>NC_083342.1:73870202-74182475 GCF_019175385.1 Lycium barbarum
TTGTGTATTGTGACGCTTCCGGTGTGGGATTAGGATGCGTATTGATACAGCATGGAAAAGTTATCGCATATGCTTCGAGACAATTACGGAAACATGAAAAGAATTATCAGACTCATGATCTTGAATTGGCTGCAGTGATTCATGCATTGATGATATAGAGACATTATTTGTATGGTGTGCACGTCGATATCTATACAGACCACAAGAGTCTCCAACATATTTTCAAGCAGAAGGAGTTGAACCTGCGGCAGAGGCGGTGGTTGGAATTGTTGAAAGATTATGATGTGAACATTTTGTACCACCCCGGAAAAGCGAATGTAGTAGCCGACACGCGCTGCCGATCCATGGGCAGTCTATGTGAAGTTCCTTCACAAAGGAAAGAAATGATTCGTGAGCTCCATCAATTAGCTAATCTTGGAGTACGTGTAGTCGATTCAGGTAGTGCGAGGGTCAGCATTAACGATCCTGCAGTTTCATCTTTGAATGTAGAAGTGAAGGAGACACAATATGAAGACTCCCAATTGTGCCATTACAGGGACCTATCTCATGTAAAGGAGAAGTCTCCATTTGAAGTTTCTATTGATGGAATTCTTAGGTACCGAGGCAGACTATGTGTGCCGAATGTGGCAGAATTGCGCCGGCGAATTCTAGAGGAAGCACATTATTCTCGGTATTCCATTCATCCAGGTGCGACCAAAATGTATCATGATCTCAAATTGATGTATTGGTAGGATGGCATAAAGAGGGACATAGCAGAATTTGTAGCACAGTGTCCAAATTGCCAACAAGTAAAAGCCGAACATCAGAAGCCAGGGGGCTTATTACAAACGATGGAAATTCCTATATGGAAATGGGAAGTGATTAATATGGATTTTATTGTGGGATTACCCCGTTCACGAGGGAAATATGATTCTATATGGGTGATCGTGGACAGACTCACAAAAGCAGCTCATTTTCTTCCAGTCAGAACTACGTATTCAGCGGAAGATTATGCTAGGTTGTATTTAAAAGAAATTGTGCGACTTCATGGAATTCCATTATCTGTTACTACAGACAGAGGGGCACAGTTTACAGCCAAGTTCTGGAAGTCCTTTCAAGAAGGTCTTGGTACTCAAGTCAAGCTTAGCACGGCGTTCCATCCGCAGACCGATGGGCAAGCCGAGCGTACTATTCAACCTTGGAGGATATGCTACGAGCGTGTGTGCTAGATTTTGATGGTAGTTGGGATGAGCATCTACCCCTTATCGAATTTGCATACAACAATAGCTATCATTCCGGTATTCAAATGGCTCTGTATAAAGCTTTGTATGGAAGGAAGTGCAGGTCTCCAATTGGGTGGTTTGAAACAGGAGAAGCACCTTTAATAGGCCCCGAATTGATTCAACAAGCAGTCGAAAAAGTCAAGGTGATCCGAGACCGATTGTTAAGATCCCAAAGTCGCCAAAAGTCTTATGCGGACAACCGCCGACGGGACTTGGAATTCCAGGTTAATGATTGGGTATTTCTGAAAGTATCGCCAATGAAAGGGGTGATGAGATTTGGCAAGAAAGGGAAGTTAAGTCCAAGGTACGTTGGACCCTATAAAATTATCCGTAAGGTGGGTCGTGTGATTGGACTTGGCTTGGGAACTTGAATCAGTTTATCCAGTCTTCCATCTTTCGATGCTCTGCAAGTGTGTTGGAGATCCTACGAAGATTGTTCCAATTGACGACGTTCAAGTGACAGAAAAGCTAACCTACGAAGAAGTGCCTATGGCCATTCTAGACAGGCAAGTGCGAAGACTTCGAAATAAACACGTAACTTCAGTCAAAGTGTTGTGGCGAAATAACAACAGGGAAGAAATGACTTGGGAAGCGGAAGAAAAGATGAAATTCAAATACCCGTATTTATTCCAACACCCGGGAGAAATTCAAAGTGAAACGCCAACAACATAACGTATGCATGCATTAAATGAAGTGTAATAATTAAAGTATCTGAACACCCCTACTCCCATCATTTCTCAGAATTTTATTGTGTTATGGACCTGTGAGGCAGTAATGCGATATTATGGGTTGTTGTGACAGGATGGTAGTGCCATATTATAAAGGAAACTCTGGCAAAAAATTTCTAGAATCCTAGCTGACTTAACATTCGAGGACGAATGTTTCAAAAGGGGGGGGGGGGGGGTCATTGTTACACCTCGGAAATTTCTCCGTGAACGTACAATGAATAGACCAACGAAGAGTATGAGTGTACGATGTTTTACTAAGAAGGGGATGACTACTTATGAGTTTTGAAAATGCGAAAGTTGCAGATTTGCACTTCGGCCCAGTTGGTCGTAAAATAGAATACGGCCCTTAAAGTGGTTTACGGACCGTAAACTGCTATCGTCTTTCAACATTCCAAAACTTCAACTTTCTGCCAAATGTCTAAATGATTAAATACGACTCAGAGTACGGACCGTAAATCGAAATACGGCCCATAAACTGTGACCGTAAACCACCATGACCTCCAGCAAACCTTTCTGGTTCTGTTATGATTAAATATGGTCGTGAAAGACGGACCGTAAACCAGAATACGGCCCGTAAACTGGGTTTACGGCCACTGTGCACTTCGACTATTGTTCATAAAAATCAGATTTTAAGTTAAGTATAAAGGACCCTTTTTCATTCCATTCATTTCATTTTCACTCCACACTTCAAGAAACATCTAGAATACTCTCTAATATTCATCCACAAGAGAAGCAAAGGAAAATCAAGATCAACAACACTAAATCCATAAAATCAAGAGTGTGAAACTCATCAAAGTTCATCTACACCAAGAAATTGCAAAGGAAGTGAAGTAGGGTTTTTGGTATAGAAGAGTATTGCTACTCAAGGCTCGTTCCTACCACATCTAAGGTAAGTTTTATGCCTTTCTCATGATGATTGAAGTATTTATACGTTGAAACACTTGGATTATAGAAGAGTGTAGTAAATGGGTCATAAAATGTGAATAGTGCCATAGTTGAATGATAGTTGGATTGAATTATGAATGTTGATGAGTGGGGAGTATAAATATGTTACAAATGACGTGTAGACCATGAAATAGGTGTGATGTATGAGGAAATGTGATGATCAGCTAAAACCCATAAATGTGGAGAAATTGGAGGAAAATGGTGGAATGTGGTAAATGTAGATAAATGACGATTGTTGATATGATATTGTGAGTGTTGTTGCGAATGTTTGGTAGTTGAAATGAAACGTGGAAAAAGTAGTAGAAACAAAGGAAATGCTGCCCAATTTTCCCTAGAAATAGTAGCGCGTTCTTCTCGTCGATTGACTAACGATAGTATGAATTCTCTCTTGCAGGTAGAGACGTGACATCAAAGGAAATCAAGCAAATGATAGCATAGTTAAACGACAAAGGTATGTGAGGCTTATCTTTTCTTTCAAAAGGCATGAATCCTTCAAGTCTTAGATAATCCTTCTACAAAATGAAGCCTATGAGTCATTCAATATATTGAATTATATATGAATATGATGGTGATGATATTGAGCTAGAGTATAGCGATTCAAGAAATTGTGGCATGATGTTCCTATAAGGCTAATGATGTTATCTTTGTTAACACTCGCCTTATTCTCTATTTCCTTCAAGGCGAGGCACGATACTCATAAACGTTCATAATATAATCGAGGGTTCACGACCTTACGTCACCCCGACATAGGGTGGTTGCCCTTAAAGCTTAACGTATGCTCTTAATGCTAATATATGATATGTCTATAAGATGATTAACAATGCTAGTTTGTAATACGATGGTGATATGTATAAGATACCTAGAAATGATAAGATGATGCTATGTTATGAGATGTGTAATCGTGATGTGTTATGATTGATTTTGTGACGATAAGATTCCACCGTACCTATTTGGCCGGGCATGTCACCGCGAATGCGGGCTGCGTATGATTCCACCGCGCCTATATGGCCGGGCATGTCACCGCTAATGCGGGCTGCTATGTTTACACCGAGCCTAGAGGGCCGGGCATGATCACCACTAGTGGACGGCATATGAGGATTACCCGGACGCGGGTAATGATGCGGAGTACAATGTGACGATGTACGTGATGAAGTATATGATGATGTATATGATGATGTGAATATGATGATATATGGGATATGACAAAACATATACTATGATGATGTAAAATATAATATATGTAAAAAGTATGTTGCTTATAACACTCAAGCAGGTTATATCGTTTCTTATGATTCATGATGCTTCTATGACATTGTTCATTTCATTCCTGCCTTACATACCCAGTACAATGTTCGTACTGACGTCCGTTTTCTTTGGACGTTGTGTTCATGCCCACAGGTAGACAGGGAGAAGATCTTGCTCTGGACTCTTAGAAGTTGTTAGCTGACTGAAAGCACTCCCTTATTCCGGAGGTGCTCATGATGAATCCTTTGTGTACAGTTGTATATGTAATCCAATAGAGGCTCGTAGATACTTAATGTGGGTTATGTGGTTTCACGACGTGGATATTGTGTAAATATATTGATATATGTTACTGTATAAGCATTATGTTTTGTAATGAAAAGCAATTTCTTTTGTAAAATGAGCATGAAATCGATAAATGATTGTTGAATGAGTCTAAGAAGTAATAGTACGAGCGGTGCTCGGTGGTTAGCCCCAGGCACCCGTCGCGGCCCCTAGCTGGGTCGTGACAGTCATTCAAGAACAAGGAAGCACTAGCCACTTTGTTGAAACTTGCTTGCTTGAAGAAAGATTTCAGAATCAAGAAGGTGATTAATTCGTGTACTGTGTATTGCTTCAGATGTGTACATCCGGAGTGCAAGTGGTGGTTGAGGGTTGTGAAGCTTTTAAGTTCTGACAGATTTTTATCAGAACCTACATAAAGCATCACACATGTGGTTCTGAGCACATTACGAGCCATAATCCACACGCTACTGTGAAAGTCATTGGTGAATACTTCAAAGATAAGTTTCCTTACGGTAAAGGCCCATCTACAAAAGATATGAGTCAATCAATCCGTACAGATTTGGGTTGTAAGGTAAGTTATTGGAAGGTCTGGAAGTTCATGGAGATTGCAAAGGCTTTGACAAGGGGGACACATGAGCACGGGTATGCAGTGCTTGATGCGTACCGTTATATGCTTCGTTCCGCAAATCCAGGAAGTAAGACGGCATTGAAGGTTGATGAAAATGGGAAGTTCAAGTACTTTTTTGTAGCCTATAAGGCTTGGATGCTTGATTTTGCACAAATGAAAAAAGTCATAGCTGTCGATGGGACATTCTTGAGGAGCAAGTACCAATGAGTGTTGTTGTCAGCGGTCGCACAAGATGCGGAGAATCATATTTTTCCAGTGGCATTTTGTGTAGTGGACAAGGAGTGTGATGCTTTGTACAAATATTTTTTTGAACAAATGAGAAGCTATATAGAGGATACCCCTGAGTTGTGCATAATTTCTGATAGACATCCAAGTATCAAAAAGGGGGTATCAATTGTCTTCCCTACATGTCATTATGGTTTTTGCATGAGGCACTTAGGGGAAAATCTGAGAACCACCTTTCACAATGGGGCGGTCGTATCTCAATTTTATAAAGCAGCAAAAGCGTACAATATTGATGTCTTCAATGACCATTTCAATCAAATCAGAGATTTGGTTCTTGGTGCCGCCGAACATCTTGAAGGTAACTTATTGCGACAGATATTGTACTTGTTGTGATTTTTGACACAGCTGAGCCTCAGCCACCTGTTCCAACACTAATATGTTTGTTTTGTCAGGTATAATTTTATGACGACAAACGCTGTTGAGTCGGTGAACTCAATGTTCAATGTTGAAAGAGAATTTCTCATTACTGCTCTATTTGATTCCATAAACAAAAGGTTTACTAAGAAATTTCATTAGAGGCGTATGGAGTTCATCGACTCACCAACCATCTTTGTTCCCTTAATGGAAAAAAAATATCAAAATTTGTCAACTTGGGTAATAAGTTATTGGCCCATCAAATTGCCAACTACAAGTTCAGCGTCATCGGCCACGGTTCAGTTGCAACAGTCAATCTGCAAAGAAAATCTTGTACTTGTAGAGTTTTTGACCTGGACAGAATACATTGCCCACATGCTATGGCAGCGCTTCGAGTCCAATATGGTAAAGACTTTGGAAGACGAATTTATGACTACTCATCTCCATATTATAGGGTGGAGAATGAATCCTGTGCCTTCTGAAGAATCTTGGGAAGTTCCTATGGAGATTTTAGAGAGAGAAATACCTCCTCCACATATTGATCCGAGCAAACCGGGAAGAAAACGGACAAAGAGGAGGCGTGGAATCGGGGAATCATTTGCAACGAGGAAAAACAAATGCTCCATATCAAAAACAACTGGCCATAAAAAAAACTACATGCCCAAACTGAATTGTTCCATAGTTGTTAAATTTGTAATGTCTTGTAATAATAATTACTATTGTTTGTGTTTGTGAAATTGGATTTTTTGACATTTTTATGTTGTTTCTGTTAGCGAAATTGGTTTAAATGATATGTTGATCTTGCTCAAATCACCAATGTATGTTCTGTGGTTTTGCAAATTCTGAACAGTTTCCACCAAGTAAAAATTCTGTTGCAACAGCTGTGTAACTTGTTGCGATTTTGCCAACCAGTAATCGGACTTGTTGCAGCAACTAACTTAACTTGGTTTTCCAACAAGTGACATGACTTGTTACAGTAAGTTATTTGGTGTTTTGAGTTTTTACAACAAATGGAATGAGTTGTTGCAGAAACTCCTTAACTTGTTGTGTTTTATCCAACAAGTGATATGACTTGTTCAATAGCTATGTTACCTGCTGCAACAGATTATGCAATTGCTGCACCAGATTATGCAATTGCTGCAACAGATCATGAAATTGCTGCAACAGATCATGCAATTGCTGCAACAACTAGGATATAAGTCACATATGTTTAGTGATTAACAGAGGGAACCAATGATATTTAGTGTTAAACAAAGGGATTCAATGATATTTAGTGATCAATATATTTATCTACTAACATCCTTAATGGATTAGACTGTAATTTCATTGATTAGATGGGAAATTCTAAGCGTATACTTCCCAAATCGAGCGATCGTTGGAGTAATTTGATGAGAACTACTTGATTCGCCCATATTTAGATGTAAACAAAGAAAACCAATGATATTTATTTTTTACTATATGTTCCTAACCAATTTGATGGTATTCTGAGTCAGGACATATGATCAACTAAGCGTATTCTTCCCAAATCGAGCGATCGTTGGAGTAATTTGATGAGAACTACTTGATTCGCTCATATTTAGATGTAAACAAAGAAAACCAATGATATTTATTGTTTACTATATGTTCCTAACCAATTTGATGGTATTCTGGGTCAGGACACTAGGCGTATACTTCCCAAATCGAGCGATCGTTGGAGTAATTTGATGAGAACTACTTGATTCGCCCATATTTAGATGTAAACAAAGAAAACCAATGATATTTATTGTTTACTATATATTCCTAACCAATTTGATGGTATTCTGAGTTGGGATATATGATCAACTAAGCGTATTCTTCCCAAATCGAGCGATCGTTAGAGTAATTTGATGAGAACTACTTGATTCGCCCATGTTTAGATGTAAACAAAGAAAACCAATGATATTTATTGTTTACTATATGTTCCTAACCAATTTGATGGTACTATGAGTCCGGACATATGATCAACTAAGCGTATTCTTCCCAAATTGAGCAATCGTTAGATTAATTTGATGAGAACTACTTGATTCGCCCATATTTAGATGTAAACAAGGAAAACCAATGATATTTATTGTTTACTATATGTAAGTTGTTTAAACAGGTTACTCATCCGTTGCAACAGATAATGCACTTGTTGCAACATATTATCAACTTGTTGTAACAGATTACAAACTTGTTGGAACAGATGTGTCAGTTATTGCAATTTCTTCAACAACTGGAAGATTTGTTGCAACAACTGACTCATCTGTTGCAATAGATCAGAAACTTGTTGCAACAGATTATCAACTTGTTGCAACTTCTTCAACAGCAGTTAGATTTGTCGCAACAACTGACCCATATGTTGCAACAACTTAACCATTTGTTGCAACAGATTACCAACTTGTTGCAACAACTTACGCATCTGTTGCAACAGATTACAAACTTGTTGCAACGACTTATGAACTTCTTGCAACTTCTTCAACAGCTGTTAGATTTTGTGACTTGTTTAAAACTACTGAAACTACTGAACATAATGTATTGAACTCAACTTAAATACTGAACACCTAATATATACTTAACAAAATGTCTTAGAAAGGTACTGAACACCTAATATATACTTAAATTACATAATGTCATAAAAAAACACCTAATATATACTTAAATTGTTCAACAGGCCACATTTGGGCTCCAAAAAACGCAAAATCAATAAAAAATTTATCAGCCCATCTTAGGGCTCCAACACCTTCTTAATGACACCTAATGCCCATGTCCATTACATCCTCCCTACAGAGTTGTCGCTAATTAGACTTTCGGGTTTTGTCACAGTTGTATCGATAAGCAAAGCCTCCATAAAAGCAATTGACCACGAACCACATGCCCTACTAGTGACATCGCGGGGGAGATTATTTAGCCTATTGAATTCTCACAATTCATTGAGTGACTTTGCAGGCAAGTGTACGAACATGCTACTCTGTTTCAATAACTTAAGCCATAATTCCATTACCGGCTGCATGAAACAAAATAAATCATCTTCTTCGTAGACAGGAACGTTGCAGTCATACACATTTACCACTCCCTCTTCAATCATGAACTCGAGAGTTACAAAAGGTGTAACGTTAATATTCATCACTGTTAAAACCCTCTTTACACCAGCCCACGAGCAGCCACTCGGGTAGGGTCTAACACCCCTACAATAATCGACCATATCATCATCCCACTTGAATTCAGCAAGTCCAACCTTCAGAGGCATGGCATTCGGAACTGTACTCTCTTTTGTCAATTCTGCGTACCTCTTGAGCATGTTGTTATAAAAGTTGAGGTCCAGGATTATGTCAGTGGAATCATAGTACTCAGGGAAATTGATTTGCCTCGTACGCATTAGAATCAAGACTTCATCTACATACTAAAGTAAAAGTTGTAAAACAGTTAGTTACTCGCTACAACATATTCAACAGATTATCTACTTGTTGCAACAGCTAGTTAACTTGCTGCAACAGATTCAACAAAATAAAGGAACCGTTGCAATAGCTAATTAACTTGTTGCAACAGATTATCTACTTGTTGCAACAACATACTGAATTAGATAGATATATACAAGTGTTGAAACTTACCCAATCCTCCCACCAAAATTTCATGCTTGTCAAAGCCATAAAGTCTGCTGCTCCAAATTCATGCATTGAGTACATGGTTTTATCACTCTTTTTGGACTTGATTGCAATCTCAACCTTTTTCTTTCTTTGGGCATGTACAGGCTTGAAAATATCCACCTTCTTTAGCACTTTTGTCCCAACATCAAGAAGAGGAGTCTCAATTGACTTACTAGGAGTAGCAACAGATTTTCTTGATCTAACTGATGTAAGTGCCTTGGCAATTGCTTTTCCCCTCATCCGAACATCAACAAGAGTATAAGGTGAGGAAAGATTCTTTGATGGATTGATACCCCTCTTGGATATCAACCTCTGGATAGAAGTGTTTGTGGCTTCTTGGGCCTGCACCAATTCCTCCACCTTTCTAATTAAATTATCCATTTTGTCCTTGCAAGTGGTGCACTCACAAGCACATGAGGGCACCTTAGAGGTACCGGCACCAACATCAGCAAATCTTCTACCACTCAATCCACCACCACTAAAATTACCACCTAATACAAAAAAATCACTAGATACAGCAATTGGAGTAAATCCACCAATATTAGCATCATCATCTCTTAATGTTTCCCTAGCAATACTGACTGGGACATCATCACCAACACCACCACCAACACCAACAACATCAACAGTCTGAACAACACCACCAACAGCATCAGCACCACCAACAGCATCAACAACAACATCACCACCAGCACACCAACAACAACATCACCACTAGCAGCATGACCACCACCACCAGCAACAACATCATCAACCCTAGTGATGCCTGTCACTCCAGCCAATTCCCCTTTGAACCCATCAATCAATCTGTCAGGCACAGATTCTATGGATACAAAGGTGACAAGGCATGGCATCTCCAACTCTCTTATTGTTGGGACAAGCCGTGGGTTCACAACCTACAACAAGAAAGTAGATATATCAAAATGGTGCTAAATCATAAAAAGCAAAACCTATTTAAAATAAGTTATCAGGTTGTTGCAAAAAGTTACACATCTATTGGACATTGTCCAACAGATAGGTAACTTGTTGCAGCAGGTATCTCATCTGTTGGACATTTTCCAACTGACGGGTAACTTGTTGCAGCAGGTTGCTCATCTGTTGGATATTGTCCAACAGATTAATAATTTGTTATAACAGATTATTGTACTTGTTGTAAAAACTTACAGTAACAGATTCAGAAGTTATCAAATTAGCAAATAAAGTGATCTGTTGCAAAAGCTGTGGTACTTGTTGGAAATTGTCCAATAGATTGGTAACTTGTTGCAGCAGGTTTATCATCTGTTGGACTTTTTCCAACAGATGGGTAACTTGTTGCAGCATGTTACTCATCTGTTGTAAAAAAACTAGTTGCATGTTATAACAGATTCATCTGTTGGGTAACTTGTTGCAACAGGTTAATCATCTGTTGGACATTATCCAACAGATGCATAACTTGTTGCAGCAGATTACAAAAGTTGTTGCAACAACTAGTCATCTGTTGTGTTCTAATGCTTACAGCTTCTTTAGGGGGGTTGAAAAGGTCAACACTCAATTTTTTGTTGTTCCTGGTCGTGAGTCATCTAAGAATTCTTGGATAGGTAACTTCTTTGGAGTATTCCTTGAATTGATGCCTGAGGTGAGGAATGGCTTCAAATGCCCAAGCCTAGAAAAAAAGATGCCATCAAAAATTAAAATAGTGATTGAAATAACAAAAAAAAAAAAGATAAAACATTGAAGAAAATTTACCATGAAAGCCCAAGGGAAGCCATATAGTTTTGTGTCTTCCCTGTTGGCTTCAAATCCTTCATCAAATATTCATCAGTCAAGCTAAAGCCTTTAAAACACCAGGCATAGTTGTTGAAGGCATCATAGTCCTCAGCAAGTTTAATCAATCCAAGCGATACGGTGTTGTTTACGTCTCTTGCCCAAAGAACACTGTACACAAACCAAACTAAGCACAGTGCCTCCTTGTGCTTTTTTGAGAAAGTTTTGGACTCCAAATCTTGCAACAATTTCTTTTGAATGTAGCTCTTTCCCACTAAGTTTACCAAAGAGACATCATTCTTAGCTTTGGAACCCTTTGATTTCTTGGCTGCCTTGGGAGTCCGGGCTGGCTTGGTTAATACAACAGTAGAAAGAGGCTTACCAGGATAACATCTCAATTCGGTAACTATGGAAAACTCCATCATGCAAAACAAACCGGCATGCCACAGTAATTGATCCAAACCTCATCCTTTCTATCACAAATAATCCTACGCTTCAAAATCTCAGAAACCATTGTCATTTGAAATCAGGTACCGGTATCTTCAGGAAAATCTAAATAGAGCCTAAAACAGCTAGCCCTAAAGAAATTCTCCAACCCCTGCTACCGGAGAATGCCCCTAAAGGTGTTAAAGCCCTTGCCCATGCTTGATCTAACCACAAAATCACTGGACAAATCATTATTTCCATTCAGCAGCATCATCACGTCGTACTTTTCAATGCTGAAACTCTTGATGACCTCGACAATGAAAGGTCTATTGGCATCTGTGGCAATACTAGAAGACTCAACAAGATTGGCATCCACATTATGTTTCCTTTTTCTTCTTAACTCAGCCAAGGTCTGATTTGTTGATTCTTCTTCTTCTTCATTACCCTTTTAAGTTTCTGCATCTTGTTCATCTCCTTGATCCCCTTCACTTCCTTCATCCCCTTCATCTCCTTCTTCTCCATCTACTTCTTCTTAATCTCCATCTTCTTCATCTCCTTCTTCTTCATCTCCTTCAGCATTTTCTTCATCTCCTTCTTCTCCATCTACTTCTTCTTAATCTCCATCTTCTTCATCTCCTTCTTCTTCATCTCCTTCAGCATTTTCTTCATCTCCTTCAGCAGATTTTGCATCATCTTTTTCACTTTCTTCTCTAGTTTCTTCACTTTGTTCGTTTTTATCACTTTCTTCCTCATGCCCAATAGAGGTTTCGTGGGTTTCCTCTCTTTCTGAAGCCCCAGTTTCACTAACTCTTTCCTCCAGATTTGTTGATTGACAAATAGCAGTCACAAGTTTATCTAATGGTGTTTGCACCTTAGCTCTTTTACTACTTTCTTGTCACACCCCGACTTTCATAGGGTGTGATGGGCACCCGACCCCATATTCGGAGCCGAGCGAACCCGCTGACTCTTATTACATGCATAATATCTTTGGACTCTTAAATCGAATAAGAATGAAATACATACTAAGCTTTCAGAATCTTTCTTTTCCCTCGTACTCAAATCAAATGGAATCTGTAATCACATGGACATTATAACATAACATAAGATGACACATCGGCTGGTGGATCCGTTTGCAATACCGACACTCTACACCCACGACTCTGTCTGCAAAGTCTATAACTTCGAACAAGACATCATAGCATAGTACTCTGACCCGGCAACACTCCAGAGCAAATGGAGTTTGCCAACTCCGCTGGAACATCTTCTATAATAGCTTCTACTCATCTAGGTGTACCTGCGTGGCATGAAACGCAGCCCCCGAAGAAAGGGGGTCAGTACGAGCAATGTACTGAGTATGTAAGGCATGAATAGTAACATAGTAAGGGATATAAATATGAATAATAACAGAATGGAAATATAGAGCATATCATGAGGTAGAAGAGTAACCTGTACATATGAGTGCCTCTTAGGGCGGATGCCATGCATGCTTGTCTTTCCTTTGAAAACATTTCTTTTTCATATACATGGAAAATAGAACATGTCATAGCGCCGAACGACGTCGGCTCCCCCACATATGTCCCGTGTCCGGGCATCCCGCGTCCAGGATGATAAATTATGCCAGCTGACCAGGTGGCAATGCGTCTATAGCGCAACATATGGCCCTTTTCCCCATATCCCCCATATACATATACATATATCATATACATATATCATATAAGCAGCATGCATGAGAGCCCAAAGAAAGTCATGTATCCATCGGAGTGACGTAAGGTCGGTAACCTCCGATTATATTATGTAATAATCATCATGACTTTGTCTCACCTTGAAGGAACAATTATTATAAGGTGAGACTAGCAACGGATAGCAGCGTTAAGACTCGATGGGTACGTACATAAATCGACACATGAAGGCTGAGAAACAAGTTTCGGGTCGATCCGATTTAGTATAAGAAAGTTATGAGCGTTTGAAGTACAGAACCATCTACGGACGTTTCAGAAGCTATTTTTAGAAAATCAAAGCAATAATCATACCAAGTACCGTTAAACATGAAATCATTCTTATCATAGCCATCATAGAAATATTCTCATCCTTGATATCATCAATGTCATTGTGAAACATATCCATCGTTATTGTCATAAGAGCTTACAAAATCATAAACCTCTGTTTTGGTAGAATACGGACACTTTGGAAAAACATTTACAAGTTATTGGGAAGAGAATCATGCCTTGGAATCATAAACATCTAACTTTTGAAAAACAAGTAAGATATGGAAACAATTATGAAATCATAACATCGGGATCATGCCTTTGAAAGAAAGGGACAAGCCTTAACATACCTGTTCCACGTCCTATTAGCTACGCTTAATTGTACAAGCTCGTTATCGCTAGTCTACATTCAAGAAGATTGACGCAATCATTAGATTCATCGTCACACACACTTGTCTTAGTCTTTCAAATAAATTCACTTATGATCTGCCGAAATTTCGGCAGCATCTCCCCTGTAAATACACCATCCCCGAGAATCTAACTCGGCCCAAATCATCAATCAACAATCCGAGAATTCAACTCGGCCAAACTATCAACAACAATACCAACAATCGTGCCAACAACATCAACAATCAATTCAAGACGCATTCTAACATTAACAACCCACTTACAATTTTCCAACCACATGTCTCACTTCCAAATTCATGAATTATATTTGCAACCTACACATTAGCAATTTCATTCCTACAAATATAAGGAATCATACTAATATCACATCAACGTCTTCAATAATCCACAAACGATTTCCACTTCATTTCAAACCATTAAATCTTCATTTAACATCATAGAATCCACAACACAACAATCCATAATACTAAATAAAATTAGTTCTCCACTCCTACACAACACAACATAGGCACGGCTACAACTTCCACACCATAGTTTCATGAATTTCATTCATTTCCACATACCACAACATGCACAAATCATCCATAATATATGAAAGGGAGGATTGAATACATACCTTTTTCACTCAACTCCTTGACTTGGCTAAGGTTGTGAACTTGCACAAATAAATGGTTTTATTGCTCCAACAACCACTCTATGTTAAAGAGGACCTTCCAACTGGTTGGAATACAAGAAGAAAATATTTTTTCCTTGATCAATTTTTGAACCCCAATTATTTTCTCCTTGGCCGAATAGGCCTTCTCTTTTTTTCTTTCTCCTCAAGTTTCTTGAACTTTCTAGGTTGAAGATGAAAAATATGATGAGCTTGTCATCTTTTATAATTATGTATTAAGCTTCCATATGGGCCAAGCCCACTCCATACAAACGGCCCACTTGGCCTTTTTATTCAAGACTATGTTTTTTTTTTTGTCTTGCAATTCATGAAAAATAAATTTTCCTAATTCCAAATTTGCCCTTAGCCTTCCCCAATTTTTCCACATCAAAAATTTTCATAAGCAACTTGTGTATTAAACAAGATCAAAATACGGCCTTGTCCTTAACTTCTCGCAATTATCTTAAATTATCCGAATGTACAAATTGCGGGATATAACATCCTCCCCCTCCCCTTTAGAACATTCGTCCTCAAATGTTCAGCTGATCTTATGGGGTCTTGTAACACTTCGGGGGGATCTCTTCTATAGCTATCACATACGATTCATATAATTCCATAGCGTATACTCTCATGTCTGCCTCATGGTACACTCATTGTCAATTCATTTTTATTACTTCCAGGTACCCTTCCGATGTGCCGATATGTTTTGAACTTTGGCCCCGAACTAATAAGTTTTTCCCCTCTGGAGACTGACAGTATTGCGATTCCCTTTAAGTCTGATATAATATATTCTTCCCCCCCCCCCCCCCCCCCCTTTTTAAGGGGCTCCTTATACGCCAACAGTCCTTTTGTGAAGTCTTCGTTCATACCGTACTCCTCGTCTTTCTTTCCAACTCTATGCATAGCATATCGAAAACTTCTTATCTTAAGTTTGCCTTCCATTTTGCGCCTATATCATCATTCTTGTCAATATTCCCATATCTTCCTATCCACTATTAGTCCCTTTCACCCGTTTAACTCACTTACTTGTAATTCTCCTTGACTACGCCTTTGCGTTGCAGCTGTGCGTCCATAGTTCCCAAGCGTCCCGCTACTTTTGTTCTTAACCTTCCTTAGGTTCCTTTCTCCTCGAACACTTTTCTCTTTTTGCCATATATGGCATCGACTCTGAAGTTCGTGAAATTTTTACCTGCAACGCGCAAACCCATCTCATTCTCAAGTCATCCTTTCAGGAAAGCATTTCCATGTCCGAGGCAACCACATTAATATAGCTGTACATTTATTCCCTTCACGCGCCTATCTTTGAATTTCTTACCCAAGTCATCTCGTGCTTTGCCGGTAGTTTCTCTCAAGAGCTTCACTCACTGAGGTTTCTTACCTTTCACCTTCTTCCGACACTTTGATCTCTTTGTTTTCCATCTACTCACTCTCTTTCTTTTCCAATATCGTTATACTAGAATTTCCAATCTTAACCTATAGTAAAAATAATAGCAACTTACTTTGCAACACTTGTACCGTTTATTCTTGCTGTCACTCGAACTCCGGACCCTTCCCTGATTAATGCCTTCCTTACCGTAGCACCGGCTGCTGGGACATACACCACATGCCCGTCGATATGATCACATATGAGATATCATACGCATTTATATACATACATATAATTACTATCAACTAGCCCACAAAATACTTCCAAACGCTATTCAAGCCTATCCTAATTCTAGAGCTGCGATACACTTTCTGTCTCTTCACCAGTCCAATCTGCCTCGTCCTACGCGACCTCTCATGGCCTCCAACCACCCCATATACTCTAGCTTCTCCTTAGGTTACTCTAGCTTTTCATTTGTCTCTTACGTCTAAATCTTTATGATTTCCTGCGCACTTCCCAGGGGGTCACCCATCCTGAGATTTCCCCCACCTTAGCACGCTTAACTTCGTAACTTCGATGGAATCCGGTGCCTTAATGCTGATATAACCGCGTCCACTTCCTCGCATGACCTTTATTACACGATCTGGAGCGAGTCGAGGTCTTACAGGTTCCGAGACACTCTCGTAACACGTCTTTCTCCTTTACAATTACTATTTTACCCTTGTCAATCTTCAATATTCACTTTTAACTTTCGTGTATACTACCTCTCGTCCTAGATTCCCAGATTCTCGCTGGTAGTGATCGTACCTTCCTTAACATTACTTGTAAGTACTTAGGTATCAGTCTGTTCGGATTCCCACTCACCATTCTTATATCATAATCTACCGCAAAACTGATTGTCGACTCCCTCCGAATTCTCCAACAAACCTTGCTCCTACTAAACCTGGGATGTTATCCATCTTAATCCTCTGGACTGCTAATCGTCTTTCTCGCTATTATTCTTCGTGTCATACCAAATCCATAACCTTTCTGAAACAACTCATCCCACTTATCGTCCATTTACGATGTTTCCTTTCCACGCTTCCTTCTGTTACGCGTACTTAACTAAATGACTTGATTTTTGAACAATTCTAGCAGAATCTCCTTTGAAATCCTTACTATTCCAAATCTGTACACAGCGAATATCGACAATACCTTACAGGGCATACATATGTATACAACACATCTCAGCCATCCAGAGCTTCCAGTTTCAGGTAACAAAACAAATACGTCAGGACTTACCTCTATGACCTTCCATAGCATCACTCGCCTTCTTCCGTCGTATGTAAGGTTTGTATAAGAAATTCCATTTTCCTATGACTTGGCTCTATCGTATGATCTAAGAGAGAAAGAAGGTCAACAATCCCTAGATGCCCCGCAACCTCCTGTTTATAAATGTGGCCGGCTTCACACCCATAAACAGGACTCTACTGGACACGACTTTGTAGACAACCCCTAGGACGACCTGCTCTGATACCACTTTGTCACACCCCGACTTTCCTAGGGTGTGATGGGCACCCGACCCCATATTCGGAGCCGAGCGAACCCGCTGACTCTTATTACATGCATACTATCTTTGGACTCTTAAATCGAATAAGAATGAAATACATAGTAAGCTTTCAGAATCTTTCTTTTCCCTCGTACTCAAATCAAATGAAATCTGTAATCACATGGACTTTATAACATAACATAAGATGACACATCGTCTGGTGGAGCCGTTTGCAATACCGACACTCTACACCCACGACTCTGTCTGCAAAGTCTCTAACTTCGAACAAGACATCATAGCATAGTACTCTGACCCGGCAACACTCCAGAGCAAATGGAGCTTGCCAACTCCGCTGGAACATCTTCTATAATAGCTTCCACTCATCTGGGTGTACCTGCGCGGCATGAAACGCAGCCCTCGAAGAAAGGGGGTCAGTACGAGCAATGTACTGAGTATGTAAGGCATGAATAGTAACATAGTAAGGGATATAAATATGAATAATAACAGAATGGAAATATAGAGCATATCATGAGGTAGAAGAGTAACCTGTACATATGAGTGTCTCTTAGGGCGGATGCCATGCATGCTTGTCTTTCCTTTGAAAACATTTCTTTTTCATATACATGGAAAATAGAACATGTCATAGCGCCGAACGACGTCGGCTCCCCCACATATGTCCCGCGTCCGGGCATCCCGCGTCCAGGATGATAAATTACGCCAGCTGACCAGGTGGCAATGCGTCTATAGCGCAACATATGGCCCTTTTCCCCATATCCCCCATATACATATACATATACATATATCATATAAGCAGCATGCATGAGAGCCCAAAGAAAGTCTTGTATCCATCGGAGTGACGTAAGGTCGGTAACCTCCGATTACATTATGGAATAATCATCATGACTTTGTCTCACCTTGAAGGAACAATTATTATAAGGTGAGACTAGCAACGGATAGCAGCGTTAAGACTTGATGGGTACGTACATAAATTGACACATGAAGGCTCAGAAACAAGTTTCGGGTCGATCCGATTTAGTATAAGAAAGTTATGAGTGTTTGAAGTACAGAACCTTCTACGGACGTTTCAGAAGCTATTTTTAGAAAATCAAAGCAATAATCATACTAAGTACCTTTAAACATGAAATCATTCTTATCATAGCCATCATAGAAATATTCTCATCCTTGACATCATCAATGTCATTGTGAAACATATCTATCGTTATTGTCATAAGAGCTTACAAAATCATAAACCTCTGTTTTGGTAGAATACGGACACTTTGGAAAAACATTTACGAGTTATTAGGAAGAGAATCATGCCTTGGAATCATAAACATCTAACTTTTGAAAAACAAGTAAGATATGGAAATAATTATGAAATCATAACATCGGGATCATGCCTTTGAAAGAAAAGGACAAGCCTTAACATACCTGTTCCACGTCCTATTAGCTACGCTTAATTGTCCAAGCTCGTTATCGCTAGTCTACATTCAAGATGATTGACGCAATCATTAGATTCATCGTCACACACACTTGTCTTAGTCATTCAAATAAATTCACTTATGATCTGTCGAAATTTTGGCAGCATCTCCCCTGTAAATACACCATCCCCGAGAATCTAACTCGGCCCAAATCATCAATCAACAATCCGAGAATTCAACTCGGCCAAACTATCAACAACAATACACACAATCGTGCCAACAACATCAACAATCAATTCAAGACGCATTCTAACATTAACAACCCACTTACAATCTTCCAACCACATGTCTCACTTCCAAATTCATGAATTATATTTGCCACCTACACATTAGCAATTTCATTCCTACAAATATAAGGAATCATACTAATATCACATCAACGTCTTCAATAATCCACAAACGATTTCCACTTCATTTCAAACCATTAAATTTTCATTCAACATCATAGAATCCACAACACAACAATCCATAATACTAAATAAAATTAGTTCTCCACTCCTACACAACACAACATAGGCACGGCTACAACTTCCACACCATAGTTTCATGAATTTCATTCAGTTCCACATACCACAACATGCACAAATCATCCATAACATATGAAAGGGAGGATTGAATACATACCTTGTTCACTCAACTCCTTGACTTGGCTAAGATTGTGAACTTGCACAAATAAATGGTTTTATTGCTCCAACAACCACTCCATGTTAAAGAGGACCTTCCAATTGGTTGGAATACAAGAAGAAAATAATTTTTCCTTGATCAATTTTTGAACCCCAATTTTTTTCTCCTTGGCCGAATAGGCCTTCTCTTTTTTTCTTTCTCCTCAAGTTTCTTGAACTTTCTAGGTTGAAGATGAAAAATATGATGAGCTTGTCATCTTTTATAATTATGTATTAAGCTTCCATATGGGCCAAGCCCACTCCATACAAACGGCCCACTTGGCCTTTTTATTCAAGACTATTCTTTTTTTTTTTGTTTTGTCTTGCAATTCATGAAAAATAAATTTTCCTAATTCCAAATTTGCCCTTAGCCTTCCCCAATTTTTCCACATCAAAAATTTTCATAAGCAACTTGTGTATTAAACAAGATCAAAATATGGCCTTGTCCTTAACTTCTTGCAATTATCTTAAATTATCCGAATGTACAAATTGCGGGATATAACATTTCTCCCTCAGTTGGTTTCTCTCCTTTTCTTTTAACTGGAGTCATTTTATCTACACACAGGAGATAGAAAAATAGTTTTAATTGATTAGTGCAACATTCAAAGTAAAAAGGGAAAAGGAATATGTTGCAACAAGTAATCAGTTGTTGCAACAGATTAAGAATATGTTGCAACAAAATATGAAGTTGTTACAACAACTTATTACTTGTTGCAGCAGAATCTTAAGCTGTAGGAAATAGAAAAATAGTAGCAACTGCTTAGCAACTGTTTTGATTTTTTACAACAGCTTGTTAATATGTTGTAACAACAGCTTCAGTTGTTGCAAAAACCTCGACAATTGTTTTGATTTTATCCAACAACTGTTAGATAAAACCAAAACTTTTCCTAAACTATACCATGACAGTAACAACAACAGCAAAAACATCTAAATTTAACTACAAAACATCTATATTTCACTACAAACACACAACCATCACAAATCTCACTCACAACTTAAACAAAATACACCAAATAGGGGTTTTTTTTAACCATGCAACCTCAGCAGATGTTTGCAACAGTCAAACAAGTGCTGAATTTGCTGCAACAGCAACAACAACAACAACAACAACAACAACAACAACAACAAAAACATCTAAATTTAACTACAAAACATCTACATTTCATTACAAACACACAAATCTCACTCACAACTTAAACAAAATATACCAAATAGGGGGTTTTTAACCATGCAACCTCAGCAGATGTTTGCAACTATCAAACAAGTGCTGAATTTGCTGCAACATCAACAACAACAAAAACATCTAAATTTAACTAAAAAATATCTATATTTCACTGCAAACACACAACCATCACAAATCTCACTCACAACTTAAACAAAATACACCAAATAGGGGTTTTTTAACCATGCAACCTCAGCAGATGTTTGCAACTGTCAAACAAGTGCTGAATTTGCTGCAACAGGTAACCTCAGTTGTTGGAAAACATCAACAAAATTGCAAGCCTTTTTTTCGAAACAATAAGGAGAAGAAGAACAAAAACAGCACCAAAAATCATAATTTCACAACCATAACCACTATTTACAAACTCACAAACCCCAACAAGTGCAACAAATACACGAAACTACAACAAAACAAACAACATTCAAGACAAACCCATGATCTTCTTCATCTTCTCTAACCAAAATCATCATTTTCACACTCTGATTTCGAAACCCTAACTTTTGAACCAAGTGAAACAAAAAGTTTACCTGAAAATGAATAGAGAAGCAGCAGCAATGGAGAGAGAGAGAAACGAGTAGCAGCAACAACGAGAAAGAACAGTGATTTTGAAGAGAAACGAGCAGCAGGAGCAATGGTGGGGGTGGTTGCCGATTTTTCTGCCTGAGGAACTGCCCTTTTTTTTTTATAACTAAAATGAAGTAGTTGGGGTCGGGGGGGGGGGGGGGGGGGGGGAAGTGGGTTGGAAGAAGTTTTTGTATAATGTGTGTGGGCTTTTGTGTATTTTGTAAAAGATTATAAGTTTTAAAAATTATAATTCAGTCCCAACTTAAGTTAATCACATTTTTAAGACAAGTTTGACCTTGGCTAGTCAAACTTGTCACCATTTCTAATTAGGAGACTTTTTTGTCACCGTAAGTTTATTCTTAAATTTTCAAGTTTATTATTTTGACCGCGTGCGGTCAAAATATGCTTCTCTTTTTTTTTTTAATTAATTGTTTTATTTATATAATTTAATTTTTTATAAAATGTTTTTTTTCAATTTATTATTTGTACAAAAAAAGGTTTCGACCTCATGTGGTCGAAATTTTATTTCATGTTTAAATATCGACCGCGTGAGGTCGAAATCCAAAAAAAAAAAAAAAAAAAATTTCGACCTCGTGTGGTCGATTTTATTTCGAGCAAAAAGTGTGGTCGAAAATTTTTGATCGATTTTCCCTATTGTTTTAGTAGTGTCTTTCCTTTGGATAAGTTAATTGCTCTTTTCTGTTTTCTGGATTTTGCACTATATTTAACTTTGAATTTTTATCAATAAAATACCACTAGCAGCTTGCTAGTAGGTTTGGATTAAATTAAAAAGTCATGTACCTTTCATGCTATTACATTCCGAATATCATGAATCTCTCATGTTATCCTTAAATTCTCATTACCTTCTATTCCATGAGCTTCATTGTTCCACAACAATAATAAGATTAATAATAAGTTTATGATCCTTCTTCAGAGGTAGTAATATGATGATTTTATGGTCTACGCACTTACACTATGATTCACAGAATAATAAAATATGAAATGTATTTATGGGCCAATGAGCCATCTTTATCATCTAAATGTGTGGGAGTACTATTTGTTAGCCAAGAAGGCGTTCGTTACGTGACAAGCTCCCAAAACTACGTTTGTTGGCGTAGGACAAAGGTCGTACCGTTTGTTCGGTCGATTCCCTTATGTTACCCCAAAGAGGATTTTTTATATGGATCTAATTGCTAGCAAATCTTATGTATGGTGGGATGGTGTAGCCAATAGAGCCGAGATCGGATTCCATGTGCTCATATTGTGGTTGTCGGTTATTAAATAACTCCGACAAAGAAATATCTTATGTTTAATGATGTTCATGCTAAGCATATTCTGATGTCAAACTTACTGATCTCTTAATATCTTATTCCTATTGATATAGATTGCCTTTTTTCATGTATCCTCTTTTGTTATTTCATTCGGTTATGCATTATTATATGAGTACTATTCTGTAGTACTCACGTCCCTTTTGTCAGGGCGCTGCATTTCGCGATGCAGGTTCAGATACTTAGGGCGACAGGACACCACGTTAGGCTTTCCCGCATTCTTCAGCTATTCTGGTGAGCCCCACTCGATGTTCGGGGCGTATTTCTCCATTTGGTATTTCTATCTATTTTGGGTATAACGGGGCCTTATCCCAATAAATTTTGCTGCTCATGATTATGTCTTAGAGGTTTCATAGACTAAGTTGTTCAAGTTATGCATACATTACTCCCAAGTTATGCATACATTACTCCTGTTTAGTTTCATGTCACAATGTTTTGAACTTAAAGGAAACGTTCACAACTAGTAATTTTTAAAAGATATTATAATATGAAATTTATCTCATGTTATTTTATACACGTCGTAAGTTTATATGTTCATGTAGATTTGATTCACTCTATCCGCCCAGCCATGGTTCTGGTCGTGACAGAGCTACTGGAAATTATTGAAAGTGCTAATGTCCAAGTTTTGCACATCATGAGAGGGCAATCAGTTAGCTGATCACTTTGCTAATTAGGCTTTTTATCATGGAGATGTTACAGTACATTATTTTGTGGAATTGATTCAAAAGGAAGGAAAATTTTCAACAGTGATAAGTTACAATGTCCCTATTTGAGAGTTTAGACTGCTAGAAGAAGATGATGATGGTTACCATAGATGAAGTTCACATTTGGAAGCAATGCGGGAGAGTCAATGCGGAAACGAACAAAATTGGAGCTTGGAAAGGGGCCAGCGCGACGCGGCATGGGCAGCTCCCAAACGAGCGCGGTAGCCAGTGAGGCACACCCACGACCCTTCCGAGAGCCAACTTTTCCCATCTTAGTTTTACAAGTCTTAGTCTAGTTTTTAGGTGCTTATCAAATTTTAATTATTATCATTGTAGTACCAAGTTTGGACATTGTATAAGTCCTAATCTGGTCATTAGTTTGATTTTGCGCATCTTTAACTTTGCTATATTTTGTAATGTTGTTTTTTGATCTAAACAATTATAAGCTACTAGGTACTCCCGCCTAGTAAAGGTGCAAATATACCCTTCAACTTTGCGATTTAGAGCAGATATACTCCTCGTTAAAAAAGTAGTGTATATATACTCCTGTCGTTACAAAAGGGGTATGCCCATGCTAAAGACACCACTTATTGTGAATTTGAGGGAGTAATTTATTAGAGCAAGAGTTAATTTGAAGAAGAAAAAATAACCTTCTTTGATCTCCTTCCTTATAATTTTAAAAAAAGGGAAAGGGAGAGGGGTATAATGTTTATGCGACACTTTTCGCTTTTCGAGAGTCAACTTGACTAAATTTTGAAGTTAATTGGTTTAGATTAACTCAATATTTTAAAATTAAAAGTACTATAAGTTCTCATATCAATTGGGTGAAAAAATACATCTTAAAATATTGATTAAAGTTTATATAGTTTGAATCTCGGTAGCGAAAAGTGTCACATAAATTGGGATAGAGCGAGTATATAATAAAGAAACGGAAAAAGGCCAAATATACCCCTGTACTATTGGAAAAGGACCAAATATACCTCTCGTTATACTTTGGGTTCAATTATACCCTTAGCGTTATACTTTGGACACAAATATACCCTTCTACCGTTAAAGTTGACTAAGGTGGACATCTAATTTTATGTGGCACTAACATTTGATGAGGTGGATGCCACGTGGCATGCCATCTCATCACCACTAACCTATTTTACTCCTCCCCTCTTTAACCACTAAAATTTTCTTCCCCTCTACCACCATTGCCACCATAACCGCCACTAATGTTCGCGTGCTGTGCAAGATTTGGTGGGAACTTGCCAGTTTTGATTTTTTGATTTTTTTATTTCTTTACAATTGTTTGTTGTTTTTGGTTGACACGTGTGCCTATTGTTAGTTCTTTAGGCGTGCCTGGTATAGGCACTTGTGCGGGGTTGCTGCCAAAGAAGCTAGCATTATCTTAAAGAAATAAGAATTTCTGATGGCAAGCGCAAGAAAAATCTTGATGCGACATTCTTTCCGACGGCTAGCTCTCAGAAATATTGTCCAAGAATTTCTATAATTTTCGATGGATGAACTCAATTCGATAGCTAGCCGCAAAAAAAAAATCATGGTAGAATTTGTACAAATACACCTCCAAAATAACAGGTTAGTCTTGATTCGTCCGTCGATCCTTCAAGTCTATTCTTGCACAGCACGCCAATATTAGTGGCAGTAATGGTGGTGGAGGGAAGAAAATTTTAGTGGTAAAAGAGGAGTGCAGTAAAATGGGTTAGTGGTGATGAGGTGACATGCCACGTGACATTCACCTTATCAAATGTTAGTGTCACATAGAATTAGATGTCCACCTTAGTCAACTTTTACGGTAGAGGAGTATATTTGTGCCCAAAGTATAACAATAAGGGGTTGTTTGGTTCAAAAACAAATTACGGTGGGATAAGTTATGCTGAGATTAATTATGTTGGGACAAATTATGTTGGGATTAGTTATTCTGGAGTTATGTTTTATTAGTTGTTTGGTATGTTGAACTAAAAGTATTATACATTGGATAATTTCTAAAAAGACAAGGCTTCTTCCTTATCCCGAGATAACTTATCCTGGGATAATTTATTCCACCCTGTGACAGGTATAAGTTATTCTAGCACTATTTTTAGTTCTGAGATAACTTATCCCATGATTACTAACCAAATAAGGGATAAGAAATTGCTAAATTGCTAATGGCTAAATTCTTATTCCAAGACTATTTATGTTTACCGAACGACCCCTAAAGATATATTTGGATCAAAGTATATTTAGACCAAAATATAACACAGGATATATTTGACCCTTTTCCAATAGTCCAGAATATATTTGGCCTTTTTCCCTAAAGTAAAATAGAGTGAAATAAACCCTTTGTATCGTTATGCTTGTTGGTGTTTTGAGTTCCTTCTCCACTCGCCCAGGCTCCTTTTCTTTTGGGTTTTGAGAATGAGCACTATTACTGCTAGTGCATTAGTTGCGGAGAAAGTGTGGAAAGATATCCAATCAACTCATTCAGGTCTCTCTCTCTTCTTCAACTAAAATTAATCAATCATATTTTGGGTTTTATATCACCACTGTGTGTACTTCATTTTCTTCCTATTTTTGGTTTTCAGTGAGCAATGAGCAACTCTCCATGTCAGTATAAAAATGAATGCTCTCTTTTCTTCCTAAATAAATGTCCAATTTGTGTTGTTGGTTATTACTCGAATTAATGATTCCATTGGTGTAGATTGCATTTGTTGTTTGGGAAAAATTTGGAGCGAGCAACGAGAATAGTTGATCAAAGAGGTGTCAAGAGGATGTTGGGTGAGCCCAGTGGCCGTTCCATCTTTCAGGTCCAACTTTTACAATATTAGTACTCCCTCCGTCCCTATTTATGTGACATAGTTTTGACTAGGCACGGTGTATAAGAAAGAACTTTTGAAATTTATGGTCTAAAATAAGTCATAGATATTTGTCTAGCTTTAAATCTTTTCATTAAGGGTAAAAGTGGAAGTTTTAAGTTGAATTATTTTTAAATATATAAATGGATCAATTTTTCTTGTACAAACTAAAAAGCAAAGTGTATCGCGTAAATTGGGACAGTGGGAGTATTGGTTACCATGGTGTTTGTCTGTGGGTCTATGATAATTAACCCCCTTTTGACTATTGCAGGTTGTAGGAGAGTCAAAGAGGAAGGAGGAATATTTATGCTTTGCCTCAGATTATTGTGGTTGTTATTCCTTCTTCTATGACATTGTAAACAGAGGGGAGCAGCTTTGTGTAAGTTAACATTCCTTCAACCCGGCGGCCTCTTTCTCCGATATCAAAATCATACCCTTGTACTAACATTCCCTTCCTTGTATGTGTATGTGTATGTGTTTTCCAGTGTAAGCATCAATTAGCTGCGAGACTTTCTTCTTCCTTGGGAACATGTATTGATGTTAACATGTCTGACCATGACCTTGCTCTCATCCTCTCCCAACTTTGAATCTCCTTCCAGGTAACTAATGCTCCAAATTCCTTAACAATTTATCACTTCTCCATTAGTATGTCTCATGTTCCCTATGGAATTTATTAACTTTTCACGCCAATACTGAAAACTACTCCTAATTCATTCACAAAACTACCACTAAAATGTATGTTTATTTATTTCTTTTTGTTGGGTCATTAGTTACATAGGAAAGGGTTCGAGTTGGCACTTTTGGCTTATGGGAATTCAAGTTATAAAGCATAGTAGAGGGTTTCTCTGTTTTTGATGTGTCAAACACTACACCATCACCATGGGCCTCAACTTAATTTTACTTATAATGAGACTTGTTCTTATACACTGTCATCACCCTTGTCAAATATCTTCTAGTTTGTGATTTGCATAACACTTTTAAGTTTGAGGTGGCTTTGTTTCGCCATTCCAAGTATTTTACCTTCTTATTTGTAATCAGGTTTTTATAAAAAAGCCACATTGCCATCAAATTACTATTCCATCTTAAATGGCATTTTCCTAACTGAAATGACCATCCTAGAACACATAAATTTTCTACCGCCATCCGTATTGAAATGATCACTCTTAAACAAAGGCCAAATCATGTCGATGTTCAGCTGTATGAGGGTGTTACAGTCCATTTTTTGAAAATTGGCTTGTATAACTTCTCTGATTACTATAATTTTTATGTTCATGTACCCTTAACTTTAAAAACCACAGTTGTCGACATACATGTTTTGATGCTAAAACCATTGCAGATGGATGTTGGTGTTGTTTTCCTTTGGGCTATTTTTCGCAATAATACGTACTTGTGAGATTGCTATTCGTTTTCAGAGAAAAATCAGGTTTCAAAGTTTGTTTATGATAATCTCTTTTTTTTTTCTGGTCGTGCAGGCTTAGTCAAATGGGAAGAAATCACGTAGTGTTTTTGTCTCTGTTTACATTTCAGATTTGAGTCCCTGTATCCAATTCATTGACCACTAGGCCAGTTTCTTCGTTGCAAGTTTACAAATGATAACCATGATCAATGACCTACTTATGCCTCTTGATTACTTCCTACCATTTCAGCCCCATGAGAGTAAATTTAATGTTTCTGCTTTGGTCCTCAGAATGAAGTAACTGTCAAAGACTCTATGCATTCTAGTTCGACGGGTGCGTGTCGGATCCTCCAAAAATAGTGTTTTTTTTTTAGAGTCCGAGCAACTTAATCCAGGACAGAAATTGAGGCTATCACTTAACCTCTTAATTGCTTCAGATAACATACGGTTGTTCTTTCTCTTGTATACATTTCTTAAGATGAAATAGACGTGGAGATCCTTACAACTTTAGAGACGGCAATTTACCAGAAGGGGAGTTGAAGTAGGATTAAGCAAAATCTGTTGACTGCATGGCAGTTCTGTGCAGAGGCAGGTAGTGAATATTTGAAGAGAGGTTAGAAATCTAACCAGATAGCTAATATGGAAGTACAAGATCTATTTGGTGAATGAAGAAATCTATTTAGATATTTTATCACCAAAAAGAAAAAAGATAAAAGTATGATATAATTATTCCTTAATAGGGCAGCAGAAACTACCGCGAATATTTGACTATTGCCTTGCAGAATGATTCCTCTGACATTATGACCTTCATCACAACGACGTTGTCCATAGATCAAATTTATTTTGTGGATTGGATTTCACTTGTTTAATTAACAGGTGTCATAATGTGGAGTCTATATCTTCTCTTATTTGATTGTATCCCCATACTTCCTATAGTTGAAGCCATTTCTTATCCAGCTTTATTACAGGTTGAAGCAGCATCTTGTCCTACCAGAAATCCAACGATCATATGCTTTTATAGATCTCAATGATGAAGATTTGGACTTTGGAACTACTGCTTTGTTGTTTAGAGGACTTATTCTTTGGGAACTTACAACAAAGTAATCATATTAAACCTAATTCTCTGCATTGCACCTGGTGTACTTTAACTATGTTGCCAAAGGGGGATCGGTATCTGATCTCATTTGTTTGGTTGATGTACGTAGTAAAGAAAACATCTGGTGATATCATTGTTTCAGAAACATCTAAAGCTGTAATAGTTCAGAAAATTATTCTTGTTCTAGTATACTTAAATATTATCAGATGAGGAAACCACTTAGTACTGCTTTCAAAGAAAAGAGTACCAGATACAATCATATGTTTCAGTAACTGGAAGCTTATGTTTAATTGTACAAAATTGCACTTTCTAAGACAAGGTATTGAAATCTTGATGCTTCTTGTGGAAGCCTAGTAGCTTGGATGAGCCATAAAGTTGCTCCTCGCGTGATCAGGCAGGTATTCAGAGGGCTTATAAACGCATCAATATTACAGATATATAACTCATTCGGGGCATGTGATCTTCCTAGCCGTTACGCTAAGTACCATGAAATTTAGTGGTTGTGGGACTAAGATGATAAGAAAAGTATTGGTACTTCTCCAATTATTGGATAGCTTGTTACCACATTGAACTTTTGTTATAGGATCTCCAATAAGCAATATTGGATTGCCAGCCCCATCTCTCTTAAGAACACCATGACTTGCTAAATACTTTCTGAAGAAGAAATGTAATCCAACCCGATTACCCCTCTTTTAACGCAACTTATTGTTTTCTGTCTCAAGCTTGGATGTCCTCACTCATTTGGATATGTCCATGTGCATTATGCAGTAGCGATGTTGTGCCTTTTTTTGTGCGCATTGCCCTTTATTTGGGGTGGTCTCTAATTTTTGCCCTTCAAATTGGTGGTTTTAAGTTTTACCCCTTGCTTAACACCCTGAGGTCGTGGGTTCGAATCCTAGCTCAGTAAAAAAAAAAAATGACAAGGCAGAATTTTGTAAATCTGACCAGCAAAATTTTGCCTTAAGGCAGAATTTGGGCTGCAAAGGTAGAATTTTTGCCTGAAGGACAAAATTTAAAGACCACCATTTTGAGGGGTAAAAAATAAAGACCACCCCCAGCGAAGGGCAATCCTGCAAATTGCCCATGTTGTGCTGCCGCATCTAGGCCTAGCATCTCAAATTCCACACATAGAAGGAGAAATACAAGATATTTGCTCGTAAGATTTTCATTTTGAAGAACATATTCACACATGAATTTCTCATACATATCATCATATGATATGACCGTGATATGCCCCCACATATTAACAGATTTATATTCTCATATTCAAACTATTTAAATGCAAGTATTAGTCGGGCGAAGTTCACAAATATCCACTTTTGAAGGCACCATTTAATTTAAACTTGAAGTTAAAAATAAATGCAAGTTTATCCGCTTTGGGAAAAACTTCAGTTCAAACGTATGCAATTGAAGTTGAAAAATCATGTTTGTCTTCGAACATATTTGTTTGAAGTGTGGCTTTATGATGGTCAAACTTCAGACATTTTTCTTAATTATGATATGGCTTGCTAAGGCCAATTTCAGATTTTTTTTTTTTACTGAAGTTGTGGATTTGACAAGGCTAAACCTCGGACATTTTTAGGACGAAATGTACAAATACTTTATTTTGGTGCCACCATTTAACCCGTGTCCCATCTTTTCTAAAACATTTAACTAATACCCGCATAACAACAACTACCTAATATTTGGACGATAATAACCCCAAGCTACATTATAAAAGTTGCGTGCATGCACTGTGATCCCGAGCTACCCACCTTCTTCATCGTTAACATCTCCGCTAAAAATCTTCGGCGATTTGGAGAGCTGAACATGAATATCATTGTGAGTATTATTTCGTTCATCATCTGAGATTTAACACGTATGAATTGTGCAGAAATTCAAAACATTCAAACAAAAATCACCCCTGATTTGCTTCGAACTTCAAAATTTATAGATTTGGCGAGGGTTAAGTTTTATCTGACTTTTTTCTGATCAGGACATCTGAATTGTCAATTATACCTCTAAGAATTGTTTGATCTGCTTTTCTAGTATACTGTTGTGTTCTCAAACAAATCGGAAACAACTTACTACTTGATGCTTTTGAATTTTGTGTCATTCACTATCTCAAAAAATTGAAATTTTCCTATAAATTTGCTAGGAAAGCCGTCGGAACTTTCTAGCCTTGTAGAGCATTCTTGAGAAAGTCCTTACCTTGTAAATATGAAGGGCTTGTGTAAAAATTATTCCCTCCGTCTCAATTTATGTGGCACTTTTCGGATCTCGATATTTAAATAAGGATCTTTCTTTGACCGTAATTTTTTCATATATCTTGTAAATATTTTGAATTGTCAACTAATGTGACTTATAGTGCTTTTTACGTAGTTTTCGAATATGTAAATTTTATTCAAAAAACTTAAAATTCTATGCCCGAAATCATGATCAAAATTAAACAAGTTGACTCCCGAAATTCGAACTGTGCCACATAATTTGGGATAGCAAGATCGTGAGCAAATTTTGCGAAAACGTTAGCCAATTGTCAAGTGTTGCACGTGCACTTAGTTGAAGACCAAGGACGTGACAATTATAACTATTAAAGCTATGGAGCACTTGTCAAGTTGCTAGTCACAGAAGGTGGAAAATGACTGAAAATTGACGCAAATAATAAGACGATGGCTGCAAAACATTACACACCATACACTTCCAACACATGCAAATGTCGTGGAAAGTTAGAACGGTGGGATAAGAAATGAAAGGAAGGGAAGCAATAACGCTTTCTCCTAAAGGGCCTGGTGTTTTTTCATGAATTCAATGTTTTTAAGTCTACATACAATGTCGGTTTTAGATTCTTATAGTAACTTCAACAATGAATGAATTAGGTTTCTTTACGTACATAACTACATTTGCTTGTCCTTCTCGCATCGTTCACACTGAAGCTTTTTGACATTTGACAACTCAACAACTTGATCACTCAATTTTAACAAATTTGCCAACTTGTAGCTGTAGGTTGGACCGAGAATGGAATAATATTGGGAAGCTTGTCATTTCCAAGATGGCATTTCTATAGACAACATAAGCTTGCCATTTCCAAGACTTCCACATATGGATTCTACAAGTGTACGAAGAAAATCAACAAACTGCACCAAATTGATAATTCGAATCAACTCGAGAAAAAAACCAACCATTATTAGTTTGGTTTGGTTTTAACTTTAAAAAAAGTTCAAATCGGACCAAACCAACCCGGCATTACTGTATACGGTGAATACCGGATACGAGACAAACCGAAGGAACGAAGCCGGAGCAAGGAATGGGAATGGGGTGGCGATATCGTTCGCCCTAGACCGGGGTAATGCTTGAACCGGAGCTGGGCATGAGCACCGACAGGTCTGCCTTCGACATCGTTAGAACTTCCAAGCCCGATGACTCGAGCATTCGTGGCCGTTAGTCCGAGTAGCCGTTGATCCGTGTGACCGGTGTATGCGGGCCACGCGCCAGTAGCGTCCTGCCATAGTCAACTACCTACCTTGCGTGTGTCAAGCGGCGCCGTCAGTCCAATCCCACCAAATCTGTGCAGAACAGTCCTTGTTGTCATTATTTTATTAACTCATATTGTAGGAGAACCATGGGAGTGTCACTATAAATAGGGCATATCCTTTGGAGGGGTTGGCTCCTTTTACTTTCCAAGAACACTTGTAATAGAAGAATCCATATATACAATCTCTCTCATTATTTGATTCGGCCAAGGCCACTCGTTATTGTTGTTATTGCATTCCATCCATCGAGTATCATACATTATACACATACATTTGTGTTACTAGCCAACTATCATCTTTAGCCATTTTACTAAGGTGCTCTCAAATATTTACTTTTTTTATCCAACACACATCAAGAACAAAGCACGTATCCCAGCTTACTTGCATACATCGTCATTCGTATCCCATAATAGTAATACCCGTACCATACTTGTGCTCATATTCGTATACATGTCCTTATTCGTATTCTTATACATAGTCTTATCACATTCATATTCATAGTATATACATAGTCATTTCATATACATAGCATTTACATAGCATACCCGACCTCATAGGATCGGTGTCTTACACATGCTTGGCCAACCAAGGCTCAAGGTCATACATACCTGGCCCTACCAAGGCATCAGGGTTATCCGTACCATCTGCAGAGGCGTGCGCGCGTTTCGTAATCGTATACATACTTTATACATAGTCATATACATATAGTCTTACCCGGCATCATAAGCTCGGGGTCTTATCATAGCCCTTCATAGGCATACATATACATATATCATAGCTCGTAAGCATCTCTAATCTCATTTTACTCTCGTCATCATTACTATCCTCATCATTATCGTTACATCTACATTATGGACTTACTCGTCATACGAGGAACATAGTATAATCATAGTACATATCAAGGGTCGTGAGCTTATGAGCTCGGAATGTCAACCATGTGAAGAAAACATACTCATATAGAGGAATTAGGAATTTGGCCAAGAACCATGCCTTATGAAAGAAGGGTTAGCCTTACATACCTTTCCGTCTAACTATTCTACACTTGCACGTTCCCTTCCAATGCTAGCGTTTATACCTTCATCAATATCATAACAATGGCCATTAGTCATTCACATTATCCACATTATCTAGATTCCTCAATTTGCCTCTAATTCACCCACATTCATGATTATAACACCCATCTTCGTCCATTCATCTAAAGTGTTTAGTTCATGATCTTAATACCATTTATAACACATTCATATCACAACACAACAACATTCATAACTCAATTCAAACTATTTCTCAAAATGTCACTATTCATCATTCATGACCTAGTTGACCACATTTCCTACAATCCATGTATTTTAATTCTCCAATACCTTAAACATCTTGTAAAAATCATGAATATTACCTTAGAAGTTGTAGGAACAAGCTTTGGTTGATAATATTCTTCTTTGAGCAAAACCCTAGTTTTTCTCCATTTGGATTTCTTGACTTGGATGATCCTTGATGATTCCCTTATCCTTGATTCACTTGTCTTGATGTTATTGATGGCTTATAATCCTTGAAAACTCATATAATAAATTTAGAGAGAAGTTATAGAGAGAAGTGGTGTAATGTGGAAATGAAATAAGACAAGTCTTGATCCTCATATTTAATGAATTGGAAAATCTGTGCTGGGTGAACAGTGGTCGTCCATGGAGATTTACGGTCCATATTCCACTTTACGGACCGTCCCTCGTGGTCGTCTTTAAGCTTAAGCAGGACCAGAGACTTTGACCTGCATGCATGGTGATTTACGACCATGGTTTACGGGCCGTAAATCACTTTACGGTCCGTCCACTAGGTCGTATTATACCTCTTCCTCAGCTGGCAGAAAGTTGAAGTTGGACATGCCAGTTTACGACTTCAAGTTTATGGACCGTATTGCACTTTACGGTCCGTATTTTGCACTATACGAGCACTGGCAGAAGGCTGAAGCTTTTGCATGGCAGTTTACGATTGCCAGTTTACGGACCGTGTTGCACTTTACGGTCCGTATTTTGCAATATACGACCACTGGGCAGTTTTGCCAACTTTCAATTTTTCTCATTTCACGACTTTTCATTCTAATCATCCACATCCCTTCACATACATTTCCCATGAAACATTATACACTCGCACTCCTCGCACACATCATTAGTTCATTTACGTGCGTACCAACGGGAAATTTTTCGAGGTGTAACAGTAACCTATACCCATTTACAAATTTAATTGATTATCCGAATTCGGGGTAAACAGTTTGGCGCCCACCGTGGGGCTAGGATAATAGTGGTCTTTGGCCTTGATTTCTACCATATTCATCAAAACCAAAAGCGTCCCTACCCATCTCTGTGAAAACGGTCTGAATGGCTGACGTCGAACAATCCGGTCATGTCAATAATACCAAGATCGTGGCGGAAAACGAAGGGAGCGGGCTGCGGGCATTGCCGAACCCCGTTGATTCAAGGGAAGGACTCAACCGACAAAATACCGTAGATCAAGAGAACGCCGCCCTACCGGCCATCGATCCTCTCAACACTCACCATTCCGTTACGTTATCCCGGGATCGAGGCCAGAGAGAACCAGACGCGCCAAACGACGGCATTAACTTACGTTTAATTTTTGAAATGCTGCAGGAGCAGAGGGCGGCAATCGCCGAGCAAGGATTAGCAATTGCCCAACTGCAGAGCGAAAAGGGTGAAGTAGGGTCGGTAAAGGCAAAGGGTACAGTCGGAACCGGAAGAAACGAAGTACGAATGGTTGAGAGCGACGGCTCCGGAGCCGGCTCCTCGACTGAGGTCCTAAAGATGCTGGAGACTTTGGAGAAACGGGTGGATTCGACCGAAAACAGGGTCGAGACATACAATTCTCGGGTAGACCAGATACCGGGGGCTGCACCTTTACTGAAGGGGCCGAATTCGAAAAGGTACATCCAAAGGCCTTTTCCACCGAGTGCGGCCCTGAAACTGATCCCGAAGAGGTTCAAAATGCCCGACATACAGAATTATGACGGCACCACGGACCCGCACGAGCACGTGACCTCATATACTTGTACCATAAAACGCAATGATATGGAAGAAGATGAGATCGAGTCGGTATTGCTGAAAACATTTGGGGAAACTCTGTCGAAGGGAGCGTTGACGTGGTATGACCATCTACCCGAGCACTCGATCACTTCTTTCGAAATGCTCGCTGATGCCTTCGTAAAGGCACATGCCGGTGCCATAAAGGTGCAGGCCCGTAAGGCCGATATCTTCCGGATAACTCAAAGGGACGATGAGCTACTACGAGAGTTCGTCACCCGGTTCCAGAGGGAACGGATGGAACTACCCCCAGTGCCAGAAGAATGGGCCGCACAAGCTTTCACAAAAGGGCTCAACATGCTAAGTTCAGTTGCCTCGGCCAAGTTGAAGGAAAATTTGCTGGAATACGAGGCCGTGACATGGGCCGATGTCCACAATCGGTATGAATCGAAGATTCGGGTAGAGGATGATCAGTGCGAGCTCTCCCCGGTAAAGTTAAAAGTGGATAGAGGTTTCGAGAAGTCGAGGAAGGGTTATGAAATGAAGTCTGAATCATCAAAAGAAAGGTTTCGGCCATACTCCCACTCGGAGAGACCAAACTTCAGGTCGGAAGGGTCAAGGGAGAGCCCAAACCACCTCTCCGGTCGAGGTAGCAAGCGGGTCGAGCGCCCGTCAAATAGCCGGGAATTCTCGTTCAGGAGCGACGCCGGAAGTTCCGTCAACCATAGGGGTCCACCGAAGATTTCGGAGTACAACTTCAACGTCAATACCTCGAGCCTTGTATCGGCCATCGGCCGAGTACCAGATGTGCGATGGCCGAAACCACTGAGGTCAGACCCGGGACAGCGGGATCCTAGCATGGTGTATGAGTATCACGGAACCCATGGTCACAAAACTGAGGATTGCCGCCAGTTGAGAGAAGAGGTGGCCCGGTTATTAAAAAACGGCCACCTTCGAGATCTATTGAGCGAGCAAGCCGAAAATCACTACAAAGAGCGGGAAGTTCATCGAAGGGTCGAACCGGTCGAACACCAGCATACGATCAACATGATAGTTGGGGGTATTGACGTCCCTCGGGGACCGGTAATGAAACGGACCAAGGTCTCAATTGTTCATGAAAAACGCATCCGAGACCATTCGACCAGGGGCTCTATTTTCTTCGATGACGAAGACGCGGAAGGCATCGTTCAGCCGCACAACGATGCACTGGTAATTTCTGTACTTGTCATTAAAACTAAGGTTAAACGCATTTTGGTTGACCCAGGTAGCTCGGCCAACATCATTCGATGGAGAGTGGTCGAACAGCTAGGGTTGCTTGATAGGATTGTGCCGGTAGCTCGGGTACTCAGCGGGTTCAATATGGCTAGCGAAACCACGAAGGGAGAGATCTCGTTGCCCGTAAATGTGGATGGCACCATTCAGCAAACAATGTTCTATGTGATCGAAGGGGACATGAAATATAATGCGTTATTGGGCAGACCTTGGATACATAGCATGAAGGCAGTTCCCTCAACACTGCATCAGTTGCTGAAATTCCCCACTCCGGAGGGGGTGAAAACCATCCGGGGCGAGCAGCCCCCAGCAAAGGAAATGTTCGCAGTAGACGAGGCAGCTCCCCGGCCTGAGAAGCCGGCTCAGGAAGAGAAGGGTACAACCGGAGGGCAGGTCCCCCAATAGCAACTAAAGTGCACTGGACCGGATCCAATACATGAAGAGGATGACTTCGGGACGCCCAGATCCTTCGTCATGCCGGATGACTCGGACGCGACCAAGTCAACCGTGGAGGAGCTGGAGCAGATCATTTTGTTCGAGTTCTTACCGGACAGAAAGGTATACCTGGGCACGGGGCTTACCCCGGAGCTCAGGCGTAAATTAATTGAATTTCTTCAAGCTAACGCCGATTGCTTTGCATGGTCACGTATAGACATGACAGGTATATCACCGGAAATAGTGTCACACAAACTCAGCTTGGACGGAAAATTTTAACCGGTGAAGGAAAAAAGAAGGCCCATGTCCGAGCAAAAACACGCCTTCGTGAAAGACGAGGTAACAAAGGTTTTGAATATAGGCTCCATCCGGGAGGTGAAATGCCCGGATTGGCTTGCTAACGTGGTGGTGGTGCCCAAAAAAGGTAATAAACGTCGAATGTGTGTCGATTATAAGGATTTAAACAAGGAATACCCGAAGGATTCATTTCCATTGCCTCACATCGACAGAATGATCGATGCGACGGCCGAACATGAAATGTTAAGTTTTCTCGATGCTTACTCCGGGTACAACCAAATCTGGATGCACCCGGAGGATCAAGAGAAAACATCCTTCATCACCCGTTATGGGACTTACTGTTATAACGTCATGCCTTTCGGATTAAAAAATGCTGGTGCAACTTACCAACACCTAGTTAATGGGATGTTCGAAGAACAAATAGGGAAAACAATGGAGGTTTATGTTGACGATATGGTTGTTAAGTCCCTGGAAACAGAGGACCATTTAAAGCATTTGCAGGAAACCTTCGATGTACTCCACAGATACAACATGAAACTCAACCCGGAGAAGTGTGCCTTCGGCGTAAGGTCCGGTAAATTTCTGGGGTTCATGGTGTCAAACCGGGGAATTGAAATCAACCCGGACAAGATCAAGGCCATCGAGGACATCGAGGTCGTGAACAACATAAAGGGGGGTACAGAAGCTCACCGGGCGGATAGCGGCGCTGAGTCGCTTCATTTCGAGGTCCTCGGACAAGAGTCACCGTTTCTTCTCTTTGCTCAGAAAGAAGAACGACTTCGATTGGACACCGGAGTGCCAAGAAGCCCTAAGGGAGTTGAAGAAGTATCTGTCCAGCCCCCCGTTACTGCACACATCGAAGGCCGATGAGCCGCTTTTTCTCTCTACCTAGCAATCTCCGAAATGGCGGTAAGCGGCGTTTTGGTCCGAGAAGAATCAAGTACGCAATTCCCTATCTAGACCCGCTATCCCCATTTGGAAAAGCTGGCATTAGCATTGGTAAGCGCTTCCAGAAAGCTCAAACCTTATTTTCAATGCCACCCCATATGTGTGATAACCACTTACCCTTTAAAAAACATCATGCATAAACTTGAGTTATCCGGTAGATTAACAAAATGGGCTGTAGAAATTAGCGGTTACGATATCGAGTACAAACCTCGAACAACCATCAAATCCCAAATCTTGGCCGATTTTGTGGCAGACTTTACCCCGGCCATGGTCCCCGATGTCGAGAAGGAACTTTTGCTGACCTCGGGAAAGATCATGGGCGTTTGGTCTCTACATACGGACGGGGCCTCGAATCTTAGAGGTTCCGGACTCGGGATTGTCCTTAGGACCCCGGCCGGGGAGGTCATCCGACAATCCGTTAGAACTGCTAGACTGACTAACAATGAAGCCGAGTATGAGGCTATGATTGCAGGTTTGGAATTAGCTCGGAGCATGGGAGCCGAAACAATCGAAGCAAAGTGCGACTCGCTTTTGGTCGTGAACCAGGTGAACGGCGTATTCGAGGTAAAGGACGAACGGATGCAGCGATACCTCGAAAAAGCCCAAGTGGTACTTCATCAATTCAAAAAATGGATCATGCAGCATGTACCAAGGGAGCAGAACAGCGAAGCCGATGCATTAGCAAACATGGGATCCTCGGTCGAGGGGGAGGAAATGGACCTCGGGGCAACGGTGCACTTATCGAACACGACCATAGAAACCGGGCATGCTGAAATACATACAATGGGCTTGACCTGGGATTGGCGCAACAAGTACATCAACTACTTGCGTGATGGTAAGCTCCCAAATGACCCGAAGGAGTCACGATCGCTACGGAACAAGGCTGCCCGCTTTTGCTTGGTGGACGACCAACTGTATCGACGCTCTTTCCTCGGTCCTCTGGCCAAGTGTTTGGGCCTCGGTGAAACGAAATACGTGATAAGAGAGGTACACGAGGGAACCTGCGGCAACCACTCCGATGCAGAGGCTTTGGTTCGAAAAATTGTCAAGACCGGTTATCACTGGAACCGGATGGACGAGGACACGAAAGGTTTTGTCCAAAAATGTGACGGGTGTCAGAAACATGCTCCGATGATTCACCAGCCTGGGGAGTTGCTGCATTCGGTCATCTCACCTTGGCCTTTCATGAAGTGGGGAATGGACATTGTGGGTTCGTTACCTCGGGCACCAGGTAAGGCCAGTTTCATTTTGTTTATGACTGACTATTTTTCTAAGTGGGTTGAAACGCAGGACTTCGAAAAGATAAGGGAGAAGGAGGTCATCGACTTCTTATGGGACCACATCATCTGCCGTTTCGGCGTCCCCTCCGAGATAACCTATGATAATGGCCCCCAGTTCGTGGATAGCAAGGTCAACAGTTTCCTCGAGGGGTTGAAGATCAAAAAAATCGTGTCAACCCCGTATCACCCGTGTGCAAACGGACAGGCAGAATCAACGAACAAAACAATAATCCAAAATCTGAAGAAGAGACTTGAAGCATCGAAGCATCATTGGAGGGAGATACTCCCGGAGGTGTTGTGGGCTTACAGAACCACATCCAAGTCGAGCACGGGGGAAACCCCGTTCTCATTGGTTTACGGAGCCGAAGCCCTCATCCCCGTGGAGGTTGGCGAACCGACCCTCCGTTTCAGGTATACCACCGAAGATTCAAACGGGGAGGCCATGGCCGTGAAGCTCGACCTCGCGGATGAACTGCGTGAAAGAGCGTCGGTCCGCATAGCGGCCCAAAAACAGAGGATGGAGAGATATTACAACCGAAGAGCCAACGTTCGGCATTTCCAAGTTGGGGATTTAGTACTTCGAAAAGTTACCTTGCACACCAAGAACCCCAACGAGGGAAAGCTGGCTCCGAACTGGGAAGGACCGTACAAGATAACTGGTATAACGGGCAAAGGGTCGTATTAGTTGGAGTCCATGGACGGGCTGCGTCTGCGTAATAACTGGAACGTGGCCCACTTAAAGAGATACTACTGCTAAGGTATGGTCCCCCCGTATTCTCTCGTTAGCTTCTCTTTTTTGCAGGAAGGCAGGAGTGGGACAAAATTAGAACCCAGATCTGAAAACACGTGTTTCACTCTTTTCCTTAGTACGGTTTTGTCCCAAAATGGGTTTTCCGACAAGATTTTTAACGAGGCAACGAGTACAACGTGTTACTTAACGAATATGAAGGGCAAGTACCCGAATACCCGGTGTCGCACCCTTCGATTGGGGACATAATAACACTCACCCTACCTTGGAGATCGGATAAGTGCTAGGGGAGTACTATGCCACACCAAAGATGACACCGATTACAACAAACGGAGAAACTCAACATTTGCTACGGCAAAAAAAAGGCCCGGCCACCGGCCATAGCCTCCGATGTAAGGACCAAACGATCATAATGAATCGTGTCCCATTCAACATTTGCTACGGCAAAACTAAGGCCCGGCCACCGGCCATAGCCTCCGATGTAAGGACCAAACGATCACAATGAATCGTGTCCCATTTTATGTTTGCTACGGCTAAGCAAGAAAGAGTTAAAATTCTCATGCAAACACAAGTTACCAAAAGTTGGGAAAACAGCTCTCGGTTAAATATACTTTGCCCAGTCGATAACCGTCGTATCTCGATGCTGCCTCATTCGCATACCCTACGCCGGGTACCTTGGTCGAAATTCGACAAAGGCAACGAGATCACTATGATCCAAGCCGAAATTTGGCAAGCCACCGGCCCCAAAATATTGGATAAAACCGGCGGGCACAATGAATTAACGACTATGAGTCGGCCGGTCCTAGAATGGATCAACAGCTATAGCAAAAGCAGTAAACAAACATTCAAACAAAGAAGCAAGAAAAATGCACTTTTTATTTATACAACGGATGTCCCTTACATCAAAAGAAAAACAAAGTCCTACAAAGGCAAAAAGCAAAAAGCAAGGCACCAGCCCCATACTATCCGGCATGACTAGAAGTGGTTGAATGCTCGGACTCAGTTCGCTCGGAGTCGTCTGACTCGGACCCGAGGGCACGATCGGCTTCTTCCTCCATCCTCTTGGCCTCGAGTATCAGGGCCGGGAGATCCAAGAGACCATGATCGGCTTGCTCGAGGGTGATCCGCCGAGACTTCCACTTCTCATACTCGGCAACAATAGCGGTATGAGCGTCGGCCGCCTCAACGCTTCTCCATGTTTCTTCCAAGTCGGCCTCAGCCTTAGCCAGTTTTGCTCCCAGATCAGCCCGGTCCCCCTCAAGGACACTTATCCTACCAGTGGCTGCGTCCAGCTCGGCCTTAAGGGCATCGTTGGCAATAGCCGCCTCCTCGAGCTCGGTTCTAGGCCTTGGCATATCCGAGATCGCTCCTCGGCTTTCTCTTCAAACACCCTCCTGCGCTCGTCGGACAAAGCAGCCTCGGACTCAAGCCGCCGGTTCTTCTCGGCCAGGGTTGTTGCATCAGCATTCACCGAGTCCAGCTCCCCCCGGAGTCGGGAAACCGTGGTCTCCAGCTCATCTAGCCTCGAAGAAAATTGGGCTTTATCCCGGCTAAGGCCGATCTTTTTAGCCTCAAGGCTCCGGTTATAATCGGTCATAGCGGCCAGCTCGCTCTTCAAACGACGGTTTTCGTCCTTAGCCGCATCGAGCTCTGGACGAAGGTTGGCCAGCACGGCCGCCCGATTCAACTCTTCCTCTTTCTCCTGAAGGAGATGCCGATATTTCTCTGTTTCTCGGCCTTGGGCATCCAGTTGGCCTCGAAGATCATCTATCTCATGTTGGGCACGGATGAAGGCTTCATTAACCAACACCACACTCTACAGGTAAAACAAGTCAGAAGACTTAGGCGAAGTGAGGATAAAATCCATAGATAAACTGTACAAGGATGACAGAAGAGCTTACCCGGTTACTTGCATGCATACCCTCGTTAATGAGGCACTGCCAAGTGAGCCCGGTCATTTTGCACTTGTCCGAGTCAGAAATAAGGGGCCGTAAATAGCTCGCTACGCCCACCGGGCGCGACAGAAAGCTGCAGTCCTCGGGCACGGTGACTACGGCCGATCTGGTTCTCCTTGGCTCCACGCTCGGGGCCGGGAAGATGTTTACCAAGCTGTCCCTGGCCCCTGACTCGGACATCCGGTTGGCCGGCCTTGTGGCCCGAGGAATAGGAAGATGACCAAAACCCGCTGCTTCTCCAGTAACCGGGGGGGGGGGGGGGGGGGGGGGGGTTCTCGAGAACATATCATCAAAGTCATCCACCCGCGTAGCCGGGGTAGATGAACTTGGAGCAGCCTCAATAAATTCGGCAAAGGCCGAGGGCTCCACAGTTGCAGCAGGCTCGTGCTCGGGAGACGGACGCGCGCCTGTGGGGGCTTCGCTCTCCGGTACTGGTTCGATCCTTTCATCGGCTTCAACAGCAACCGCTTCCCCGGACCTTTTTCTTTGAAGGGGAGCATCTTCCGAAGAAGTTTCACCTGAAATGTCGACAAAGTTAATCGACCGAATAGGAGCTGGTGAAAGTATTTCTTCCGCACCTGGATGTGGAGCAGGAACCAAGAGGCCTTCGCCAATGGAAGGAAGGGGCGGAACGGAGACCGCCTCCTCCGGTATTGAAGCCACGGTGGGAACGGAGCCGAATCTCCGAACAATGATATCGGGCTCTGCCTCTTCCCTCGAAGGGCGAGCAACACTCCTTGCCTTCTTCCCTTTCGGCGTCTGCCCCTTTTCGGAGGGCCGCTTTCTTTTTGCAGCATCGGAGAGGACGCGGGAAGAACCCGCTGTGTCAAATTCGGGCGCCAATGCTGGAGGGGCGGTCCCCGATTCCGACCTGGGGGCTACCGAGCCCTTAGGCAAACCTGAAAAGACAAAATGTTAGCAGAAATCAGAGGACGAAACGAGTAAAGGAGAATGCGGCAGAATAAGAATAAAGGGCTACTGTGATTTTGGGCGATCCATCGGCCACAGGACAAGTGGGCCCATGTCCGGTCGTCATAGGGATGCTGGGCGAGAAGCACTGTGACCCAGTCATTCAGATTCCGGATGACCGGAGGAACGTACCCATTGGCTGGAAAAAGTAAAAGAGAAACAGTGAGAAGGAAGAATCAAAATTTGACAAAGCAATACCAAAGCAATTATTCGAGGCTTGGGACTTACGCTTGTTATTCCATTTCTCCGGGAAAGGCATATGCTCGGCTGGAATTATGTCCTCGGTCTTCACCCGGACGAATATCTCCAACCATCCCCGGTCTCTGTCTTCGTCCATTTTTGCAAAGAATGGATTTCGGCTGCGCTTGGCCAGTTTCATTACGCCACCCCGGAACAGCCTCGGGGAGTATAGGCGTATCAGATGGGCTAGTGTGAACTCCTTCTCGGCGTTGTTGGCCAATGACCGGAGACACGCTACGACCCTCCAAACATTCGGGCCAATCTGGGCCAGCGTAACGCCGTAGATGCGGCACATATCGAGAATGACCGGATCCACCGGAGGGTCGAGTTTGGAGTGAAGGGGTATGTGTAAACGTACAAAAACCCTTCACGGTGGTCGGTAACGGATTCATCAGGTCCGGGGGCGAAGACCCGAACAGGACGAGTGTTCCACCCGCAATCGGCCCGGACTATGTCAAGCTTATCCTCGGTGATGGATGAGGGATACCGCCTCACGTCGAATCCCCTGTCTGAAACGGAGGAAGGCTTTTCGACCTCAAGGTCTTTGTTGAAATTAAATTTGGCCGGTATGATATCCGATGCCGTGGGCTCGAATTTAACCGGGGACGCAGGCTCGGCTCCCGGGGACGATACCAATGGGGCATCATGGGAAGTTGATTCGGACATCCTGAAAATATGAAAGAAAGAAGGCCGAAGAGAGGAATTTAAGAAGAACGAAGGAACTGATGGTTCGATAAAAGGCAAAGTTGAAACAGCAACGCTCGAACAAAGGATACTCGACAGCAGCGGTGACAAGGTTGACTCTTGTGCACACAATATGAAGCAACAAATCAATAGGGAGACCAGATATGAAGTTGGTTGTGTGTGGAGCAAGTAGAAAAAACGCAGAATTGAAGTGGGGTTGAAGAGGATGCAAAACGTGAAAATGGTAAAGTGAAGGGGTAGAAGGCCTTATATAGGCATGTTGGGAGAGAAACGGTTACCGAGGACGACCAATCAGATGGCGCCACGTGCCCCATCATTAATGTGAAGCGACTCGAAACGACGTGAAAAAGGCGGTTGACAGAAGTGGACCACCAGGGTTGAGACACGTGGTCGATAAAGGGCATGCGTTACGCACTCGTTCCCGACAAAATACGAAGGTAAGGTCGGGATGAGAGAGCCACTGGTTTAGGAACTTATCCACTCCCCGTTACTCCGATAGATCGGTGATCCGGGGAGTGTGGGGGCTATCTGTATACGGTGAATACCGGATACGAGACAAACCGGAGGAACGAAGCCGGAGCAAGGAATGGGGTGGCGATATCGTTCGCCCTAGACCGGGGTAATGCTTGAACCGGAGCTGGGCATGAGCACCGACAGGTCTGCCTTCGACATCGTTAGAACTTCCAAGCCCGATGACTCGAGCATTCGTGGCCGTTAGTCCGAGTAGCCGTTGGTCCGTGTGACCGGTGTATGCGGGCCACGCGCCAGTAGAGTCCTGCCATAGTCAACTACCTACCTTGCGTGTGTCAGGCGGCGCCGTCAGTCCAATCCCACCAAATCCGTGCAGAACAGTCCTTGTTGTCATTATTTTATTAACTCATATTGTAGGAGAACCATGGGAGTGTCACTATAAATAGGGCATATCCCCCTCCTTTGGAGGGGTTGGCTCCTTTTACTTTCCAAGAACACTTGTAATAGAAGAATCCATATATACAATCTCTCTCATTATTTGATTCGGCCAAGGCCACTCGTTATTGTTGTTATTGCATTCCATCCATCGAGTATCATACATTATACACAGACATTTGTGTTACTAGCCAACTATCATCTTTAGCCGTTTTACTAAGGTGCTCTCAAATATTTACTTTCTTTATCCAACACACATCAAGAACAAAGCACGTATCCTATACCCATTTACAAATTTAATTGATTATCCGAATCCGGGGTAAACAATTACATGTATACAATTTTTTAAAATATTTTATGCATAATAATATTTATTATTAATGTAAATCTATATATATTTTTTTAAAACTTTTTCATAGTTTTTGTCTTTTAATATATCATTTTATGTTTTGACTTAGAATTTTGAATGGTCCAGTAAGTTTTATAGCACCCGGCATTACATGTATTCAATTTTTTAAAATATTTTATGCATAATAATATTTATTTTAATATAAATCTATAAATATTTTTTTAAAACTTTTTCATAGTTTTTGTCTTTTAATATATTATTTTAAGTTTTGACTTAGTATTTTGAATGGTCCAGTAAGTTTTATAGCACATTGATATTAGTAACTCAAATAAAGTCCAAACCAAAATCAAATCAATATTACTCGCTGTACAGTATGTTATCTACAGGTGATCTATATCAAACTAAACTTGAGACTTGCAATCTCAAGAACCCATAGTAATACACAAAAAATCTATATCGATCAATATAATGATCGCAAAATGGGAAAATACCGTAAAAGATGTTAAATATAACCAAAATGGAAATTTAAGTTGATCTATAACCATTGATCCTTATGATAACTTTCTTTGATGGCCAAAAATCTATATCGATCGTAAACTATTGATTGACAGAATACAAATTTGTACTAGATGTGTGGCCGTGTGATCATCCATGTAGTATAGAAGTCTTTCTTGATAGAAAGCCCAAATATATCAAACCAAATCAATTTGTATATTTTCTTAAAAAACACATCAGATAGTTGTATTTTATTAGGACTAAAGAAATATTTGAAGCACAAGTTACATATTATCTATGAAGACTTTATCGGGGAAAAACCCAAAAAAAAATCGAGAAAACCCTAGATTGAAAAATTCAAATTTTGTTGGTTTGGTTTGATTTATAAATATAAAAGTACCACAAATTAGTTTGATTTGTTATTTAAAAAAATCCGAACCAATCCGGCCTATTTACATCCCTAATGGGTTCTATAGACAAGAACATCACCGCTATTGACACAGGTTGTCGTATCCAGGACTTCCATGTATTGCAAAGGGCTGGTATAGCTTTTGATCTTTATATTACAACCCTAATTAATATAGATTAGTACTATTTGGATAATAATGAGACGAGAGGGAAGCAAAATGAAGCTTTGCCCCGAAAATAGTAACGGATCTAGAATTTATAGCAAAGAGGTTTAACATCCTAAAGGAATGCACAATAAAAAAGAAATCGGCAAATGGGTTCATAAAGGTAAATTAGACTATCTACGATTTTGCCAATAGCTTACTAGAGGCAAGTAGGTTCTTCAATAGGGTTCTTGGTAGAGAGAACTCCTGATTGTCTGTCACGACCCAACCCCGTGGACCGTGACTGGTGCCCGAGCTGGGCACCCGTACTTACCTGTTTACCAACCAACATAGTCATATCTCATTCTTGTTTAACATATAACAATTAACACAGATTTTTTCTTTTTTCGAAACAGTCGCATATATCATACACATCAGACCAAAGCATAAATACATACAAGCCGTTGAGGCTGTCGGAGCAAACCGCATACGTAACCGGACAACAGCGACCCACAACCCACATATATGTCTACAGGCCTCTAACAGACATAACATAATCATATGACGGGACAGGGCCCCGCCGTACCCCTGAATATACACATACATGTACATGGCAGAAAGGTATGTACCAAAAGATGGGCTCCGGGACAAGGGAACACTCCGGAATTGTAGAACAGGTAACCTAGACCGCCGGATCTCTTACACGAGCGTCTGTACCTGCGGGCATGAAACGCAGCCCCCCGAAGAAAGGGGGTTAGTACGGAATATGTACTGAGTATGCAAGGCATAAAATACGGAAAATAGAAACGTAACCGGAACAACGGTGCAAGAAAGTAAGTGCAATAGTCAGAATACCAAGATACTTATTTTCCGTACGTACATCATACTTACCGGTGCCATAGGTTGGAAAAGTACCAAAAACGAATAAATCATCTAGAGTGCCGCAGTGATTACTTCCCAAACACAGATCCTACGTGCTGGCGTCATATGTCTCCATATACATATTCGTATAACCAATCCATATATATACATATCATATACTGCCGTGGAGCGTACGGCCCGATCCATACATACATACCATATTGTCGTGGAACGTACGGCCCGGTCCATATAAACATATACTGCCGTGGAACGTACGGCCCGATCCATAATACCACATACACTGCCGAGGACGTTCGGCCCGGTCCATAAATAATATAACATATTGCTGCGGAACGTGCATCCCGGTCCATACATATCATATACATACCGTCATATCATCTCATATCATATCTTATCATATCATATCATATCTTCAAACGTGCTATCATACTTACAGACTCCTTTTAGAACATTTTCCATGAAGGTTAGGGACATTAAGACTTACCGAATTCTTTTAGAAACACAATTCTCTTACTTAAATCAAATACTTATCCGAATACTCGTACCAGACCATTTATGTCAGATTACACACCCATATCAGAATATTCATATTAGAACATTTATAACAAGATACTTACATCAAATACTCATATTGAAATACTCGTATCAAAATGCTCATATTAGGATAATTATATCAAAGTGGGAAACACTTATATCAAATCACTTATCGGATTGTTTATATCGATATAGTCAAATCAGTATATTCGTATCGGAGTTTCTAGATACTTATCTCGGAGAGTGCATACGAATCAGAACAAACCCGGAACGGTAGCCAAAGGTTTTCCTTAACTATTGTACGGAAATGAACCAAATAGGGCAACACAATTAGGTCTTGGGGACTGTGGGCCCACCCCGGGTCAAGTCGAGGTGGCAGACATGAATTACGGACATTTGGGGTCCATGGAATCATACATGGAAGTTTCGAAGCGATTCGATTACATTTACAAAAGTTTCGGACATTTGATCGCTTTTCAACAAAATATGAGTTTTATAGTTCAATTCAATTGAATGAATAGTACTTGATTTCAAATTCGGATTCCCATGAACAGGATTGCCCCCGGGGCTCAAATATCGACTTGGTATACCTAAGACATGCCAAAAGAAGGAATGGGGTAGCCTTACATACCTTTCCCGCTTCTTACGCTTGCCCAATCTCAAATCCCATTTCCTTCAAAATCTACAATTGGTCACAATTACCAAATATTAATTATAAGCCCTTAGGAATTGAATCTTAAGTTAACACCTTTCTACAGAAATTTGGGCAGCATCTCCCCTATTTATATGCCTAGCCCGAATTTTTAATTCAGCAGCCAACAACACAACAACAATACCAACATCAATAATATCCTTTCCATATCGACATATTCCATAAAACAGCCCACATGCTGTTTTCCAACTTTCCACAACTAATTAACTCAGTATACAATTATTTAATCGCGTCTTCTTCGTAAATAAACTAGTATTAACACAAATAAGAAGAGATTCATACCTTTATCCTTTTAATATTGCTGTATCTTCACCTTTTCGCTAATTTTTTGGCCACCACACGCCTACCATATGATTCTGCAGTGAAAACTATACGCTATGCGGACTGGAATTGGGAAATTATACCTGGTTTGGGCTAAAATTTAGTGGTAGGAAGTTGGGGAATTTTTTGGGATTTTTTTTTGGGGGGGGGGGGGGGGGGGGTTTCGTGGGTTTGGCTGAAAATGAGGGGGTCTCCCCCTCTTTATGATCGTTTTGGAAGCTGCCAGAAGCAGCTGGAAAAGTGTTCAGCGCGTTCGCGCTGACACTATTTTTCTGCCTGGACCTTCGTCCAGTAAAACGGTCATAACGTTTGATCCCGATGTCGTATGAGGGCCCACGACCTATGGTTGGAAAGCTAATTGAATTATCTACAACTTTTATTTCTGGGTGTTTTCCCAAAATCCAAACTTATAATGACGTTTTGTCCCCTAGAAGTCAGATCATCCGAAAATGTTTCCTTAAATTGTCCTTTTGGAGGGCTTATGCCCATTTTTGGCTTATGGGTCCTTCTTATGACTTGCTCAACTTTCCATATACTACGCGTATGTATCTTCATATGTCCTTTTTAAAATTCCAACGTGTGGGCCCCACTTTGCTTGCAGCCACGAGGGCTTTTTCGTCAATTAACATATGAACTAATTTACACCATATGGTCTCCAAATGTCATATATATGCTATTATTACCTTCTTATAACACAACCTTCATTCCGAACTTGATTTTCAAATTTTTGTTCAGCGCGTTCGCGCTGTATTGGCCCTTTGGCCTTCTGCGCGTTCGCGCCACTTGCTGGTGCGTTCGCGCAGACCATTTTCCTGGCTCGCCCATCCAATTTGTAATGTCCATATCTCCTTACCCCGATGTCCGATTGAGGAGCGGTTTGTTGCGTTGGAAACTAGACTTCCCGAACTTCTCTTTAAAATTTTGTTTTACTTCAAAATTATTAATACACTAGAACATATCATTTCTTCCATTTAGACCAAAATTTTTGTATCAGACCTTGCCTAACTTTCTTCCAAAGCCTCGGAAGCTTAACCTCCTTGATCCTGGTGTAGCTTTACTCTTCATTTGGCCCATACTAGGCCATCTACAACTTTGGTAACGCAAAATTTTTCCGGGGCGTAACATTGTCAATAGTGAACTTCAAAGAGAGTTTTGTCGGATTATCAGACGACGACACCCAAGGCAAACATATCATCGGTGTATCTATTGCAGTCCACCGGTTGAACCACCGTCTTTATCAAACGCGTATGATTCAGACAACGCAGAGGTAGAAGACAAGTCCAGCTCAGGAATGGGACCAAGACCAAATGCTAAAGGAAAAGGCAAGCATCCAATGCTCACGGATGGAAAACCTTGACCAGAAAATAGCAGAGGTAACAGAACAACTTAGGCAGTTAAAAATGATTCAAGAAGAAGATAGGAATATCCAGACTCAGAACAACTTAGGCAGTTAAAAATGATTCAAGAAGAAGATAGGAATATCCAGACTAAGAATACGTTAAGATCAAAACCAATATACTGATCAGTGGTACGTTATTTTGTAAGTAACTCTTTTTGTCAAAATAAAAAATTAAAATGATTGTGCAAAAGATATTTAAAGGTAAAGAGGCATAAACTCGTAATATAATAAATAAAAAATGAAGTAAATATGCTTTCAAAAATAATTAATGAATGAAAAATTTACAATATACTGGTAGGAGAGGATGTACATATACAAAATTTTAACAAAAACGTAACAAAGCTCTATTTAAAATTTCAAATAACAGTTAAACCTCTCTATCATTGTCATTCATTATAATCTCTCTATACAAAATTCATGTTATATTTTATTTCTCCTAGTGTCGTTCATTATTGTTTACCTCAAAAGGTACAGCTAAATTTGTTAGTGGTTTAAAGGATACATTAATTGATTTGTTATAAATAAGAATAAAGAATAGGAAACAAGTAATGAAATCAGATAATTATAATGCAGGAATATAATAAAATTAGCCTGGGCCCGTATGAGCTCAGAGGAAATCCTTTGTTGAATATCCTTCCAATTGAACGCTTAGCCTTGAAGAACTTTTATAAACTCGGTATAATCAGAATAACAAAATAACAATGATTTTGCTTATAACAGAGTAATTAGATTGTTATGCTTTAAAAAGATGGATCCTATTACATTGAGTTTAAGCTCCTTTTATAGGTGGTAATCACTAGCATCAAGCTGTAAATCGTTCCCAATAATGAGCAATAATCACCAATAAATGTCACTTAAATGTAGAATTGTAACGTCTTGCTCTAAATCCGGACCTGTCGCGTAACGTCTGATACTCATAAATAGTCGTATCAATTGTTTCATAACATTCACTCCGGGTTTGTATGAAATCGTTCCCTTCGGATCCAATCAATCAACATGCCATTGTTCAACCTTGCCTGTCACGTGTCTACCTTTCACCGCACCACGCGTAACACTATATTTCCAATGTATACAATTATAGCAGTGTTCTCTTTGTAAAATTACCTCTGTATAACAGTCATACTCAATATTGTATATATTATATATAAAAATAAAATTTTAAAATATTTATAGTTATAATCATTAATATCGTACACATGAAGAACCTCAACCTACTGTTACTTAGAGTGAGATAAAAGAGTCAACTATTAAACTCTTATACATCTTTTGCTAAAAGTTTGAACAAAATATTTATCAATTCAAGTAATTTACGAAACAACATATCGTTATAGAATTCTTTACTGGGTAAAGGATTAAATTTGCCCTTGTAATTTGACAAATATGAAGGTCTTAATAAAAAAATACCATTAATAAAGTTTGTTATTTTTACCCTTAGCCCTAACTTTCCTCCACTGTGGCATTGCCACGTCATTTTAATTTTCATGTCATCCGCCATGTCACCTAATTCGGACCCGCCCTGATCCAACCCACCCTCTTAAATCCCCCCATACCGTAAATACACAAAACAAAACAGACCCTAAATTGAAACCCCATCATCTATGCAAAGAATCAACCTCTTCCTTCAATACTCTATCCACAACGTCACATATTAAAACCCCATCAACCCCCTCTCACGTTTTCTTGATTCCATATTTTCAATTAGATAACCAATAACAAAAGCATCAGCCTCATATCTATTAGCAATGGCCACTGTCACCTCTTCTGCCGTTGCTATCTCTTCTTTCACTGGCCTCAAGTCTTGTGCTTCCTCAGCTTCCAGAGTTAGCACCGCCTCCGCCAAGGTGGCCGCTACCCCGGCCTCCAGATTGGCCGTGAAGGCGTATTTGAAAGACGTCGGTGCTGTCGTTTTCACCACCGCCTCTAGCGCAATGCTTGCTAGCAATGCCGTGGCTCTTGAAGTGTTGCTTGGTAGCGATGATGGTGGTCTTGCTTTTGTTCCCGGAAGCTTTGAAGTTGCCGCAGGTGAGAAAAGATGCCGGGTTCCCCCAATTTAGGGACTGTTTTGTTTTGGGTATTTACGGGTGGGGGGATTTAAGAGGGTGGGTCGGGTCAGGGGTGGGTTGGGTTAAAATGTTGGGGCGGGTCCGAATTAGGTGACATAGCAGATGACATGGAAAATTAAAATGACGTGGCATGACATGGTAATGCCACAGTGGAGGAACGTCAGGGCTAAGGGTAAAAATAACAACTTTATTACCGGTAAGAATATTTTTGATAAGACCAACTTACTAGGAATAAATATGAACTATTTGTCAAAGTACAAGAGCAAATTTGACCCTTTACCCTTCTTGAAATATATAAATTTTTAATTAATTTATTTCTTAGATTTTAATTTTTTATCGATACGGTTTAACTAGTTATAAATTTATTAATTCTTTCAATTTTAATTAGCAAAATATTAAAATTAATTCAGATTTTAAAATTAGCACGCATTTTAAAATGAATGAAGAGTGAGGATGGTGCTTTTTGTAGATACAAGAAGAAGAGTGATCAGCCAAATTTGTTAGATTTTCACGAAGGAAGCAGATGAGCGTACTCTGAAAAAGACTAACAAGCTGACCAGATTCCATCACCCGACCGACCGTCAAAGTTAATACCCCTTGACCGCTTAGTTGTTGCGTCAAAGGGATTCATTTTTCTTTATACTATACGGCCACGGCACGGGAACAATACTTTAGATTATAGTGCATTTATGTGTATGTAGTTATTTTTGAATAGTGATAATATATCTATATATATATATATACACGAAGCATGGATTTTGTGCTCCGTATGTAAAACTTTATTATATTTGTGTTTGCTACGAAAATTTATTAATACTTTTTAAAAGAGAAGACTTGTTTAAAAGAAAACTATTTTTCTCTCTTTGAGATAAAACAATAGCAATATTTAAGCATTAATTAATACTTTCAATTTTAATTCGATTAATTTAAAGGTGTAAAATACTTATTATTTTTTTATCAAATTTTGATTTGGATAATCTAATTCAAATTATTAAATTAATTTTACATGTTTGAAACGAAACAAAGTAGAAATTGATTTTCTATTTAAACGAAGAAATGTTATTTTTTAATTTTTGGTAAATATTCTCGGTTTAGTTTATTTTACTTGTCATGTGGTCTTTTGCATGATTTTTTAAGCAAACGTGAATTGGAATTATAATTTGACTAATTTACCTTATTCATTATTTGATCTCCATTTGATATTAATCTTTTTTCACATTTATTAGAGTAAGAATAAAAATGAAAAAGTAATTAAATTCTATCTTATTTTAAAATATAAATTTAAGTATATTTATTTTAGTAATCATAACAAATAAATGACATGGCGGAATAGCAAATACAACAATTAAATATCTAGATTAGATCTCAAGCTAATATAAGAAAAGAAAGAAAATTGTATGCATTTGCCTACTAAACCTTTTGAAGAAAAACAATAATATGGGGTTCATGTTTTTTGCTGTGCAATAATTTAATTTACTCCCACTAATAGGTTAATACGCATGTAGCAATGAATCCACTATTATTGATTTGATGGGGATGCTTTGGGAATTACATGAATATTGTTTGATTTGTTAATATATGGGGTGCATGTACTTTTTTTTGACGTTGCTTTTTTTTTTTAATATGAGATTCACTTTTTTTATGAGTTTGGAGAGGGTGGGATCAATCTTTTTTTTAATGAGTTTGGAGAGGGTGGGGTCCACTTTTTTTATTTTTATTTTTAACTATATAGAAGCACTTTTTTTATAGAAGCATTTTTTAAGGGTGACTGACGACAAAACATTGGTAAACCGATGCTTCTATATAGTAGAAAAATAAAAATATAATAAAGTATTTATATCTACTTTATAAAAGAGTTGGTAATATAAAGTATAAAATGTCATTTTTTTGCCCTTAAATAAAAAAGTGGGTGAGACCACAAATGATTTTTTTGCCCTTAAATAAAAAAGTGGGATCAAAGGACGGACGACGATCTTGCTTATAAACTGGCTCTTCTATATAATACTAAAGTAATATATATATTGTTCAAAACACGATTAATATAATATTATAGTTTGTGCTTTGTATCCAAAACTTTATTATATTAGTGTTTGCTACGAATACAAAGTTGACAAAAATTTGCTAATAGACTTATTCAAAAGGAAATCGTTGATACTTTGAATTTTAATTCGATTAATTTAAAAGTGTAAAATATTCTATTGTTAATATATGTAGATTGGGCCTAAACAATACCTATTATTTTTTTATCAAATTTTGATTTGGATAATTGTAATTCAAATTATTATATTAATTTTACATGTTTAAAATGAAACAAAGTAGAAATTTGATTTTCTATTTAAATGAAGAACTACTATTTTTTAATTTTTGGTAAATATTTTTTGTTTAACTCATTTTACTTGTCATGTTTTCTTTTGTACGGATTTTTAAGGAAATGTCAATTAGAATTATAATTTCATTAATTTACCTTATTAATTATTTGATCTCCATTTAATATTATTTTTTCTTTTATGACATTAATCTCTTTTCACATTTATTAGAATAAGGAAAAAATCAAAAAGTAATTAATTGTATCTTATTTTAATATATAAGTATTTTAAGTATGTTGCTGTACAATAATTTCATTTGCTCCTACTAATGGATTGATACGCATGTGGCAATGAATCTATCATTATTGATTTAATGAGATACTTTGGAAATTACATAAATATTGTTTGATTTTTTAATATGAGATGCACTTTTTTTTTTTTTTACATTGTTTGTTTTTTAATATGAGATTCATTTTTTTAATATTGCTTGATTTTGTTAATATGTGGTCCACTTTTTTAACATCATTATTGATTTAATGAGATACTTTAGAAATTAATTGTTTATTGTTTTTAATATGGGATTCATTTTTTTTAATATTGCTTGATTTTGTTAATATGGGGTCCACTTTTTTAATCCATCATTATTGATTTAATGAGATACTTTAGAAATTACATAAATATTGTTTGGTTTTTTAATATGGGATGCACTTTTTTTTTTTTTTTTTTTGACATTGTTTTGTTTTGAATATGTGATTCATTTTTTTTAATATTGCTTGATTTTATTAATATGGGGTCCAGTTTTTTTTCGTGAGTTTGGAGATGGCGGTTCCACTTTTTTTTTTGTTTTTAATATTAGTTGGTATTTAGTTGGGGCCCACACTTTTTTTTAATATTGGTTGATGTTTAGGTGGGGCCCACACTTTGTTTTTCAGTGGAAACGGTCGACGAAGCATGGGTGGTCTATGCTCATGTTGCGCACGGGCTCAACACTTTAGATTATAATGTATCTATGTATATGTAGAAATTAATTTTCTATTTAAACGAAGAAATGCTATTTTTTAATTTTTGATAAATATTCTCGGTTTAGTTCATTTTACTTGTCATGTTGTCTTTTGCATGGTTTTTTTAAGGACACGTGAATTAGAATTATAATTTAACTAATTTACCTTATTCATTATTTGATCTCCGTTTGATATTAATCTCTTTTCACATTTATTAGAGTAAGGATAAAAATGAAAAAGTAATTAATTTTATCTTATTTTAATATATAAGTATTTTAAGTATGTTGCTGTATAATAATTTCATTTGCTCCTACTAATGGATTGATACGCATGTGGCAATGAATTCATCATTATTGATTTAATGAGATACTTTGGAAATTACATAAATATTGTTTGATTTTTTAATATGAGATGCACTTTTTTTTTTTACATTGTTTGTTTTTTAATATGAGATTCATTTTTTTAATATTGCTTGATTTTGTTAATATGTGATCCACTTTGTTAACATCATTATTGATTTAATGAGATACTTTAGAAATTAATTGTTTGTTTTTTTTAATATGGGATTCATTTTTTTAATATTGCTTGATTTTGTTAATATGGGGTCCACTTTTTTAATCCATTATTATTGATTTAATGAGATACTTTAGAAATTACATAAATATTGTTTGGTTTTTTAATATGGGATGCATTTTTTTTTTTTTTTTTGACATTGTTTTGTTTTGAATATGTGATTCATTTTTTTTAATATTGCTTGATTTTATTAATATGGGGTTCAGTTTTTTTTCCGTGAGTTTGGAGATGGCGGTTCCACTTTTTTTTTTTTAATATTAGTTGGTATTTAGTTGGGGCCCACACTTTTTTTTAATATTGGTTGATGTTTAGGTGGGGCCCACACTTTTTTTTTCAGTGGAAACGGTCGACGAAGCATGGATGGTCTATGCTCGTGTTGCGCACGGGCTCAACACTTTAGTTTATAGTATATCTATGTATATGTAGAAATTAATTTTCTATTTAAACGAAGAAATGCTATTTTTTAATTTTTGATAAATATTCTCGGTTTAGTTCATTTTACTTGTCATGTTGTCTTTTGCATGGTTTTTTAAGGACACGTGAATTAGAATTATAATTTAACTAATTTACCTTATTCATTATTTGATCTCCGTTTGATATTAATCTCTTTTCACATTTATTAGAGTAAGGATAAAAATAAAAAAATAATTAATTTTATCTTATTTTAATATATAAGTATTTTAAGTATGTTGCTATACAATAATTTCATTTGCTCCCTCTAATGGATTGATACGCATGTGGCAATGAATCCATCATTATTGATTTAATGAGATACTTTGGAAATTACATAAATATTGTTTGATTTTTTAATATGAGATGCACTTTTTTTTTTTACATTGTTTGTTTTTTAATATGAGATTCATTTTTTTGATATTGCTTGATTTTGTTAATATGTGATCCACTTTGTTAACATCATTATTGATTTAATGAGATACTTTAGAAATTAATTGTTTGTTTTTTTTTAATATGGGATTCATTTTTTTAATATTGCTTGATTTTGTTAATATGGGGTCCACTTTTTTAATCCATTATTATTGATTTAATGAGATACTTTAGAAATTACATAAATATTGTTTGGTTTTTTAATATGGGATGCATTTTTTTTTTTTTTTGACATTGTTTTGTTTTGAATATGTGATTCATTTTTTTTTAATATTGCTTGATTTTATTAATATGGGGTTCAGTTTTTTTTCCGTGAGTTTGGAGATGGCGGTTCCACTTTTTTTTTTTTAATATTAGTTGGTATTTAGTTGGGGCCCACACTTTTTTTTAATATTGGTTGATGTTTAGGTGGGGCCCACACTTTTTTTTTCAGTGGAAACGGTCGACGAAGCATGGATGGTCTATGCTCGTGTTGCGCACGGGCTCAACACTTTAGTTTATAGTGTATCTATGTATATGTAGAAATTAATTTTCTATTTAAACGAAGAAATGCTATTTTTTAATTTTTGATAAATATTCTCGGTTTAGTTCATTTTACTTGTCATGTTGTCTTTTGCATGGTTTTTTAAGGACACGTGAATTAGAATTATAATTTAACTAATTTACCTTATTCATTATTTGATCTACGTTTGATATTAATCTCTTTTCACATTTATTAGAGTAAGGATAAAAATAAAAAAGTAATTAATTTTATCTTATTTTAATATATAAGTATTTTAAGTATGTTGCTATACAATAATTTCATTTGCTCCCTCTAATGGATTGATACGCATGTGGCAATGAATCCATCATTATTGATTTAATGAGATACTTTGGAAATTACATAAATATTGTTTGATTTTTTAATATGAGATGCACTTTTTTTTTTTACATTGTTTGTTTTTTAATATGAGATTCATTTTTTTGATATTGCTTGATTTTGTTAATATGTGATCCACTTTGTTAACATCATTATTGATTTAATGAGATACTTTAGAAATTAATTGTTTGTTTTTTTTTAATATGGGATTCATTTTTTTAATATTGCTTGATTTTGTTAATATGGGGTCCACTTTTTTAATCCATTATTATTGATTTAATGAGATACTTTAGAAATTACATAAATATTGTTTGGTTTTTTAATATGGGATGCATTTTTTTTTTTTTTGACATTGTTTTGTTTTGAATATGTGATTCATTTTTTTTTAATATTGCTTGATTTTATTAATATGGGGTTCAGTTTTTTTTCCGTGAGTTTGGAGATGGCGGTTCCACTTTTTTTTTTTTAATATTAGTTGGTATTTAGTTGGGGCCCACACTTTTTTTTAATATTGGTTGATGTTTAGGTGGGGCCCACACTTTTTTTTTCAGTGGAAACGGTCGACGAAGCATGGATGGTCTATGCTCGTGTTGCGCACGGGCTCAACACTTTAGTTTATAGTGTATCTATGTATATGTAGAAATTAATTTTCTATTTAAACGAAGAAATGCTATTTTTTAATTTTTGATAAATATTCTCGGTTTAGTTCATTTTACTTGTCATGTTGTCTTTTGCATGGTTTTTTAAGGACACGTGAATTAGAATTATAATTTAACTAATTTACCTTATTCATTATTTGATCTCCGTTTGATATTAATCTCTTTTCACATTTATTAGAGTAAGGATAAAAATAAAAAAGTAATTAATTTTATCTTATTTTAATATATAAGTATTTTAAGTATGTTGCTATACAATAATTTCATTTGCTCCCTCTAATGGATTGATACGCATGTGGCAATGAATCCATCATTATTGATTTAATGAGATACTTTGGAAATTACATAAATATTGTTTGATTTTTTAATATGAGATGCACTTTTTTTTTTTTTACATTGTTTGTTTTTTAATATGAGATTCATTTTTTTAATATTGCTTGATTTTGTTAATATGTGATCCACTTTGTTAACATCATTATTGATTTAATGAGATACTTTAGAAATTAATTGTTTGTTTTTTTTTAATATGGGATTCATTTTTTTAATATTGCTTGATTTTGTTAATATGGGGTCCACTTTTTTAATCCATTATTATTGATTTAATGAGATACTTTAGAAATTACATAAATATTGTTTGGTTTTTTAATATGGGATGCATTTTTTTTTTTTTGACATTGTTTTGTTTTGAATATGTGATTCATTTTTTTTTAATATTGCTTGATTTTATTAATATGGGGTTCAGTTTTTTTTCCGTGAGTTTGGAGATGGCGGTTCCACTTTTTTTTTTTTTTAATATTAGTTGGTATTTAGTTGGGGCCCACACTTTTTTTTAATATTGGTTGATGTTTAGGTGGGGCCCACACTTTTTTTTTCAGTGGAAACGGTCGACGAAGCATGGATGGTCTATGCTCGTGTTGCGCACGGGCTCAACACTTTAGTTTATAGTGTATCTATGTATATGTAGAAATTAATTTTCTATTTAAACGAAGAAATGCTATTTTTTAATTTTTGATAAATATTCTCGGTTTAGTTCATTTTACTTGTCATGTTGTCTTTTGCATGGTTTTTTAAGGACACGTGAATTAGAATTATAATTTAACTAATTTACCTTATTCATTATTTGATCTCCGTTTGATATTAATCTCTTTTCACATTTATTAGAGTAAGGATAAAAATAAAAAAGTAATTAATTTTATCTTATTTTAATATATAAGTATTTTAAGTATGTTGCTATACAATAATTTCATTTGCTCCCACTAATGGATTGATACGCATGTGGCAATGAATCCATCATTATTGATTTAATGAGATACTTTGGAAATTACATAAATATTGTTTGATTTTTTAATATGAGATGCGTTTTTTTTTTTTTTTACATTGTTTGTTTTTTTAATATGGGATTCATTTTTTTAATGTTGCTTGATTTAGTTGGGGCCCACACTTTTCTTTAATATTGGTTGATGTTTAGGTGGGGCCACACTCTTTTTTGGTTGGTTGGTTGATGTTTAGGTGGGGCTCGCACTTTTTTTTTTTTGGTTGGTTGATGTTGACGAAGCAGACGATGAAGCATGGGGCAAACCCATGCTTCTAAATAGTAGTAATATGTATACCTAAAAATCAATTTTAACTTGTTATGCACAATGTAGTTTTCTAATGAAAGAATAAGGCCAAACCCATCGGTGATGTCACGACCCAGCCCCGTGGGCCGCGACTGGCACCCTACCTGGGTACCCAGACCAAGTCGCATATTCATTTCCGAACTCAAACTTATTTCAGAATTTTCAAGAAGTTATATCAAACATAATTTATATCGAAAATATGTCTTAAGCGGTCATATCAAATCAAACTCAGACAAAGCGGCGGAATAGACATCGCCGGTCAAAATACAAATATATACAAAAGGGCCATTTGGGGCCATCATATCAAACAGACCGCCTTAAGACCCGAAAGCAAAATCAGACAATAGACACGTAGGACCCTCGCCCCACATATATGACTACAGGCCTCTACAAACTCAAACAAAGACATATGGCGAGACAGGGCCCCGCCGTACCCAAATAGTCAGATATACCCAAATATATACAAAGCAAAAGAGTCTGTACCAAAAGTGGACTCCGGGTCGGATGAGAGTACTCCGGAATAGCAAGAAGTGAAGCCTACTGTGGAGGATCACCGATATCTGCACCTGCGGGCATAAAACGCAGCCCCCGAAGAAAGGGGGTCAGTACGAAATATGTACTGAGTATGTAAAGCACGGAGTACAGAATTATAGATCAAAACCGAAAGCAAATCAAATGTCAAAGTGAGGTACGAACTGGTATGTCAAAATCTGTATCGAAATAATATATATGTATTTTATGCAAACAAAATCATGCAAGCGCTTAAGAACGTGGTCGCCACTCCGACGCTGGCGCCACACACAGCATAACACCAGAAGGTTTCAAATCTCCGTACATCCCCGAACACAAGCATAATCATAGGTGAGCGTATCGCATCACGAGCCATATCACAGCATAACTCCAAACGGAACCCGGCCCTATGGCGAAGCCTCGGGAACCGTAACACAGCATACGGCCGAATTGTCATAAGGCGCACGAATCAAAACCGGCCCGGGAACCGGTGAACGAAGTCATAATAAGGCACGAGCGGAGTCGTGAGCAGACAAATGCAAATCGTATTTCAAAATAGTGTTTCAAAACAAAGTAAACTCATAAGTCATATTAAATACAAAGTAGTCGAATACTTAGCCGACATAAAGTTACATTTTGCAAAACGTTTCCAAAATGGTCCATGTAATTCGGAACATAAATTAGCGCATCGAATAGTCCAAGCATACCCCGTAGGAGGAGGTTCCAAAGATCGGAAGTGGTACTTTCGACTTTATCCTCAAAGGTGGCCCGAAGGGCAAATCGGGCATTTTGGGGTAGCGGACCCACCTCGAGTCGAAGTGAGGTGGCGAACATATTTTTACGAGCAGTTATATGCCAAGGGTCATACATAATCATTTCTAGGTTACCCGACCACATTTCGATAGGTTTCGGACGAATAGTGGCATTCTAGCCAAAAGGGAGCCTTTAGGCTTCAATCGAATTGAATGAATAGTAACTTTTCTGTGGATCGGGTCTCGAGGAGCAGAAATGCTCCGGAAGGTCTCATATTCAACTAACACCCTAAGATATGCCAAATAAAGAATTGGGAAGCTTCACATACCTCACAGATGTCGTAAGCTCCTCCAAAAGTCCCGTCCCGTTTCGTCAAAAATCTGCAAATGGTCAAAGTTACCAAATGAGATCCTTAGGCTCAAAAATGCCTTTAACTCCATAATTGCCTACCGAAATTTCGGCAGCATTTCCCCTATAAATCTAACATCCCCGAGGCATAACTCGGCTCAAATTAACCAATCACAACAGCCCACACATCAACAACCAAACCAAACAACAATCAAACCATTCTAGCTTTAAAGTTCTACATGATTTCCAAAGTTGGCAACTTACATTCAAACTTTCAAAATTCCAATTCTATATCTACAAAATTGTATGCATTCCCACATTCAAACTTATATAATCCCATTCTAATTACAAACCATGCCATACACGAAATTGCATAAAAATCCATTATTTTCCCAAATTCTTCAAAACATCTAAAATGCACTACGAACATTCTAACTCCCGTCGTTTCATTCCGAATTCATCAACATCGATATAGATTCATATCTAAAGTCTATAACACCCAAGATATACATTGATATACATAAAGATACCGAAGGTATACACTTTCCGATAATATTCAAAATCATTTTTTCAACGCCAATCTCATTCACCAATTAATCGTTTACGATATAAGGGCCACAACAACACATTCTACCAACTTAAACAAGATCAATTCAAACCAATTTCCCTCTCTATGGCTCACGGCCATACACACTACACACACACACCCACACGTTTCCATTTATGTCCAAATTACGGGATTCTCGTCTACTTCCAATCCTTAACACATTCATAGCAATTCTATAACATTAGAGGGGCAAGATTCTTACCTTTTACTAACTTTCCGACTTGTTGCAAACGGAATCCTTGTGCCAAACCAATTATACCACGCCGGAGAGCGTCTTGAGTACTTCACAAATATGAGAAGAACAAGATTTTTGGATCACAAGGAAGATTGGGATTTTTCTTTCTCTTCTCCTCTCAATTCGGCCGAATGCCCCCTTTTCTTGGTGTTCTTGATTTTTATGATTTTCTCTTGAATAATACCAAGTGTTATTAGTATATATCCACTTATGGGGTCATGTGCATAGCACATGCCCCTTTAATAATGGATTTGGGCCTCACTATGGCCGGCCCCCATTTGATCTTGGGCCTTGATTTTGCATTGCATTTTCTTGGCCCAATTCGAGAAAAGTCCCGTTTTGTAATTCCCGAAACTAATTTCCGAAATTCCAAATTTATCCTCGGCCTTCCCCGAGGTCTTAGCATTAAAGATTTCACAACCAACATAGTCATATTCACAAAAATTAAATTAGGTCCTTCTAATACCCGAGTCATAGTTATTTCTCGATTTCCAATCGTACGAGAACACGGGGCCTAACATTCTCCCCCCCCTTAGGAACATTCGTCCCCGAATGTTAAATAAATCTTATAAAGGCTCACAAACATAACGGGAAAACCATTTTATATAAATAGCACACATGGTCCATCCGTTCATTGGTACAACACATACAAAAGTCTAGATTACAGGAGGCGTAGGGAATAAATGGGGGAATCTCTTCTTCATCTCATCCTCCGCCTCCCAAGTCATCTCTTCCCGGTTGTTATTGCGCCACAGAACCTTAACAGAAGGAACTTCCTTAGTGCGCAATCTCCTCACCTGACGATCCAGAATAGATACCGGCTGCTCGTCATAAGATAGCTGCTCCGTCACCTGAAGATCATCTACTGGGAATATCCTGGAAGGGTCACCAATACATTTCCGCAGCATAGACACATGAAACACCGGGTGCACGGACTCCAAATCGGATGGCAAGTCTAGCTCGTAGGCGACTGCGCCTATCTTCCGAACAATCTGGTAAGGCCCGATGTACCGCGGACTCAGCTTACCCTTCTTGCCGAACCTCATAACGCCCTTCATAGGCGACACCTTCAGGAATACCCAGTCACCAGTCTGGAACTCTAACGGTCGGCGTCGTCTATCTGCATACGCTTTTTGTCGACTCTGAGCAGCTAACAGTCGCTCCCGAATAAGCTTCACCTTATCTACAGCCTCCTGGATCACATCCGGCCCAATCAGCTTAGTCTCGCCCACGTCAAACCAGCCAATAGGAGATCTGCATCTCCTGCCATAAAGGGCCTCATACGGGGCCATCTGGATGCTGGAGTGATAACTGTTATTGTAGGCAAACTCTATAAGCGGCAAATGATCATCCCAGCTGCCCCTGAAATCAATAACGCAAGCCCGTAACATATCCTCGAGCGTCTGGATAGTGCGCTCGGCCTGCCCGTCGGTCTGAGGATGGAAAGCTGTACTGAGGGTCACCTGGGTCCCTAATCCCTCCTGAAATGACCTCCAGAAATTAGCTGTAAACTGAGCACCTCGGTCAGTAATAATAGATACAGGGACCCCGTGAAGTCTGACTATCTCTCTGATATATAATCTGGCATAGTCCTCAGCCGAATATGTAGTCCGGACCGGAAGGAAATGGGCTGATTTCGTCAGCCTGTCCACAATAACCCAAATAGAGTCGTACCTGCGTAGCGTACGCGGCAACCCAACAATGAAGTCCATATTAATCATCTCCCATTTCCAGGCTGGAATCTCCATCTCCTGTAACAAGCCACCGGGCTTCTGGTGCTCGACCTTGACTTGCTGACAGTTCGGGCATTGACTGACAAACTCGGCAACGTCTTTCTTCATGCCGTCCCACCAATACAAACACCTGAGATCCCGATACATCTTGGTGGAACCAGGATGGACAGAATACCGGGCACAATGTGCCTCGCCCATAATCTGCCGCCGTAAGCCCGCAACATCCGGTACACAGAACCTGCCGTCGTACAATAATACTCCTTCAGGCGAGATTTCGAACTGAGTCGTTGCTTTATTAAGGGCCACATCCCTGTACTGAATCAAAGTAGGATCCTCAAACTGGCGCTGCTTTACCTCCTGAATAATAGATGATTCAGCAATCGGGCGAACAGAAATCCCAGAATCCCCAGAATCTATCAAACGAACTCCGAGGCTGGCCAACTGATGAATATCACGAACCAGATCTCTCTTATCAGATGGAACATCAGCCAGACTGCCTACGGACTTGCGGCTAAGCGCATCAGCTACCACGTTGGCTTTCCCTGGATGGTACAGAATATCAACGTCATAATCCTTTAGTAGCTCAAGCCATCTCCGCTGCCGCAAATTTAGCTCCTTCTGCTTAAAAATATACTGGAGACTCTTATGGTCCGTATAGATATCAACGTGGACCCCATATAAATAATGCCGCCAAATCTTCAAAGCATGAATCACCGCGGCCAACTCAAGATCATGAGTGGGATAGTTCTTCTCGTGCGGTCTGAGCTGCCGGGAAGCATAGGCTATAACTCGACCGTGCTGCATCAATACACATCCTATCCCAATACCAGAGGCGTCACAATATACAACATACCCATCAGACCCCTCTGGAAGAGCCAGAACTGGCGCTGTAATCAATCTCTCCTTCAGCATCTGAAAGCTGCGCTCACAGGCATCTGACCACTGGAATTTTGCTGCTTTCTGGGTAAGTCTCGTCAGTGGTGCTGCAATGGAAGAGAAGTCCTCCACAAACCTGCGATAATACCCAGCCAATCCCAGAAAACTGCGCACCTCAGTCGGTGTAGTAGGCCTGGGCCAATTCTGCACAGCCTCAATCTTCTGCGTATCGACCCGAATACCGTCTGCGCCGACAATATGACCCAAGAATGCCACAGAAGTCAACCAGAACTCGCATTTAGAGAAATTAGCATATAACTTCTGCTGACGGAGAATGCCAAGTACCGTCCGCAAGTGATCTGAATGCTCCTCGGCTGATCGCGAGTAAATCAGGATATCATCAATAAATACAATAACAAACATGTCCAGGAAAGGCCGAAATACCCGGTTCATCAGATCCATAAACACCGCTGGAGCATTAGTCAACCCGAAAGACATAACTCTGAACTCATAATGCCCGTACCGGGTCCTGAAAGCAGTCTTCGGGATATCAGACTCCCGTACTCGCACCTGGTGATAGCCTGAGCGCAGATCTATCTTGGAGAAGTGTCTAGCACCCTGCAGCTGATCAAACAAGTCATCAATCCGGGGAAGGGGATATTTATTCTTAATAGTCACCCTATTCAGCTGCCGGTAGTCAATACACATCCGCAACGACCCATCCTTCTTTCTAACAAACAATACCGGCGCTCCCCAGGGTGATGTGCTGGGCCTGATAAAACCCTTATCCAGCAAATCTTTCAGCTGCTCCTTCAACTCCTTCAACTCAGCTGGTGCCATCCTATAGGGAGGAATAGATATAGGCTGCGTATCCGGCATCAACTCAATAGAAAAATCAATCTCCCGCTCCGGAGGAAGGCCAGGAAGCTCGTCAGGAAAAACATCTGGAAACTCACTGACGACCGAGATAGACTGAAGGGTAGGTACCTCCGCGGCAGTATCATGCACACGAACCAAATGATAGATATAACCCTTCTGAATCATCTTCTTAGCCTTGAGGTATGAAATAAACTTACCCCTCGGCGATGCAGTAGATCCGAACCACTCTATGACTGGTTCCCCTGGAAACTGAAAACGGACTACCTTTTTCTGGCAGTCGACATTAGCATAGCAGGAAGACAACCAGTCCATACCCATAATGACGTCAAACTCGAGCATGTCTAACTCTACCAAATCAGCCTTAGTGCTACGATCATAAATGGTCACAGAACAATCCCTATAGACCTGCCTCGCTACAATAAAATCCCCAACTGGCGTAGCTACCTCGAAAGGCTCTATAGGCTCAGACACGATCCCAATCTTACTAGCAACGAGCGGGGAAATATATGATAAAGTAGAGCCAGGGTCAATCAAAGCATATACAGATCTGGAGAAAACCAGTAATGTACCTGTGACAACGTTTGGCGAAGCCTCCTGATCCTGGCGGCTGGCCAAAGCATATATGCGGTTCGAGGGACCGCTAGAACCTGAAGCGCCACCGCGGCCTCGACCGCGCCCTGCCGGTGCTGGAATACCCCGCCCTCCAGGGCGTGCAACAGATGGAACAGAGGAAGAACCGGCGGCTGACCCTGTCTGCTGAGCCGCATTACCCGAACCACTGGCCAATGGGCAGTCTCTCATAAAGTGGCCCTGACCACCACAAGTAAAACAAGCTCCCGTCGCTCGGTAACACTCCCCGGGATGAGACTTCCCGCAGTGTGGACAACGGGGTCTAGGTGGTCTGGCCTGACTGGGACCCCTGGATACCTGCGAACCTGCCACTCTGGAGCTCTGACCGGCCCCAGACGGTCCCGTACTGTCGAATCTCCGGCTGCCTGACTGAGTACCCCGGCCGGAAGAAGGAAAATATCTGTCAGACTGCTGCTGCTGCTGAGGCTGTCCGCCTCGAGAATCCCCTGAATAACCCGCGGATCTAGCCCTCTTGGGCGGCCTCCTGTCTCTATCTCTGCCAGCAGGATCAGATCTGCGACGGTCCTCCATACCCATCGCATAGGCCTGAAGCCGGGAAATATCCATGTCTGCCTGCAGTGATACGGCCATACAGCTGTCTACCAAATACCGGTCCAATCCCATAACATAGCGGTGCATCCGATCGGACATATCTGCTACCACGGCCGGTGCATATCGGGCCAGAGAATCAAACTCAAGGCTATACTCGCGAACACTCCGACCCCTCTGCTGCAGACGTAAAAACCGATCAGCCCGTGCCCGCCGTAACTCTGGTGGCAAAAAGTGGCGGGTGAATGCTGTCACAAACTGATCCCAAGTGGCTGGAGGGGCACCCTCTCCTCTAGACAGCTCCCAAGTCTCGTACCAGTGGGTGGCCACATCTCGAAGCCGGTGCGAAGCCAGCTCAACTGACTCAGTCTCTGAAGCCCTGACCAAGTCCAGTGAGCGTCGCATCCCCCGAATAAAGTCGTGGGGGTCCTCGTCGGGCTTAGACCCGAAGAACTCTGGAGGGCCACATAGCAAAAACTCCCGAACTCTCAGACTGTCCCGTCTGTCATCATCATCGTCGTCCCTCCGCCCGCGCCTGCGAGCCCGACCTGCTACCAGTGTAGTCAACAGCTGTACAGCCTCCCTCAGGGTCCTATCCTCCGCCCCTGGCTGAGGAGCTGGAGTCTCAGGTGCGGGTACACGGACCTCTGGAGCTGCTGAAGGTCCTACTCCAGGCTGTACTGGTGGGGGTGTAGCAGACCCCTCAGACTGTGGCACATCCTCAGGCAAATCATAAACACGAGCCCGGGTAGCTCGCTGTGCCTGGCTAGTCTCCCCAATCCTCGCCTTGCCCTTCTGGGCTGCCGTTGCCTTCTTCGGAGGCATCACTGCAAACACGAAGGCGAGTCAGATCAAAATCATCCTAATAGCACAGCTCTATCGCACGATCTAAGATTACAAAGAAAGTAACATCCTAAATGCCCTGTAGCTTCCTGCTTATAGACGTGGTGCACAACACATCGATAAACAAGACTCTACGAGACACGACCTGTAGACATTCCGAGGACAAACTGCTCTGATACCACTTTTGTCACGACCCAGCCCCGTGGGCCGCGACTGGCACCCTACCTGGGTACCCAGACCAAGTCGCATATTCATTTCCGAACTCAAACTTATTTCAGAATTTTCAAGAAGTTATATCAAACATAATTTATATCGAAAATATGTCTTAAGCGGTCATATCAAATCAAACTCAGACAAAGCGGCGGAATAGACATCGCCGGTCAAAATACAAATATATACAAAAGGGCCATTTGGGGCCATCATATCAAACAGACCGCCTTAAGACCCGAAAGCAAAATCAGACAATAGACACGTAGGACCCTCGCCCCACATATATGACTACAGGCCTCTACAAACTCAAACAAAGACATATGGCGAGACAGGGCCCCGCCGTACCCAAATAGTCAGATATACCCAAATATATACAAAGCAAAAGAGTCTGTACCAAAAGTGGACTCCGGGTCGGATGAGAGTACTCCGGAATAGCAAGAAGTGAAGCCTACTGCGGAGGATCACCGATATCTGCACCTGCGGGCATAAAACGCAGCCCCCGAAGAAAGGGGGTCAGTACGAAATATGTACTGAGTATGTAAAGCACGGAGTACAGAATTATAGATCAAAACCGAAAGCAAATCAAATGTCAAAGTGAGGTACGAACTGGTATGTCAAAATCTGTATCGAAATAATATATATGTATTTTATGCAAACAAAATCATGCAAGCGCTTAAGAACGTGGTCGCCACTCCGACGCTGGCGCCACACACAGCATAACACCAGAAGGTTTCAAATCTCCGTACATCCCCGAACACAAGCATAATCATAGGTGAGCGTATCGCATCACGAGCCATATCACAGCATAACTCCAAACGGAACCCGGCCCTATGGCGAAGCCTCGGGAACCGTAACACAGCATACGGCCGAATTGTCATAAGGCGCACGAATCAAAACCGGCCCGGGAACCGGTGAACGAAGTCATAATAAGGCACGAGCGGAGTCGTGAGCAGACAAATGCAAATCGTATTTCAAAATAGTGTTTCAAAACAAAGTAAACTCATAAGTCATATTAAATACAAAGTAGTCGAATACTTAGCCGACATAAAGTTACATTTTGCAAAACGTTTCCAAAATGGTCCATGTAATTCGGAACATAAATTAGCGCATCGAATAGTCCAAGCATACCCCGTAGGAGGAGGTTCCAAAGATCGGAAGTGGTACTTTCGACTTTATCCTCAAAGGTGGCCCGAAGGGCAAATCGGGCATTTTGGGGTAGCGGACCCACCTCGAGTCGAAGTGAGGTGGCGAACATATTTTTACGAGCAGTTATATGCCAAGGGTCATACATAATCATTTCTAGGTTACCCGACCACATTTCGATAGGTTTCGGACGAATAGTGGCATTCTAGCCAAAAGGGAGCCTTTAGGCTTCAATCGAATTGAATGAATAGTAACTTTTCTGTGGATCGGGTCTCGAGGAGCAGAAATGCTCCGGAAGGTCTCATATTCAACTAACACCCTAAGATATGCCAAATAAAGAATTGGGAAGCTTCACATACCTCACAGATGTCGTAAGCTCCTCCAAAAGTCCCGTCCCGTTTCGTCAAAAATCTGCAAATGGTCAAAGTTACCAAATGAGATCCTTAGGCTCAAAAATGCCTTTAACTCCATAATTGCCTACCGAAATTTCGGCAGCATTTCCCCTATAAATCTAACATCCCCGAGGAATAACTCGGCTCAAATTAACCAATCACAACAGCCCACACATCAACAACCAAACCAAACAACAATCAAACCATTCTAGCTTTAAAGTTCTACATGATTTCCAAAGTTGGCAACTTACATTCAAACTTTCAAAATTCCAATTCTATATCTACAAAATTGTATGCATTCCCACATTCAAACTTATATAATCCCATTCTAATTACAAACCATGCCATACACGAAATTGCATAAAAATCCATTATTTTCCCAAATTCTTCAAAACATCTAAAATGCACTACGAACATTCTAACTCCCGTCGTTTCATTCCGAATTCATCAACATCGATATAGATTCATATCTAAAGTCTATAACACCCAAGATATACATTGATATACATAAAGATACCGAAGGTATACACTTTCCGATAATATTCAAAATCATTTTTTCAACGCCAATCTCATTCACCAATTAATCGTTTACGATATAAGGGCCACAACAACACATTCTACCAACTTAAACATGATCAATTCAAACCAATTTCCCTCTCTATGGCTCACGGCCATACACACTACACACACACACCCACACGTTTCCATTTATGTCCAAATTACGGGATTCTCGTCTACTTCCAATCCTTAACACATTCATAGCAATTCTATAACATTAGAGGGGCAAGATTCTTACCTTTTACTAACTTTCCGACTTGTTGCAAACGGAATCCTTGTGCCAAACCAATTATACCACGCCGGAGAGCGTCTTGAGTACTTCACAAATATGAGAAGAACAAGATTTTTGGATCACAAGGAAGATTGGGATTTTTCTTTCTCTTCTCCTCTCAATTCGGCCGAATGCCCCCTTTTCTTGGTGTTCTTGATTTTTATGATTTTCTCTTGAATAATACCAAGTGTTATTAGTATATATCCACTTATGGGGTCATGTGCATAGCACATGCCCCTTTAATAATGGATTTGGGCCTCACTATGGCCGGCCCCCACTTGATCTTGGGCCTTGATTTTGCATTGCATTTTCTTGGCCCAATTCGAGAAAAGTCCCGTTTTGTAATTCCCGAAACTAATTTCCGAAATTCCAAATTTATCCTCGGCCTTCCCCGAGGTCTTAGCATTAAAGATTTCACAACCAACATAGTCATATTCACAAAAATTAAATTAGGTCCTTCTAATACCCGAGTCATAGTTATTTCTCGATTTCCAATCGTACGAGAACACGGGGCCTAACAGGTGACCTCATGCGGTCATTCAAATTTTTTCACTTAAACATCTCAACTAAATTTTGTTTCATTTAGACAGTCAGACTACATTAAATTTGTTTCAATTTGACATTTTTTTGACAATCAACTAAACTTATAAAGTGTAATACACTCGCGGGTGGCATAACATCATGACTAATTAAAAGAGGACGTGTGGTATTTGGATGTAAAATAATAATTTAAAAATAAATATAAGAGGAAAAAAAACAGTTTTTAGCAAAATAAATAAATAAAAATACCTATTTTCTGAACCTCACCCCCACGTACCCACCCCTCCTTCCCCCTTTCGAGTCCGGAACCAAAATGCCCCAAAAACAATCACTTTGAACCAAAATACCCCAACAAAAAAAAAAAAGTTACCATAGTACCTTTAACGCAGTAAAATACTGCGCTATAACACTTCACGAAGAGAGAGCCATTAAGTGTTATAGCACAGTATTTTACTGCGTTATAGAAGAAAAATAAAATTCTATAACGCAGTAAAATACTGCGTTATAGAAACAGTACCAAAAAAAAAAAATCTATAACGCAGTAAAATATTACGTTATAGAAAAGAATACCAAAAAAAAAAAAAAAATCTATAACGCAGTTGTCACACCCCATTTTAACCGGGATTAAATTTAGGGAGTATGACGTTTTGGTGATTCCTATTTTGTTGTTTTGTTTTACTTTAAGGAGTCGCCACCTAATTATTTTAACGGTGAATTAGGACACCTAAAGGTTAACTAAGGCAAAGTTAAAACCAAACCTCAATTAATAATCTGCTTAACCAATGTGATTCTCGGTAAGGGCTCTATATTATCCTAAAGGGAAGGGGTTAGGCATCCTTTAGAATCCGTTAACTTACGGTTATCCGGCCAACTTAGGTTAATTAAATAGGGTGAGATACAATGTTGAAATTTTAAAATGACTTACAGGTATTGCTTGGGTCTTAAAGGAAAGTAATGTTAGTTAAGATTTATGAAAGATAAAATAATTTGCACAAAAGAGGACTTTAAATACTACTTAAAAAATAAAACTTATAAATATGACTTAGACTTTAAATGAAAGTAATAAATAATGCTATTTAAAATAATACTTGTAGAAATTATGATATTTTGCCTATAAATAATAGCTTTTGAGAAAAAGGATTTAGCACTTTTAAGCTTTGAATAAATCGTATTATTTGATTATAGCAATGTAGAAAAATCTAAGCTTATGAATAGGATTCAAAAGGAAGTGAATTTTCTTTATCATTTTCTTATTAACTATGATAATTACGCTTAGCTAAAATATGCATGATTGATTCAAATTTGAAAAGGTTATCTATAAAAATATACTGATAATTGCGTATTCGTGACGCTTTGAAACGTTTATGATAAAATGTGATTCCCTTTACTTAAAATATATAATCATGTCATTTTGCAAATTGATTATTTCAAATAAGATAAAAGCATGAGAAGAAAAGCATAGCTTATGGGATTAATGGTTAGTCTTCCTTAAACTAAACTACCCAATATTAAAACTAAACCTATTAATTCATCTAGGGTTTTATCTAAATTAAGAAAATAAAACAAAATAAAGAGTTAGTCATGCAATACAAATTAAATGCACAAAAATAAAATAGACGAGGCAAATGAGTTAAATGGGCTGCTGGACCAAGCTGCTGTTGGGGAGAATGTACTCAGCCCATTTGTCAACTACTGCGCACTGTTCATGCTTGTTGGGCCTTGGCCCAGCATTTATGTTTTTCGTTTTTGCTGTGGACATGGATGGACCGAGAGAAGATCTCGTTGGGCTTTTAGCCCAACACCGCGTGCGGAGGGAGACGAGTCCTTTGGACTCGTATGCGAGATTCATGCGAAAAAAATGAAAGAAACAAAATTAGTATATAATCAATAAGGCTACAGGTAAGAAAAAAATACAAATTTAAACAACCCCACAAATTATATGTATACCATGTATCCATATGAATGTGTTTCCGTGAGCATACTTGTAATATAGGTTCACATACATATTCCAACTGATATATATATGCTTGCAGCAACACATCAAATTCGCACGATCAGAGAAAGATGACAAACTGGCGACCAACTATACCCAGGACTCGCTAACATATTTACTCACACGGAATGCACCTGATATAGACTAAGCAGATTCACAATATTCGTCCATTTTGAAGAATTTAAACTTGGCATTTGCATATATAGTATATGTATAGTCTAAAAGAAAGTGTACTACCCACACCATAACATATGCCAAACTTCAAACTGTATAAAATCCCATCAATCCCAATATTAAACACACATAGAGGCCAGCAAGTGCGCGATATTACTAATGACTAACAGTGGGCATTTTTGAACATAGACAAAAGCAGACCAAACATCAGACCCTCTAGGGCATGTGAGGGATACTGATTTTGCAGGAGGCAAACTACAAACTAGCACTGATAGGATATAAGCATATACGACCACTGTTTAATTTAGACAAGGACAAGTACTCAAATCACAGGAATTGGTAAACACAGAATGATACCAGTGATGTCACTAAATATGGTCTTATTTAATGTGTTTAGAAGTACGCCAACACAGCCCTTAAGATGAACAAAAATTCAGAACCAAAGTGTTCGTGTAAAACATATGATAGCATCTCATACATCAGTAAAAAAAAAGGGTGAGTAGACATTCTTAGACATCACACACAAGTTAACCATCCAGAAAACAGGTGGCATGACTGCATTTGGACAACAACGACATACGAGGCCAGTTCTAATTCAAATCATCACTTAATGAGGACACCAGATATGTAAGGACAGATTAAACAGTTGTACAGATTCCTTGTGGATGACCTAAACTAACACTAATGCATTCATGAATCACATAGGGACATCAAACTGAAACAACATTCAATGTTATCCTAAACTACTAAGATATCTAAATAAGTATCTATGCTTGTATCCAACAGGATTTCTGCTAAATTTATATGAGGAATAATCATAAACTACAACATGTGATATCATATAGAGATATAGTCAAGCAAAACCACAGGTTAACTGATGCATAAACAACCAAAGTTGGACCTGTATGGCACAACCCAACAGCTACTGAACTGATCTGTGAACAATCATTTTTTTAACACACAAACTATACTTAAACTGCTTTAAAACTGAATACGTATGACTGATCAAGACAAGACAATAAACTGAGACACTGCAGAACCACTAAAAATAAACACATGCACCTAATTGACAAACTAGAAATTAATGCATAGAACCAATAAAATGGAGACTAAATAATCAATACAGACCCAGCTAGCACATGATTGACCCGAATTGAGGCAGAGCATAGAGCTGATCGACTACAGTGTTAGAAACGGGATTAACTTAAGCTTAATCGTGCATAATGCCACAAACACAAACATGAACTAAATCGTGACTGACCAAACGAATCACATAAGTAGTCTAAGCACTCAAAACATTTGCTAAAATTTAACTAATGGAAGGTGTATTACATACTAAGGGAAGAGAGCACCTAATTGATTTCATGCAAATAACAGGGAGATAGCATCATACATGAAAAAGAACCAGGCAAGTAAATTTCATTCAAGGCAGGGGAGTGTCAAAATCATAGTAAGGAAGCAGCGACCTCAACCAAATTGAAACTTCCTTCTTCCAAATATAGAATCCAAAAAAAAAGACAGAATTTGTTTTAAATATTTGTATTCCTTTAAAGACTATTTAGCCAATTTATATTAGATTGACTAGGTTTAACTTGATTAAACTAACATGCACAACTATAAACAACAGAAATATTATATGTGCCTCGACTGATCATTAACCAGATTAACTAGGAATGAGACTCCAAATAAATCCATACAATTTACCAGACTGAATTCTCAGCATGCAAACAAACTATGTCCAAATAAGCCGAACATCTTGAACTAAATGAACAGCAACATCCGACAATATCTAAACTAAACTAAAATGTAATAATGACTCATCTACTACTACAGCTAAGCTGAACATCGAACTAAACCATACAAACACATAAACATACAAAATTAAAAGGGAAGGAATGGGATTTACCTTCTTCGGGTGCAGCGAAGTGAGGCGAAGGTTTCGATATCCACTCGAACACTTGGAAATTCGAACTTGCGTATGCTTGGATTAAAAGCGACCCAGAGGTAAGCAGAAAAAAAATAGAAAAATTGATTTAATGTTCTTGGTTCGACTTTTAGAATTTTCTTATGATTACTGAAAACTTGATATACATATATATATTTGGAGAATTTTGGGGTTTCAAGATCTTTAATTTTCTGGGGTTTTCTACGGCTAAAAGAAAACGGATTCTTGGAGGAATTTTATGGAACGAACAAAGATCCTCTGCTCTTGAGGGATTTCACCCATCCAAAAATCCTCCTTATTTTTTAGGGATTTCGGGTTCAAGCCCCGTCTTTTGCAAGGGGATTTTTTTGGGGGTTTCAAAACTTCGTATTTTGAAGGGAAAAGGGTGGGGGTTTCCGCCTCCTCCCTGATGACTCGAGAAAAAGACCATTTATAAGGTGGGTTTAGGGTTCTTGATGAAGAAAGAGAGAGAGGAGCGGGGGGACAGGATAACGTGGGGAACAGAGGGAAGTGGGAGCGGGGTGCAGGCGGCGGTGGTGGGGACGAGAGATGATGAAGGGGAGGAGCGGATGGGGAAAAGGGGAGAAGAGAGAGGAAGGAGAGAAAGAGATGGGGGTGGCGGCTTGAAGGAGAAAAAATGAAGGAAACCCTAATGGGTTTCCTTTGTTAAGTGAAAGGGGCGGGTCGGGTCGGTGATTTAATGGACTGGGTTGGCTGAAATATGGGCTGGTTTGGCTAAAATATGGGCTGGGCAAAATTAAAAGAGTGGGCTGGTCCGAAAATGTTGGTTAATTATTTGGGCTGGGGTGAATTAAGTTGGGCTAGTAAATTAAAATGACACCAGGTAAATTAAAATGTGAACTGGTTTTTGTGAATTGGTCCGAAAATAGTATGAGTTGATTGGGCTACTACATTTAAATAAAAGACCTATTTAAATAAACTTGTGTTAAAATATTACTTAATATAAAATATGCAATTATTGGTGCTCAGATAAAAATGGCGTTGTAATAGCCGTGCAATAATATTTCGAAAATCCACAGTAAATAAACACTATTATTTAATTATGCAAAGATAAATGCGATGCATGTGCGTAAGCTGGCAAAAATGTCGAAATGATAAAATTGTGAATTATAATAATAATAATAATAATAATAATAATAATAATAATAATAATAATAATAATAGTAACTGTAATAGAATAATAAAACGTGAGTATTAATAAGAGACTAATAATTATAGTAAAATATAAATATATATTTTTTAATTTTCCCAAAATATTAGAAGCGTAAATAGGTATTTCGGAGGAGAGGCGGGACAAAATTGGGTGTCAACAACTTGTCCCTCTTTGCCCGGTAATGATGAAAAGAGTTGTCGGGCAAAGACGTTGACTCAATAGCCTATTTTGTCCCGGCTAAAGGAAACTTGAGAAGTATATGACCGAACTCCGGTTTCTGAGTTGCCTACATATCTCGGGCTGTACGAGAATCAGGTCGAGTGTAGTTCTGGGACAACTACGACACCTTATGACTAACGATTGGCGCGAATCTTTGCAAAATATTGTCCCAATGTCGAATTATGATGGCACTGGGTATTGTGAGAGAACTTGAGAATTCTGAAAATTGAATTGGTGGAATGCAGGTAGAATACTTGTGATTAGAGACGAGTGTTCGAGGTAGATCCTTGACCCGTGTCGGGAAGTCTGCTTATCCTTCCCAACGCATTGCCCCAATTCGCTGCCGAAGAAATAGTTCCACGAGTTGATGTGTGATGCCGACTTCAATATGGTCGAAAGCCACCAGCTAAAAACAATTGTTAGCAATAAAGAAATATATGTGTAAATAAGACAAGGCTGAAGAAGTTTACACTTGTAACCCCTGTTTCGAAGGTTGAATCCACAACATACCCGCATTCGGAGGTGGGTGCCTGAACTGAAATGTAAAATACCCGCATTCGGAGGTGGGCGCCTAAACTGAAATATAAAATACCCGCATTCGGAGGTGGGCGCCTGAACTGAAATATAAGATACCCGCATTCGGAGGTGGGCGCCTGAACTGAAATATAAAATACCCGCATTCGGAGGTGGGCGCCTGAACTGAAATATAAAATACCCGCATTCGGAGGTGGGCGCCTGAACTGAAATATAAAATACCCGCATTCGGAGGTGGGCGCCTGAACTGAAATATAAAATACCCGCATTCGGAGGTGGGCGCCTGAACTGAAATATAAAATACCCGCATTCGGAGGTGGGCGCCTGAACTGAAATATAAAATACCCGCATTCGGAGGTGGGCGCCTGAACTGAAATATAAAATACCCGCATTCGGAGGTGGGCGCCTGAACTGAAATATAAAATACCCGCATTCGGAGGTGGGTGCCTGAACTAAAATATAAAATACCCGCATTCGGAGGTGGGTGCCTGAGCTGAAAATTGAAATACCCGCATTCTATGGTGGGCGCCTGAATTAAAATTTGAAATACCCGCATTCTAAGGTGGGTGCCTAAATTAAATTTTGAAATACCCGCATTCTAAGGTGGGTGCCTAAACTGAAATATAATTCACGTCCACTTCCACGGTACAAAAAAAAAATGTAAATCCTCATCCACTTCCACAGTGCAGAAAAATAAAACCACGTCCACTTCCACAGTTCAAAATATAAATCTACGTCCGCATTTAACGGTACAAAAATAAATCCACATCCACTTCCACAGTGCAGAAAAATAAATCCACGTCCACTTCCATAGTTCAAAATATAAATCCACGTCCGCATTTCACGGTACAAAAATGTAAATCCATATCCACTTCCACAGTGCAGAAAAATAAATCCACGTCTATTTCCACGTTCGTATCATACGGTTGTTTGAAATAAATCCACTTTTACTTTCGAAAAAATAAATCTGCATCCACTCTCCATAATTATATGTGTATTTTTTTTCTTTTGTAATATAAATCTACTTCCACTTCCGCGCTCACATCCACAATGTAAGTGTAAAACCACGTCCACTTTAGAAATAGTATTGTAGAAAGGTATCCACATCTTAATCCATGTCCCGTTGTGACGGAAGTTAAATTTATAATTAACCCCACAATTTGATATACGATGCAATATTTCGATCTTGTTATCTTATTAAAAATACCTCATTCTAAAAGAATTTGATAACGATTTGAACATGTATAAAGTGATGACAAAATTGAAGAATTCTAACCAATACCAGACGACCAAGGTCAGTATCCACTTTGGAGAAGGTTAAATCCACAATTATGTGTACTCGATCCATTGAGAAATGCCACGAGCTAAAACAACTGTTAGTGATAAGAATATGTAAATTGCTAGGTTTGAAAGAATTATACTCACAACCTTTGTTGAGAAGATAAATTCGTATCTGCTGTTGCGATCAAGATTTCATGATGAGTGGAATAACGTCCACCATTTAGCGCGAGCTACCTTTGCATTCACGTTTGAAGAAATTTTTCCTTTTGAAGAAAGCCAATTCTTTGATCGTGTCCATAATTAAAATTAAAAGGAGCCAAATACGAACCACATTCATGTTGATTAAACCTGTCTCATCAAAGAAAAATTGTGTGTTTAAAAGAATATTGATTGACTTGTGCATGTCGGGGAACTTGGCCTTTGAATTGATTTTTGTCTCGGTCGCATCCCTCGTTCTTCGATGTCTCACCACATATCTTGCTTTGCCGGAGAGTTTCAGTTATAAATAAAAGCAATGAGTTTGGGATGACTTTGAAAGGAAATACTTAGTGGCTCTAATCTGTAAAATGATTAGGAAGACTCGATTTTTTTGAATTTATTCGCATTTTAAAAACATGGATGGACTTTTATTTAAAATGGTTAAACATTTAAAACCACTTTTATACTACTTCTAAAAATTTGTCCCAGTTTCAGTCCTGGAGATGCTTGATTTTGGACAATTGAAAAGTAAGAACTTATAATGAAAGTTTTTTGAAAGTGATTTGATCGACTTCAAAATTTTGTCCCAGTTTCAAATCCTGGAGGCACTTGGTTAATCGAAAAGTGAGAAAATTGTAATGAAAATTTTTGAAAGTGATTTGACCGATTTCAAAAATTTGTCCCAGTTTCAAGATACTAAGACACATGACTTTAAACGATGGGAAGACCAAAATCTTGTATAAAAATCCTTATGTATTTTATAGGAACCAAAATGTTTGGACAAACCGAAGATATTGAAAATTTTAAAATAGAAGGGCCGAACCCGCCTCGGGTTGCCTAAATTGAAATTTTAAGAATACCCGCATTATGAGGTGGGTGCCTGAATTGAAATGAGCTGGTCGTGAAGAGGTAAAATAGCTTGCTTGCTTTGAGAGCCCGACATAGGAAAAGTCTAACGAACCCCTGAAATGTAGTCATATGCGGTGGAGTTTGAGAAAATGACCGATTTTGAAGTACAATATGGCTTGTTCAAGACGAGGAATGATCTCCAAATGTGTTTCTGGTTTATTAGAAGATGTGAGATTACTCGTGATCGGTAACTAAGAGATGGATTAGATGAAGTGGTTGCATTGATTAAATTTTGCTCCATTTTAGAACGAGTCTTTTTGGTTAACCAGATGATTAGTGATGAGCCAGAGTTGGCTTTGGAGCTTGTGAAATGTGAATGCTCCGCCAGTTCCCCTTTAGCACAAGTCAACCTTTTTTGTTTTGAAAATAAGTTTAAAAAGAAAAAAGATGAAACGAAACAAAAAAAAAGAAAAAAAGAAAATGAGTCAGTATACAGTAAGGGCATATTATTGCATATAAACACATTATTGCACACATAGGTCGCGTTTTAATGTAAGGGACCTCTTTATGCCAGAGGTAGGCCTAACGAATAGTTGAAGGACAAACACGTCTTTTATGTATCATTCCACAACTCCTCCTAAAGGTAATTTACAAGAATAATAAAAATTATTACATGCCAGTTGATAATACTTCTCAAAATTAATCTAAAATATCTAATACTTCAACTCCACTAATTTTCTTTGGTTGTCTTCAAACTCCGACATTAATTGAATGCTCCCCGCAACCTGCGACAAAAGGTCAGTTTCCTTGAAATATTTATCTATAGAGTACGAGGTCAACATATTCCACATATTTGTCCTCCAAATAATGCACATAAGTAGTGAAAGCGTCACTTAGAGTCATAGACTCATTTGGACATTTGGTAAGGTTGACTAATGGACTTAATACACCAAGGGTATTAAGCCTCCTAGGTTTAAAATGATGCATGTCCTTATAAGATTTTGGTTTTCGCTCTACCTAGGTAGACTAAGAATGGTTTTCCTATGACACAAGGCTCCCCCAAGCGGACAACTTGGGAGTGGAAAGTCCGTGGCCGTCGACTGCACCGCTGATCGACTAAATCCACAAGATCGATCCAACTAAAAGGGTAATTTAGTAGTGCACGGGCGCAAACTGCGAAGCCGCTTTAAGTGTGTGAATATGTGTGAGTTTTCCAGGAGTGGAAGAAATATGAGCGGAATGCCAATTTAAGGAAAGCAATAACATACATATTACATAGAATAATTTACATAAGGAATGAAATAAAAACACCCAAAAACATATAAGGAAAAGCAAATAAAGTCAAAAAAAGAAAAACAAACAAAATATCCAACAAATTAACTATTAACCTAAGTTTGTTATGGTTAAGAACCTAAAGTCCCCAGCGGAGTCGCCAAGCTGTCACACCCCATTTTAACCGGATGAATTTAGGAGTGCAACATATTGGTGATTCCTGTTTATTTTATTTTAAGGAGTCGCCACCTAATTATTTTAACGGTGAATTAGGACACCTAAAGGTTAACTAAGGCAAAGTTAAAACTAAACCTCAATTAATAATCTGCTTAACCAGTGTGATTCTAGGTAAGGGCTCTATATTATCCTAAAGGGAAGGGGTTAGGCATCCTTTAGAATCCGTTAACTTACGGTTATCCGGCCAACTTAGGTTAATTAAATAGGGTGAGATACAATGTTCAAATTTTAAAATGACTTACAGGTGTTGCTTGGGTCTTAAAGGAAAGTAATGTTAGTTAAGATTTATGAAAGATAAAATAATTTGCACAAAAGAGGACTTTAAATACTACTTAAAAAATAAAACTTATAAATATGACTTAGACTTTAAATGAAAGTAATAAATAATGCTATTTAAAATAATACTTGTAGAAATTATGATATTTTGCCTATAAATAATAGCTTTTGAGAAAAAGGATTTAGCACTTTTAAGCTTTGAATAAATCGTATTATTTGATTATAGCAATGTAGAAAAATCTAAGCTTATGAATAGGATTCAAAAGGAAGTGAATTTTCTTTATCATTTTCTTATTAACTATGATAATTACGCTTAGCTAAAATATGCATGATTGATTCAAATTTGAAAAGGTTATCTATAAAAATATACTGATAATTGCGTATTCGTGACGCTTTGAAACGTTTATGATAAAATGTGATTCCCTTTACTTAAAATATATAATCATGTCATTTTGCAAATTGATTATTTCAAATAAGATAAAAGCATGAGAAGAAAAGCATAGCTTATGGGATTAATGGTTAGTCTTCCTTAAACTAAACTACCCAATATTAAAACTAAACCTATTAATTCATCTAGGGTTTTATCTAAATTAAGAAAATAAAACAAAATAAAGAGTTAGTCATGCAATACAAATTAAATGCACAAAAATAAAATAGACGAGGCAAATGAGTTAAATGGGCTGCTGGACCAAGCTGCTGTTGGGGAGAATGTACTCAGCCCATTTGTCAACTACTGCGCACTGTTCATGCTTGTTGGGCCTTGGCCCAGCATTTATGTTTTTCGTTTTTGCTGTGGACATGGATGGACCGAGAGAAGATCTCGTTGGGCTTTTAGCCCAACACCGCGTGCGGAGGGAGACGAGTCCTTTGGACTCGTATGCGAGATTCATGCGAAAAAAATGAAAGAAACAAAATTAGTATATAATCAATAAGGCTACAGGTAAGAAAAAAATACAAATTTAAACAACCCCACAAATTATATGTATACCATGTATCCATATGAATGTGTTTCCGTGAGCATACTTGTAATATAGGTTCACATACATATTCCAACTGATATATATATGCTTGCAGCAACACATCAAATTCGCACGATCAGAGAAAGATGACAAACTGGCGACCAACTATACCCAGGACTCGCTAACATATTTACTCACACGGAATGCACCTGATATAGACTAAGCAGATTCACAATATTCGTCCATTTTGAAGAATTTAAACTTGGCATTTGCATATATAGTATATGTATAGTCTAAAAGAAAGTGTACTACCCACACCATAACATATGCCAAACTTCAAACTGTATAAAATCCCATCAATCCCAATATTAAACACACATAGAGGCCAGCAAGTGCGCGATATTACTAATGACTAACAGTGGGCATTTTTGAACATAGACAAAAGCAGACCAAACATCAGACCCTCTAGGGCATGTGAGGGATACTGATTTTGCAGGAGGCAAACTACAAACTAGCACTGATAGGATATAAGCATATACGACCACTGTTTAATTTAGACAAGGACAAGTACTCAAATCACAGGAATTGGTAAACACAGAATGATACCAGTGATGTCACTAAATATGGTCTTATTTAATGTGTTTAGAAGTACGCCAACACAGCCCTTAAGATGAACAAAAATTCAGAACCAAAGTGTTCGTGTAAAACATATGATAGCATCTCATACATCAGTAAAAAAAAAGGGTGAGTAGACATTCTTAGACATCACACACAAGTTAACCATCCAGAAAACAGGTGGCATGACTGCATTTGGACAACAACGACATACGAGGCCAGTTCTAATTCAAATCATCACTTAATGAGGACACCAGATATGTAAGGACAGATTAAACAGTTGTACAGATTCCTTGTGGATGACCTAAACTAACACTAATGCATTCATGAATCACATAGGGACATCAAACTGAAACAACATTCAATGTTATCCTAAACTACTAAGATATCTAAATAAGTATCTATGCTTGTATCCAACAGGATTTCTGCTAAATTTATATGAGGAATAATCATAAACTACAACATGTGATATCATATAGAGATATAGTCAAGCAAAACCACAGGTTAACTGATGCATAAACAACCAAAGTTGGACCTGTATGGCACAACCCAACAGCTACTGAACTGATCTGTGAACAATCATTTTTTTAACACACAAACTATACTTAAACTGCTTTAAAACTGAATATGTATGACTGATCAAGACAAGACAATAAACTGAGACACTGCAGAACCACTAAAAATAAACACATGCACCTAATTGACAAACTAGAAATTAATGCATAGAACCAATAAAATGGAGACTAAACAATCAATACAGACCCAGCTAGCACATGATTGACCCGAATTGAGGCAGAGCATAGAGCTGATCGACTACAGTGTTAGAAACGGGATTAACTTAAGCTTAATCGTGCATAATGCCACAAACACAAACATGAACTAAATCGTGACTGACCAAACGAATCACATAAGTAGTCTAAGCACTCAAAACATTTGCTAAAATTTAACTAATGGAAGGTGTATTACATACTAAGGGAAGAGAGCACCTAATTGATTTCATGCAAATAACAGGGAGATAGCATCATACATGAAAAAGAACCAGGCAAGTAAATTTCATTCAAGGCAGGGGAGTGTCAAAATCATAGTAAGGAAACAGCGACCTCAACCAAATTGAAACTTCTTTCTTCCAAATATAGAATCCAAAAAAAAAAAGACAGAATTGGTTTTAAATATTTGTATTCCTTTAAAGACTATTTAGCCAATTTATATTAGATTGACTAGGTTTAACTTGATTAAACTAACATGCACAACTATAAACAACAGAAATATTATATGTGCCTAGACTGATCATTAACCAGATTAACTAGGAATGAGACTCCAAATAAATCCATACAATTTACCAGACTGAATTCTCAGCATGCAAACAAACTATGTCCAAATAAGCCGAACATCTTAAACTAAATTGTCACGACCCAGCCCCGTGGGCCGCGACTGGCACCCTACCTGGGTACCCAGACCGAATCACACATTCATTTTCAAATCCAAACTTATTTCATAATTTTTCGAAATCATATCGAACATAATTGATATCAAATATGTCTTAAGCGGTCGTGCCAAATCAAAATATCATATCAAATACAAACTGAGCGGCGGAATGGACATCGCCGGTCAAAAGTGCAAATATAAGCATAGGGGCCATTTGGGGCCATCATGACAAACGGACCGCTTTAAGACCAGAAAACAAAATCAGACCAACATATACAGGACCCTCACCCCACATATATGACTTTCGAAACAAAAACATATGGCGAGACAGGGCCCCGCCGTACCCAAATAGTCAAATATACAAAACAGATACAAAGCAAAAGGAGTCTGTACCAAAAGTGGACTCCGGATCAAATAGGAGTACACCGGAATAGCAAGAAGTGAAGCCTACTGCGGAGGATCACCGATATCTGCACCTGCGGGCATAAAACGCAGCCCCCGAAGAAAGGGGGTCAGTAAAAAATATGTACTGAGTATGTAAAGCACGGAGTACAGAAATATGGATCAAAACCGATAGCAAATCAAATGTCAAAGTGGAGTACAAATGGGTAGGTCAAAATCTATATCGAAATCATATACGTATACATAATGCAAATGAAATCATGCAAACGCTTAGGAACGTGGTCGCCACTCCGACGCTGGCGCCACACACAGCATAACACCAGAAGGTTTCAAATCACCGTGCATCCCCGAACACAAGCATAATCATAGGTGAGCGTATCGCATCACGAGCCATATCACAGCATAACTCCAAACGAAACCCGGCCCTATGGCGAAGCCTCGGGAACCGTAACACAGCATACGGCCGAATTATCATAAGGCGCACGAATCAAAACCGGCCCGGGAACCGGTGAACGAAGTCATAATAAGGCACGAGCGGAGTCGTGGGCAAACCAATGCAATTCGTACTTCAAAATAGTTTTCCAAAACGAAGTAAACCCATAAGTCATATCATAATGCAAAATAGTCGGATACTTAGCCGATATAAAGTTTCATTTATCAAAACTTTCCAAAATAATATGTGTAGCTCAGAACGTAGCTTAACATATCGAAATTGTCGAAACATATCCCATAGACGGGAATTCCAACATCGAAGGTGCCATTCCAAACGTTATTCAAAAGGACAGCCCAATAAGACAAATAGGGCGTCTCGGGGTTAGCGGGCCCACCTCGAGTCAAAGTGAGGTGGAGAACATATTTTTACGAACATTTATATGCCAGGGGTCATACACAATCATTTCTAGGTTACCCGACCACCTTTCGATAGGTTTCGGACGAATGGTGGCATTCTAGCCAAAATGGAGCCCTTAGGCTTCAATTGAATTGAATGAATAGTAACTTTTCTGTGGATCGGGTTTCGAGGAACAGAAATGCTCCGGAAGGTCTCATATTCGACTAACATACTAGGATATGCCAAATGAAGGAGTGGGAAGCTTTACATACCTCACAGATGTCGTAAGCTCTCCCGAAAGTCCAGTCCCATTTCATCAAAAATCTGCAAATGGTCAAAGTTACCAATTGAGATTCTTAGGCTTAAAAATGCCTTTAACTTCAATTTTTGCCTACCGAAATTTCGGCAGCATTTCCCCTATAAATCTAACATCCCCGAGGCTTAGCTCGGCTCAAAATACATCCACCACAACAGCCCACACGTCAAAAAACAACACAAACAACAATCAAACCATTCTAGCTTCAAAGATCTACTTTGTTATCTAAGTTGGCAACTTTCATTCCAACTTTCAAAACTCAATTTCTAAATCTACATAATTGTATTCATTTCTACATTCAAACTTATACAATCACATCCTAACTACAATCCAAGCCATACACGAAATTACACCAAAATCCATTATTTTCCAGAATTCTTTAAAACATCAAAAATCCACGACGAACATTCTAACTCACGTCGTTTCATTCCAAATTCATTAACATCATTATAAATTCACATCTAAAGTCTCTATCACCCAAAATATACAATGATATACCTAGTGATACCGAAGGTATACGCTTTCCGATAATATCCAAAATCACTTTTCAACGTCAATTTCATTCATCAATCGATCAATTATAACATAAGGATCACAACAACACATTACACCAACCAAACAAGGTAAATTAACACCATTTCCTCCTCCCTATGGCTCACGGCCAACCCACACTCTACACACACACCCACGACTTTTTACTAACATCCACGTTACGGGATTCTCGTCTATTTCCAATCCTTAACACATTCATATCAATTCTATAACATTAGAGGGGCAAAATTCTTACCTTTTCTTGACTTTCCGACTTGTCGCAAACGTAGTACTTGTGCCAAACTAATTATACCCCGTTGAAGAGGGTCTTGAGCACTTCACAACTATGTAGAAACTAAGATTTTTGGATCACAACACAAGCTAGCACAATTTTTTTTTCTCTCTTTCCTATTCTCGGCCGAGAGCCCTTTTTATGGGGTGTTCTTGGATTTTTGCTTTTGATCTTGATAATTACCAAGCATACATAGTATATATCCTTTTAGGGGTCATGTGCATAGCACATTATGCACATGACCCTTTTAAAGTGGGCTTGGGCCAATTGACAAGGCCGGCCCCCTTCAATTGTTGGGCTTCAACTTTGGGTCATAATTTTCCTTGGCCCAATTAGTTAAAGTCTCGTTTTGTAATTCCCGAAACTAATTTCCAAAATTCCGAATTTACCCTCGGCCTTTCCCGATGTCTTAGCATTAAAGATTCCACAACCAACATAGTCACATTCACTAAAATCAAATTATGTCCTTATAGCACACAAGTCGTAATTATTTCTCGGTTTCCAATTATACGAAAACACGGGACATAACATAAATGAACAGCAACATCCGACAATATCTAAACTAAACTAAAATGTAATAATGACTCATCTACTACTACAGCTAAGCTGAACATCGAACTAAACCATACAAACACATAAACATACAAAATTAAAAGGGAAGGAATGGGATTTACCTTCTTCGGGTGCAGCGAAGTGAGGCGAAGGTTTCGATATCCACTCGAACACTTGAAAATTCGAACTTGTGTATGCTTGGATTAAAAGCGACCCAGAGGCAAGCAGAAAAAAATAGAAAAATTGATTTAATGTTCTTGGTTCGACTTTTAGAATTTTCTTATGATTACTGAAAACTTGATATACATATATATATTTGGAGAATTTTGGGGTTTCAAGATCTTTAATTTTCTGGGGTTTTCTACGGCTAAAAGAAAACGGATTCTTGGAGGAATTTTATGAAACGAACAAAGATCCTCTGCTCTTGAGGGATTTCACCCATCCAAAAATCCTCCTTATTTTTTAGGGATTTCGGGTTCAAGCCCCGTCTTTTGCAAGGGGAGTTTTTTTGGGGGTTTCAAAACTTCGTATTTTGAAGGGAAAAGGGTGGGGGTTTCCGCCTCCTCCCTGATGACTCGAGAAAAAGACCATTTATAAGGTGGGTTTAGGGTTCTTGATGAAGAAAGAGAGAGAGGAGCGGGGGGAAAGGAGGACGTGGGGAACAGAGGGAAGTGGGAGCGGGGTGCAGGCGGCGGTGGTGGGGACGAGAGATGATGAAGGAGAGGAGCGGATGGGGAAAAGCGGAGAAGAGAGAGGAAGGAGAGAAAGAGATGGGGGTGGCGGCTTGAAGGAGAAAAAATGAAGGAAACCCAAGTGAAAGGGGCGGGTCGGGTCGGTGATTTAATGGACTGGGTTGGCTGAAATATGGGCTGGTTTGGCTAAAATATGGGCTGGGCAAAATTAAAAGAGTGGGCTGGTCCGAAAATGTTGGTTAATTATTTGGGCTGGGGTGAATTAAGTTGGACTAGTAAATTAAAATGACACCAGGTAAATTAAAATGTGAACTGGTTTTTGTGAATTGGTCCGAAAATAGTATGAGTTGATTGGGCTACTACATTTAAATAAAAGACCTATTGAAATAAACTTGTGTTAAAATATTACTTAATATAAAATATGCAATTATTGGTGCTCAGATAAAAATGGCGTTGTAATAGCCGTGCAATAATATTTCGAAAATCCACAGTAAATAAACACTATTATTTAATTATGCAAAGATAAATGCGATGCATGTACGTAAGCTGGCAAAAATGTCGAAATGATAAAATTGTGAATTATAATAATAATAATAATAATAATAATAATAATAATAATAATAGTAACTGTAATAGAATAATAAAACGTGAGTATTAATAAGAGGCTAATAATTATAGTAAAATATAAATATATATTTTTTAATTTTCCCAAAATATTAGAAGCGTAAATAGGTATTTCGGAGGAGAGGCGGGACAAAATTGGGTGTCAACAGCAGTAAAATATTGCGTTATAGAAACAGTACCAAAAAAAATAAAAATTGGCCAACGATTAGTCGTATGTCAAGACTCCGAAACGTCAATATTTTATATAGAACCTGATATTTTTTTCTGCGTACAATAATGTAGGCTCAATAGATCAAGGATACGTATACATTCGGATCATCATTTTAGGGGTTGAAAAGGTGCCCGAAGTAAGTTTTGCAACAGTTAGTGTGTTTTTGCATACTTTGACCAACAATTAGTCGTATGTCAAGACTCCGAAACGTCAATATTTTATAAAGAACCTGATTTTTTTTTCTGCGTACAATAATGTAGGCTCAATACATCAAGGATACATATACATTCGGATCGTCATTTTATGGGTTGAAAAGGTGCCCGAAGTAAGTTTTGTTTGAAAAAACTTAGTGTTTGACTGTAAGGTTATTTTAGTCAACTTTATATATCGAGAAAATTAGTCAGTTTTATTTTCAAAAATTGAAACTGCAGAAGTAAAATTGACATTCACAGCTACATTACCCCAAAATTTTTACGTTGAAATCTATTGCGTATCATCATATTATAAGTAAATAAAACTGAAAATTTCACGCCAATTTGGGGGAAAATTGAAATTGAATGGGATAAAAGGTGTTTTTTTAAAAATCGGCTCGGCCAAACCGCCTTGTGGCAGTTTGTCCGCATAGATCTCGAAAAAATACGCAAGTTAAAAAAAACGCGTAAAACGGACGTCCGAGCGCAAAGTTATGACCATCTAAAGTTTAATGACTTTACAACTAGTTTTTCTCCCTATAATTTTTAGAATTATATTTATATTCAAAATAAAGTTATGTCTTGATTAAAAAATAACACACTTAAATCAAAATCTTAAAAAATAAAACACCCTAAACTTTCCAAACAAAACTTACTTCGGGCACCTTTTCAACCCCTAAAATGACTATCTGAACGTCTACGTATCCTTGACGTATTGGGCCTACATTATTGTACGCAGAAAAAAATATCATGTTCTATATAAAATATTGACGTTTCGGAGTCTTGACACACGACTAATCGTTAGTCAAAGTATGGAAAAAACACTAAGTTTTTTCAAACAAAATTTACTTCGGGCACCTTTTCAACCCCTAAAATGACGATCCGAACGTCTACGTATCCTTGATGTATTGGGTCTAAATTATTGTACGCAGAAAAAAATATCAGGTTCTATATAAAATATTGACGTTTCGGAGTCTTGATAGACGACTAATCGTTGGTCAAAGTATGGAAAAAACACTAAGTTTTTTCAAACAAAACTTACTTCGGGCACCTTTTCAACTCCTAAAATGACGATCCGAACGTCTACGTATCCTTGATGTATTGGGCCTACATTATTGTACGAGGAAAAAAATATCAGGTTCTATATAAAATATTGATGTTTCGGAGTCTTGACACAAGACTAATTATTAGTCAAAGTATGGAAAACAAATACTAAGTGTTGCAAAAAATAAAGTTGGCCAATTTTTTTTTTTTTTGGCACTCTTTTCTATAACGCAGTATTTTACTGCGTTATAGATTTTTTTTTTGTACTGTTTCTATAACGTAGTATTTTACTGCGTTATAGAAAAAAAAATTCTTCTATAACGCAGTAAAATACTGCGCTATAGCACGTAACAGCTCCGTCTCCGTGAAGTGCTATAGCGCAGTATTTTATTGCGCTAAAGGTACTTTGGTAACTTTTTTTTTATTGGGTATTTTGGTTCAAAGTGATTTTTTTGGGGGCATTTTGGTTCCGGACTCCCCCCTTTCTTCCTAGGACCTTCGTCGTCTTCACTGGCCACCGCAACCCGTTCCGTTGTTTGAACTGACTTGTTTGTTAGGTTCCTTTTAGCCTAGAGTAATTTGTCACGCTTTTCATAGAAATTTGAACCATCCAATATAAATGTCATCTCTGAGTAGTTCGGGGTTGTCAATGGATTTTTTTTACCAAAGTACTCAGATTAATTTTATCGTTGCCAAATAGGATTTTTCTAGTTGTGAATTACTTGGGTCGGAGTCAGTTTCTGTGATGCAGAAATGGGCGAAAAGTGGGGATTTGATGTGGGAAGAGATTGCATCCAAAGTTTTTGATGAATTTACCGGATGTAGAAGAGCGAGGAAAATATTTTTCTTTTGAATTGAATTTTTATTTCGAAGTTGATAATTTCACTGTTATCACTGTTATGTCGGAAAAACTTATTCGGTGGTGGCGTTGTGATGGCATGGTAATGGTTTATGGTGGAGGAAGTGTTGGAAGGAAAGAGAATGAAGATGAAGACAAAAAAAATAAAAAATTGTAAAATTCAGCCTTTCACACGCCTGTTTTGTGTGAAGATCACACAAACTGCCAATTCAGTGAAAAGTGTCTAAATAACACAGTACAGTCCTACGACAGGTGTCTAAATGGAACAACATTTAGATGAGATGTCTAAGTGAAAAATCTGGACGGTCACAAAGGCGGCCTATAAGTTTGGCCAAAGAATAAACCCCTTGCGCCCTCCTAGATCCACCCATGCCCGGAAAGGTTTTACCGTCCTACCCCGCTTAACATTTTTCATCAATTACATTTTTTCCATCGTGTCCTGTTTATCATTTTCCACCACTTAAGTACACACCTATTTCAACTTACTCTTATGACACCCCACCAGATATAGAGTCCGGAACCAAAATGACCCAAAAAAAAATCTTTTAAACCAAAATACCCCAACAACAAAAAAAAGATTACATAAGTACCTAAATACTGCGCTAAAGCACTTAACCGTGACGGACCCGTTAAGTGTTTTAGCGCAGTATAAACCAAATTGTCTCTCTCCTATAGCGCAATATTTTACTGCGCTATTGGAGTCCACCATAAAACCCGATCGGCTCCACCACTGGTCCCTCCAGTGGCGTTAAAAAAATTCAAAAACGTCATTGGAGGCGATTTTCGGTGGTCCCCACATGAAAAAAAAGTCGTTTTCTATTAATTTTCGTCGGGAAAGTTTAGATTCTTGGTATATTCAAGTCAAGGAGCAAGATGCTAAGCTCGAATTGTGGAAAAAAGCGGCGTACAACTCGATTAACACAACTCTACAAAAAATCTTCGATTAAGGTTTTCTAATATGAACTTTTGTTATTAATTTTTTTATATATATTATATTGTATGCATGTTTAACATTTAATCGTCGTTAATTTCCAAAAAAAAAGTCAACTTTTTTTTTTAGTTTGATCGGCTGGGCAGTTGCCACTGTTCCTTTTTTTTTTTTTTTTGTTTTGGCAAATTCATTAATTGTTAAATGTGTATGAATTGTTAAATTTGTTAAATGTTTATGAATTGTTAAGTTGTTATATGTTTATGAGTTGTTAATTTGCTAATTGTTTATGAATTGTTAATTATTTATGAATTGTTAATTGTTAATGAATTATTATTTTGTTAATTGATTATTTGTTAAATATTGATTATGAATTAATTAGTTGTTAAATATTGGTTATGAATTGAAAGAAGTTGATTGGTAATGAATTATTATTTTGTTAACACTTTGTTTGGATGATTGTTATGTATTGTTTCATAATGTATCGTACTGTGTTGTACTGTATAGGACCAAATCAGTTGTTACGTAAAATAGGACATTTCGTCGTTACATAACGATGGATTTAACGATACGATACAATAAAATTAAAGTAACAATCAAAGAAAACATTGTATTTAAACTAACAACACAATATAATATAATAGGTAACAACCATCCAAACAAGTTGTAAATGATTATGAATTGTTAATCTATATTATTTTAAAAGCATGAATATATATGTTAAATAAAAAAAGATTATCTAAAAAAGAAGAGTTAAAGTTCTTCTTTTCATAAATATATAAGGTAACGATAAAAATGTAAAGTTTGTAGGTAAATATATGGTCGACAAATATACTCTTTTAGTCTAATTTTATCATAGTTGTGTTGGCTATTTGGTCAATTAAAAATATATCACATATTCAAAATAGAGTTCTAAACAAATATTTGTTACACCTCAGAAAATTTCCCGTTGGTACGCAAGTAAATGAACTAATGATGTGTGTGAGGAGTGCGGGTGTATAATGTTTCATGGGAAATGTATGAAAAGGGATGTGGATGATTAGAATGAAAAGTCGAGAAATGAGAAAAATTGAAAGTTGGCAAAACTGCCCAGTGGTCGTATATTGCAAAATACGGACCGTAAAGTGCAACACGGTCCGTAAACTGGCAGTCGTAAACTGCCATGCAAAAGCTTCAGCTCTCTGCCAGTGGTCGTAAAGTGCAAATACGGACCGTAAACTGGTATACAGTCCGTAAACTTGAAGTCGTAAACTGGCATGCCCAACTTCAACTTTCTGCCAGCCGAGGAAATGGCTAAACACGACCTGGTGGACGGACCGTAAAGTGATTTATGGCCCGTAAACCATGGTCGTAAATCACCATGCATGCAGGCCAAAGTCTATGGTCCTGCTTAAGCTTAAAGACGACCATGAGGGACGGTCCGTAAAGCGGAATACGGACCGTAAACCTCCATGGACGACCACTGTTCACCCAGCACAGATTTTCCAATTCATTAAATATGAGGATCAAGACTGGTCTTATTTCATTTCCACATTACACCATTTCTCTCTAAAACCTCTCTCTACATTTATTATATGAGTTTTCAAGGATTATAGCCATCAATAACATTAAGACAAGTGAATCAAGGATAAGGGAATCATCAAGGATCATCCAAGTCAAGAAATCCAAATGGAGAAAAACTTGGGTTTTGCTCAAACAAGAGTATTATCAACCAAAGCTTGTTCCTACAACTTCTAAGGTAAGATTCATGATTTTTACAAGATTTTTAAGGTATTGGAGAATTAAAATACATGGATTGTAGAAAATGTGGTCAACTAGGTCATGAATGATGAATAGTGACATTTTGAGAAATAGTTTGAATTGAGTTATGAATGTTGTTATGTTGTGATATGAATGTGTTATAAATAGTATTAAGATCATTAACTAAACACTTTAGACGAATGGACGCGAGCCCGAGCTTATGATTCCGGGCAAGACTATATGTATATGACTATGTATAAAGTATGTATACGATTACGAAACGCGCGCACACCTCTGCAGATGGTACGGATAACCCTGATGCCTTGGTAGGGCCAGGTATGTATGACCTTGAGCCTTGGTTGGCCAAGCATGTGTAAGACACCGATCCTATGAGGTCGGGTATGCTATGTAAATGTTGTGTATATGAAATGACTATGTATATAATATGAATGTGATAAGACTATGTATAAGAATACAAATAAGGACATGTATACGAATATGAGCACAAGTATGGCACGAGTATTATTATGGGATACGGACGACGATGTATGCAAGTAAGCGACATGATGATGATGATGATATTACTGTCTCCCCTCCTATGCTATTTCATATGATATCTATTATGCTTCTATATTGATGTTGATCATGCTTTACATACTCAGTACATTCTTCGTACTGACGTCCTTTTGTTTGTGGACGCTGCGTCATGCCCGCAGGTGCACAAGGAGACAGACTTGATCCATAGCTGGTTATTCAGAGATTGCATAGCAGAGCTCCATTTCTTTCGGAGCCGTAGCTTTTGGGTACTTATTCTTTTGTGTATATAATTATGGGCATAGCGGGGTCCTGTCCCACTCATACGATATGTCATACACTTAGAGGCTCGTAGTCATGTGTATGTGGGTAGAGATGTTCGGCCATGTCGGCCCATGTTTTGTATATCTTTTGTTGGCCTCGTCGGCCTTGTATTTATGATGTGGCATAGATGCCTATGATATGTTAAATGATGATGGTCGTCTAATGGGATCAGTATGATTAACGATAAGAAAAGCACGAATTGACTTATGGTTCACCTAGATGTTATGTTACGTACGATAAGGGGGTGCTCGGGTGGGGTAGCACCGGGTGCTCGTCGCGGTCCCCTAGCCGGGTCGTGACAATATTACTGCTGAATTTCGATTCCCAAACTAATTACCTTAAAAGTCTTTGTCATCACATAATTCAAAACTAATTAACTTAAAAGTCTTTGTCATCACATATGTGTCCTTACTATCACATATTAAATTTACTGCACATTTAATATAACGAAAGTTATGTTGAAAATAATTATTTTTATTCCAATATTTGGTTGGAGAGTGAAAATAATTTTTAGAAAAGACTATCTAATAAAGATTTATACATCCAAAATAAATATTGTATTCAAGATAATAAGTAGATATTTTTTTTCCAAGTTGCTTATCAATAGAATATAAATAATATTATAAAAATCGACAAGAAATATTCGTGCAACGCACGTATATAGAGATTACATACCCCCAAAATATAGTAATCTCCTATTATGTTAATTATGCCATTGTTATTGTATTTATTTGTGAAATTGTTTATCCCATGTTAATTATTCACAAGATATAATACAACATAATTCACATATTCCCTACAAATTATTAATTAGTTAATATAATTTATCTTTCATTTCAAGAATAATGACTAATTTAGTTTGTACAGACCGGACTCTTTCATGGATCCGAATGTTCCCCCTGTGCCCGATGATCACCCGGGCTCTGATGATCACCCTGGGCTCGATTATCACCCGGGGCCCGCTGATAGATCAGTATTGTCTTTACAAGGCAATCATAGATCAGAGTTATTATGGGCTGGTACTATAGGGATATCGACTAGGCTCCGTCCTTATAGGCTGCAAAGAGCGTGGACTCTTTTACGCGAGCGCCCCCCACACCTTCGCGTCTTAGAGATATTGTTTCCGGGCGGCATCTATCGTTGCGTGTCCGTTGGTCGGGTACAGCATGATTGGGCGCTCATTACGTCCATGGTTAAGCGGTGGAGGCCGGAGACACATACCTTCCATCTTCGCATTGGTGAGACCACGATTACACTTCAGGATGTGGAGGTCCGCTTTGGATTGCGGGTAGATGGAGAGCCACTATACACTCGGTTCGAGCCTCCTCCTGGTCGGACATGGGTGATAGAGTTGACTAGGCTCACCCACTTCATGCCTGATGCCGCGGCCTATATATCGGGACAGAGTCGAGTTCTGCTTAGTGCACTCTGCACTTATTTGGAGGGTCTGGATCCGGTTGTGGACGGCATCCAGCAGGACGGTATTGATCGTCATGCCCGTTTGTACCTGCTTATTATATTCGGGATCATCTTGTTCCCGAACTCATCGGGTGCCTTTGTCAGTTTACGTTATTTGGTTTTCTTGGAGCATCTGGACTGCTTCGTCTACAGCTAGGGCGGTGCTGTTTTGGCGTATCTTTACAGATCCCTATGCCGAGCGTCTATTGGTGCTGTCAGAGATGTGTGTGGATTTTTTGCTCTTCTCCAGGTAATATTTTAAGTGTGCGTTCCTTTAATGTAAACAAACCTCTTGAAACGATGACTAAAAAATCATATTTTCTAATATCGCTTACAGTTATGGGTGTGGGAGAGGATGCGGCCTTTTCAGCCTGTACCTAGGCATCACCTCGAGATTGACATGCCTTATGCGAGGAGGTGGACAACAGGTTTTGACCGGGAAATGGATACGCACCACAGTATTCTTCCATTCCGAGACCAGCTTGATCACATGACAGACGATGCGGTAAAACTATTTAACTTTACATTATTAATTTAATTAAACGTCTTTTCTACTTGGTGATCACTGATTTGTATTTATATGTTATGCAACTATTTATATGGACGCCGTACGCTGCTACATTAGATGGTTTGTGTTACACTTCGGAAAATGTTTCGTGAGCATACAATGAATAGACCAACGAAGTGTAAGAATGTACGATGTTTTACTAAGAAGGGAATGACTACCCATGAGTTTTGAAAACGCGAAGGTTGCAGATTTGCATTTCGGCCCAGTGGTCGTAAAACAGAATACGGCCCGTAAAGTGATTTACGGATCGTAAAGTCCCATCGTCTTCCAACTATCAAAATTTCAACTTTCTGTCAATGTTGAAATGGTAAAATACGACTCAGCATACGGACCGTAAATTGAAATACGGCCCGTAAACTGTGACCGTAAACCACCATGACCTACAACAGACCTTTTTGGTTCTGTTATGCTTAAATACGGTCGCGAAGGACGGACTGTAAACCAGAATACGGCCCGTAAAGTGGGTTTACGACCACTGTACACCTCAGTCACTGTTCATTCCGGATTAGATTTTAAGTTATTAAAAAGAGACCTAAGCTCATCCAATTCATTTCATTCCACGATATTTTTCTCAAGAAGCCTCTAGAATACTCTCTACTCTTCATCACAAGAAAACCAAAGGAAATTAGTGATCAACTACATGAAACCCACGAAATCAAGTGTAAGAATCACACTAAAGTTCATCTTTCTCAAGAAAACCCAAAAGGAGTGAAGTAGGGTTTTGGTGCTAGAGGAGAAACTCCACTCAAGACTTGTTCAACCATCATCTAAGGTAAGTTTTATGACTAAACTATGTTTTTTAAGGTATTGGAGGGTTAAGATACTTGAATTGTAGAAAAACGTTTGAGATGGGTCATTAATGAGTGAATGGTGTCATGTTTGGATGGTAGTTGGATTGAATCATAAATGTTGGAGTGTTGTGATTGTGAATACGTTATAAATAACATTTAGACGATGAAATAAGCGTGATACATGAGAAAACGCTATAGTAAGCTATAACCATGAATGTGGAGAAATCGAAGAGAAATGGTGGATTGTGGCCAATGTATATAAATGATGATTGTTGATGGCAATATCGTGAATGTAGATGTGAGTATTTGGGAGTCGATATAGAATACGGGAAAAGTAGTAGAAACAAAGGAAGTGCTGCCCAATTTTCTCTAGAAATGGTAACGCATTCTTATGGTTGATTAACTAATGTTAATACGAATTCTCTCGTGAAGGTAGCGACGTGACATTGAAGAAGAACAAGGGAACGATAGCTTAGCTAAACGACAAAGGTATGTGAGGCTAGTCACTTCTTTCTAATGGCATGAATCCTATAGCGTAACTTCTTTCTTATCAATGAGCCTATGTCCATAGTTAGCTACACAAGGTAATGAGTTAAAGTATATGGATTCTAATGATGTTATTTATCGCTTACACTCACCTTATATCCTAGTTCCTTCAAGGTGAGGCAGAATGTCCATGATTGTTCCATAATGCAGTCGGGGAATCACGACCTTACGTCACCCCGATAGAGTATGGTTGATCTTGAGCCTTATGTACATATTGTGATAAGCATATGATGATATTACTATTACACCGTGCCTATTTGGCCGGGCAGTCACCGCCAAGGCGGGCAGCTATATGATACACCATGGCCAAATGGCATGGGCAGACACCACTAGTGGGCGGCATGAGATGGTACCCCGGACGCGGGAGGCCTGGACACAGGCTCATGTTATGATTATCACACCGATCCGATATGGACGGGCAGTTTATACATCATGCATCTATGATATGATGATGAGCATGAGTAAGCCAGCATGACTTGTTTTCTTATACTTGACAGTTAGATTCTGATGTTCCATATGAGTATCTTCTTTACACCATTGTCTTATTTCGTTGTTGATGCCTCTCATACTCAGTACAATATTCGTACTGACGTCCGGTTTCTTTGGACGCTGTGTTCATGCCAACAGGTAGACAGAGAGGAGAGCTCGATCCAGATCTGTAGTAGCTGTCAGCCGACTGGAAGCCCTCCATTGTCCCGAAGGTGCTTATGATTATTGTTTTGTGTATATATATATATATATATCCATGTATATGTATTTTTGGGCACGACGAGGTCTTGTCCCGTCCCTATGTTCAGTACTCCAGTAGAGGCTCGTAGATACGCAGTGCGTGTTAGATGGTCTCACGAGATGCTATTATATGTATATATTATTTTGATGAGGCAAATGTATTTAAAGAGTAATTATGTTTCCATATAAAATATGATTTTCCTACAATTTGAGTATAAAACTGACGAAAGACCATTAAACGAGCAAGATAAGTAGTAGCACGAATGGTGCTCGGTGGCTAGCCCCGGGTACCCGTCACGGCCCCTAGCTGTGTCGTGACAGTTTGCCGGCCTTTTGCAAGGTAGGTCAGGGGGTTTGGAGGTCGCGCTGTTCATTGATACACCTGGACATCGTAGAGGACCACATGCCCGAGCGTGTCTTACGACAGTTTGGGCATATACAGAGTATACCCCCTGACGTCCGTCATGAGCTCCGACACTACCAGCGGGACGATCAGGCTGCTGTTGATGATGATTTTCTGGCTTTCATGGTTGTCCAGATCCACCGTTAGGAGAACAGGTTGGGCACTTTAGCGGTGGTTGTCCATTTGACTCCCATTGAGGATTACATGTGCTGGTATCATCAGATCACACGCCGATTGATCGGCAACCCAGCTTTGCGTCCCGCTAGGGATGTAGGATACTCAGCACTCGCGGGGCATTACGAGGCATTGGTAAGTTTATCGTATTTAGATTTATTTAATTGCATTAATTGTTATGTTTTAAAAAATAACTTTTTTTTTACAGTTAAACACAAATGCAACTGGTGGCCGTACAGCGATTACGTATGTTGGGGTTAGAGCATATGCCTTACCCCGGGCTTGCGGGGCTTGCGTCGGAGATGGTACGGATATCCGAGGATGGTATCCGGCAGACAGGAAAGATTAGGCGCATGGAGGAGCCTGTTCCAGAGGTTGAGTATCAACCAGCGCCAGGAGGAGGACCGGGTGCTTCAAGAGGAGGACACCGTGCTGCCAGAGGACGTCGTGCGCGTAGAGGACGCGATGATGCTGCTAGAGGACCTGGTGGTGGAGGACACCATCTGGTAGATGAGGCAGATGAGGCCGATCCCATTCTAGAGGACGTTCCCGTTCTAGTCCATCCACAACCGTTCCAGGACGGTGGCAGCTCACCTGGGGACTCCCCTACGTTTACGCCGGCGCTTCTACTTGCTGAGATACCTAGGTCTTCATCACAGCCGAGCCAGAATGCATACATGGAGGAGCGTGATAACGTCGATTGGGCGGCGTTACGCGCTTCATTAGCTGATGAGTGCCCTGTGAGGAATTTAGAGGGAGCCAGGATTCTTGACTTCGATGAGTTTTTGATCCCAGTTAGTATTTAAAATACTTATTTGTTCATTTAGATTACTTATTTTAAATATATATGTTACTCATTATTTAGTAATATTTTATATTTTAGGATTTGGCGCCAGCGGATCCAGCAGAGCCACCCACTCAGGCATTTTCTCATGGACCTGCCGAGCCAACGGTGTCTTCTCATGTGACTGTCGAGCCATAGGTAAGCTTTTTATTAAAATTAATTTTATTCAATATAAGGTCAATATTTAAAATACATATTTGATTATTTAAAGTATTTATTTTAAATATGTACGTTACTTATTATTTCATTTTTTTTCTTCATATTTTAGTATTTGACGCCAGTGGGTCTACATGAGCGATCCATTCAGGAGCTTTCTCATCAGCCTGCCGAGGTAGAGGTTGTTATGTCCCGTGTTTTTGCATAATTGGAAATCTTGAAAATAATTAAGACTTGTATGTTATAAGGCAATATTTTGATTTTAGTTAATATGTTGATGTCATTCATGGAAGTGCTGGTGCAAAGACGTCGGGGAAGTCCAAGGGCAAAATTTGGAATTTCAGAAATTACAAAATGAGATTTTTACGAATTGGGCCAAGAAAAATTGAATAAAAATTTGAAGCCCAAGTTGAGGGGTGGCCGGCCATAGGCCTTGGCCGAAGCCCCATTTTAAATGGTCATGTGACAATAATAAGGGGGCAATATTATATGTTCATCTATATCCTTAGATTGTTCAAGAAAAAGAAAATCAAACCTTTGAGCTCAAGAAAAGGGGTCTCGGCCGAACCCTATAGGAAGAGATAATTTTTTTTTCCAAGCCTTGTTTCCAATCTTAAAATCTTGTTCTTCTCATATTTGTAGTGAGTTCAAGGCGCTCTCCGACGTGATACAATTAGTTTGGTGAAAGAGCGACGCTTGCGGCAAATCGGAATTTCAAGAAAAGGTAAGGATTTTGCCATTTTTGTGCTATGAAACTTGTAGGAATGTTATAGTGATTATAGTTGCATGAAGATTATGGGATTGTGGTGTGTATGTGCATGGCGTGTGTGTGTGTGAAGGGTGTGGTTGGCCGTGAGCCATGTTGGTGAGAAAGGGAGGTGAATTTGATTTTGTTTAGTTGTTAATTGCGTCGTTGTGGCATTTATGGCGTAAATGAATGTTTAACGAGTTGAATTGGCATTGGAAAATGGTTGCGGGTTCTTATGGGAATTTATATGATTTTTGTATATTCTTATATAATTGTGAAAGTAAGACTTTAAATGTGGATTATGGTTGTTGTTAATGAATTTGGAATGAAACAATGCGAGTTAGTATGTTCGTCGTAGTTGTTGACGTTTCGGATGGAATATGGAAAGTGACGAATCATTCGAACTTCTGTATATTGCTCGGAATATTATTGGGATGTGTTTGAATAACCTTGAATGAGTAAATGAATACAATAATGTGGACATTAGTTTGGTATTGTGAAGTTTGAATGAAAGTTGTCGATTTATATAGAAAGGAAGAATATTGACGTTAGAGTGATTTTGTTATGACTTATGATGTCTATGATATTGTGGGTTGTTGTGTTGATGTATTTGAGCCGAGCTAAGTCTCGGGGGTGTTATATATGTAGGGGAAATGCTGCCGAAATTTCGGTAGACAAATATGTGGTTAAGTGAATTCTTAAGCCTTGAAATCCCTAATTGGTAACTTTGACCATTTGCAGATTCTGAGCGAAACGGGACTTGAGTTTGGGGCGAGCGTAAGACGCTTATAAGGTATGTAAGGCTACCCTATTCCTTCTTTTGGCATGTCTTAAGTATCCTAGGTTGATATCGGAGCCCCGGGGGCAATTCTGTTCCTTGAAATCCGAATTTGAAATCGAGCACTATTCATTCAATTGAATTGAACCTTAAAGTCCTTCTTTTGCTTGCAAAGTAATTAAATGTCCGAAACTTATGCAAATGTAATCAAATCGCTTCGGATCTTCCATGTATGATTCCATAGACCCTAAATGTTCGTGATTCATGTCCGTCACCTCGACTTGACCCGCGGTGGCCCGCTAGCATCGAGACTTCCTTGTTGACTCTATTATTCTCATTTTTGTATAATGTCAGCAAAACACTTTTGTTTATGAATTTGGCTATCATAGAATAGTGTTTTGACTGCCACAATATTCTATATTATATTTTGAACCATAAATACTATGTTGGAAATTTTTTGTTAAACGAACCCCGTATTGACTAACTATTCGAACTAGTTGATTAATGAATTAGCATATGATATTATCAAGTTTCAAAAGATGTTTGACTTATAAATTGCATTGTTTGCTCACGACTCCGCTCGTGCCCTTATTATGACTTCGTTCACCGGTTCCCGGGCCGGTTATGATTCGTGCGCACTATGATAAATTCGGTCGTATGCTGTGTTACGATTCCCGAGACCTCGCCATAGGGCCGGGTTCCGTTTGGTGTTATGCTGTGATATGGCTGGTGATATGTTATGATGATATGTGTGCTCGGGGATGTACGGAGATTTGAACCTTCTGGTGTTATGTTGTGTGTGGCACCAGTGTCGGAGTGGTGACCACGTTCCTGAGCTTTGCATGATTTTGTTTGCATTATGTATATATGATTTTGATATAGATTCTGATATACTGTTCAGTATTCCCCCTTTTGTATCTTGTTTACTTTCAGTTGTGGCTCATATTTCTGTACTCTATGCTTTACATACTCAGTACATCTTTCGTACTGACCCCCTTTCTTCGGGGGCTGCGTTTCATGCCCGCAGGTACAGACACAGGTGATCCACCACTGTAGACTCCACTTTCTGCTATTTCGGAGTACTCCCTTTTGATCCGAAGTCCACTTTTGGTACATACATCTTTTGTTATGTATATATTTCTGTATATCTGACTATTTGGGTACGGCGGGGCCCTGTCCCGTCATATGATTCTGTCGGTCTGTTTAGAGGTCTGTGGACATGTTTGTGGGTTGGGTCTTTCTGTTCGGATGTGTTTGGGGCGATCCCATTCGCCGCCGCGGCCGGTCCGCATATGTTTACATGTTACCTTGTTGGCCGGTGTGGCCTTTGTTGGTATTTTCTGTGCGCAGGGTTATTTTGGATAGTCTGTAAAACAAAGGAAACTCTGCTAAAATTTTTCTGGAAATTATCTAAATTTGGAATATAGCCTCGTCGGCTTCTGCTATATACTTGAATGCATTTGATAGATGGGTTTGGGTGCCCAGATCGGGCACTAGTCACGGCCTACGGGGTTGGGTCGTGACAGAGGTGTCTTCTCATGAGACTACCGAAGCGTAGGTAAGATTTTTACTTAAAATCAATTTTATTCAATATAAGATAAATATTTATTTAATTTTTATAACCTTTATTTGGACTTCGAACAACATCTCGTCCAAGAGACTACCTCATATTCTGCACCAGACCCATCTCAGGAGCCTACTCAGGCGCCCGTTGATATACAAGTTTGATTATTCAACAAACGTTAATGTATTCAATATAAATAAGAAATGGTACTAATTATTATATACTTTTCAGGTTCATCCTTCAGCGCCTGTGGTGGCGACTCCCGACGAGAAAGAGGTCGAGTTTCCAGACCCAGGTCAACAGGTCAACAGCATAAGGTTCTGCTCGTGCTAGCGGGACCAGATCCCAAGAAGAAGCACATTCTAGTCAAGGGCGCACGGGCCAGGGGAAGAAGAGATGATCATGACTTGAAGCGCCCGATTATTAAGAGGAAAAAGGGCGATGGGGACGATGGCGAGTGCGGTGGGGATGGTATGAGCCTTAGGCCTAAGGATAGTCTCAGGCATACCACATGTGGGATCCATCCACGATAGTGTATATACACTAGTGTTGTACAGTTTATCGTAAATATTATATATTTTTTGCATATCTATTTATATTTATAAATATTATCTTAGTCTTTATTATTGTTTATAGTTTCACATCCTAAATTGATAATAATAAAAAAAGTGACACATTCGAAATAAAGTTAAGCATTAATTTAAAAATAACACGAAACCCTAAAAGATAAATAGCGTAAAGCTCATGACTACAAGTCTTCAAACAAAAAAAGACTTCGAGCACTTTTCATCCACTAAAACGACAAATCCAAACTTTTGCGTATCCTTGAAGTATTGAGCCTACCTTATTATTCGTACAAATATAAGTAGAATTTTATATAAAATATTGAAGTTCTGGAGTCTTAAAGCACGATTTATATACGGCTAAACTACGTAAACAAGTGTAAAAATGTAATAAGTGGCTATTTTGGGAAAATGGTTGACTCCTATAGCGCAGTAAAATACTGCGCTTTAGGAGAGAGAGAAATTGATTTAGCGCAGTATTTTACTGCACTAAAGCACTTAACGGGTCCGTCAAGGTTAAGTGCTTTAACGCAGTATTAAAGCAGTAAAATACTGCGCTAAAAGTACTTATGTCACCTCCGTCAAGGTTAAGTGCTTTAGCGCAATATTAAAGCAGTAAAATACTGCGCTAAAAGTACTTATGTCACCTTTTTTTGTTGGGGTATTTTGATTCAAAAGGTTTTTTTTTGGGTCATTTTGGTTCCAGACTCCTAGATATAAACACACACCAACAATGGCACAGCTAATATGATTGACCAACGGGGCTTAACCGACAAGCTGTATTCGCCACACATTGAAATAGAAATCAGCAGCGTATATAACCCAAGAGCTTGGCTTATAGACACTTGAAACATTAAATTCTTAACCAAAGCAACGTGCTTCACATATTGAGGTCCAAAACATACAAAAATAGAATCTCATTGTACATTAACCTATTATATGGCAAATAGACACCTGAAAGCATTGAATTCTTCACCACATCAACGTGCATCGTCGTACTTTCAGATCAAGGAGAGGACACCAAGGACAAAACACAAGTAAGAAATCTAGTCTATGATAATTGGTGGAATCAATTTTGGACAGCAACACTTGCACAAGTCATTTACAGCACATAGCCATCATCAAAAGCATGCATCCAAGAGACAGCAACAGCACAGAGCAGCCAAACTGCAACAAACATACAACCCATTATTAGTCCTCACCTTCCAATATCGCATTACATAAACTTACTATTTGAAGCAAATCAAAATCAAATACAACTTCGATTCTGAACAATTCCAGATTTTTTAACTCCTAGCATTTAGGTCCCTAGTCTAAAAGCAAAGCATATAATACAGGCAACACAAACCATTTTATGTCACACTAACATGATTTCCATCTCATATGTGATACATAACTTCAAAAAGGGTAAAATCCAACTGCCAATTAGAAATATAACAAGTTCAAATACAAGGGTGCTAAAAGAAAAAAGGAAACACTTCAACAAAAATCTATACCAATTTAACAAAACACCTATATAACTCCACCTACGCGTATAATACAGCCGCTCCAAAGGAACAGGGCTGTGATACCAACATAGAGCAATATAGGATATTTATCATGACGACTTTGGATCTGAATATAGTGGGGCGGATACAAATGATAAAGACCCCATCCAGTTTGAGTTCGGAGCCATAATTGATATACTGAACATCAGAAGCCGATTGTCTTGAAATAGATACAAGTGAAGACAAAGTTGAACATCACGAAGCGATAATAATTCAAGAAATCATGTTTCGACAGAACACACCAAATAAATAGGGAAAAAACCACACATAGACCAAAGACTTGATCTGAAACAATCTCTTCAACCGTTCAAAGTCTCTGGGCAACTCTTATACCCGTTTGGCCATAAGATTTTTTCACTTTATTTGAAAGTGAGCGTTTGGCGATAAAAATTCAAAATACAACTTGAAGCTATACTTGGAATTTAGAAAACACCTAAAACCATGTTTTTCACTTTCAGTTACATTCAAACAACCAAATATATTTTGCAAAAACTATAACCAAAAGCAACTCCATTTTCAACTCCAACTTCAAAATTCAAAATAAAATGAAAAATATTTGGTTTTCATGGCCAAACGCCTACTTAGTCTACAAAAATCCTAGGCCTTACAGATCTGGCCCAAGCAAGCCAAGAAGTTGACAAAATCATATCAAGACACACCTTATCAGCAAAAACTAGTCCATACAAGTCAATAACTGATAGGAAAGCATCAGAAAAAAGGGGTATTTACCATCCTTCCATGAAGCCAGTGCCACCAGATTGTTGTTGTTGTTGAGGGGGTGGAGCACCGTACTGAGGAGCATACTGGGGTGGGTACCCTTGAGGAGGATAACCCTGCTGGGGGTACCCTGCTGGTGGATATGCGTCCTTTGGGTAACCTTCTGGTGGATATCCTAATTACAAACATCAAACCATCAGATCTAAATCATCAAAACAACATATCAAAAGAAAGTTACAAAATTTCAGAAAAGATCAAAGAATTCTAGTTGTTTACCTTGTGGTGGTGGGACACCAACAGGGGGTTGTTGCTGATTGTAGTAACTCATACTAATTGAATTATTCCTTGGGGGTGGATCTAAGAGAGAGTTGTGTCAAAGTGGAGGTTTTACCTTCGGCAAAAAACAAAGATGATGAATGGTGTACAGTGAAGAGGGGATATTTGTGGGTGGGTGGGGTTTTATAGTCAAAGGGGAGACAACGAGGACTACAGTAGATTCTAAGAAACTTTACTCTAATGTCAAATTTATTTGACACAATTTTTTTTTAGTGTATTTAAAAAAAATGTCTATTTTTATATTAAAAATACTTTAATTTTATGAGATGAGTTTTTGAATCATAAATTTCAAAAAAAAATCTTTTACTATTAAATTTGTGAAATTAAATGATGTCAAATAAATTGGTTAAATTGAGACGTTAGGAAGAATTTTATTATTAGTATTATCCTAGGTTTTATGTAATCTTTTCCACTTTTGTTATAGGTGTCACCGTTAACCCTCTGCCCCTGTAGTACGCGTCAAATATATCTTCACTCCTAGGTAATGGTCCGTCGGGACTCGGGATTATGGAAGGAAAACAAAATAATTACAAAAATGGAACCCAATGTTTGAGCTAGGTTCAAAGAAGTCCCTTAAGTATACACTAAATAGTTTTGGTCCTTTTAAGTTCGTATTGAAATTAACAGTTTTAGTTTTCGTCAAATTAGAATTCTATCTGTTAGATTTAATGGGAACTATCTGTCATCAAAAGATTTAACAGGAACTATGAAGAAAAGAAAATTAGCGAGAACTCATAGTTATAGATATAATTATTGTAGTTTCTACTATTTTAGATTTATTTTTAAAATATAATGCCACTTTTTAAGGTACAATTATGCTACTCCCTTTGTTTCAATTTATGTGATACTTTAAGTTTTCTGAGATTCAAATTACGTGAACTTTGATCAACATTATAAGATGTGATATGAGAAAAATTACAACTTATAGTACTTTTCAAGTAGTTCTCAAATATATAAATTATAATTTTAGAATATTGAGTTAATCTAATCCAGTTTAGCTTAAAAGTTTAATCGAATTAACTGTCGAAAACTAAAAGGTATCACATAAATTGAGACGAAGAGAGTATTTTATATCATTTTGGTGTCTAGCGCACTTTTTGCGTTGCAATTTTTAAAATTTGATAGAACTTTCTTGGTGTTTAAGATTAATTTTTATGATTAATTTTTTTCACATTATTTCCATCAAATTTAATGAACATAAATTTTTGAATATTCAAAGTAGACTAAAAATGTTAACTTTTGACAATCTGTATATTTTTAAAGGACTGTTTTAAAACAACCATCAACCATAAGGGGTCACTTTTGTCATTTTAAAAGAATGAAATTTGTCAAGAAGGAAAACACGGAAAAAGCACTAACATTCATTTTTTACTGCTTTTATTTTGGTTTTAACAACCCGATATTTATAGCTCCATTTTTTTTATATATAACTAATTTTAGTGTACAAACGACAGTTTTGAATTAATGAGAACAAACCTTTTAAAAATAATATATAAAATATTCAAAAGGTGCATTCGCATTATAAACTTTTGAAAGTTTAGCCAAACACGCTATATAGATACTAATAATATGATTAACCAACGGGGCTTAACCCAAAAGTTGTATTCGACACATTGAATAGAAATCAGCAGCGTGTATAACCCAAGAGCTTGGCTCATAGACACTTGAAGCATTAAAATCTCAACCAAATCAAGGTTCATTCACACATAGAGGTCCAAAACAAAAAAAAATAGAATCTCTCACATAGTACATAACGTATAGTTTGGCAAATAGACACTTAAAAGCATTGAATTCTTCACCACATCAAGGTGCATCGTCATACTTGAAATGAAATGAAATTATTTATCTAAGGAGAGGACACCAAGGACAAAATACAGAAAGAAAGAAGTCTAGTCTATGATAATTGGTTGAATCAAATTTTGGCAGCAACACTTGCACAGGTGTCTAGTCTGTGATAATTGGTTGAATCAAATTTTGGCAGAAGAACACTTGCACAGGTCATTTACAGCACACAGCCATCATCAAAAGCATGCATCCAAGAGACAGCAACAGCACAGAGCTGCCAAACTGCAAAAAAAAATACAACCCATTATTCTCGTCCTCCTCACCTTCCAATATCGCACATAAACTTACTAATTGAAGAAAATGCAACTTTGATCCTGAACAATTCCAGACTTTTAACCTTTTTTTTTTATTCCAGATTTTAACTCCTAGTCTAAAAGCAAAGCATATAATACAGGCAACACAAACCATTTTTGGTCACACTAAACATGACTTCCATCTCATTTATGTGATGTAGATTGACCGGACACGGAGTGTAAGAGATAAAGGAAGAATTTTAAATTTTGTGATTCAAAACAAGTTGAAGATATTTGTGTGATTAAAGATCATCTTGTTAAGCATAAAAAGTGAAGTTTAAAGTTAAATTGTTGCCAAATAAAAAATATGTTCTTTTTTAGACCGACTAAAAAGGAATGTCATATAAATTGGGACGGAGGGAGTACACAACTTCAATCTGACTGGCAATTAGAAATACATCAAGTTCAAATACAATGAAGAGTAAGAAAAAAGGGAACCACTTGAACAGAAAATGACTAAGATATCCTAACAAAACAGTTGAAATGTGAAAGACCACCACTAACCTTGCACGTACAAAAGAAATCTATACCCATTTAACAAAACACCTATATAACTCCACATACGTGTAAAATATAGCCACTCCAAAGTCCGAACAAAAGAATGATACATCATAGATCAATGTAAGATACTCATTCCGTCTATTTTTACTTATCCTGACTTAGCACATCCTTTAAGGAGCCACTCTGCCATAAGCTAAGTTATTCGGACTCTTCGAAAGTGTTGCCGCGCCCATGTCGGATCCTCCAAAAATACACTATTTTTGAAGGATCCAACACGCACCCGAGTAACGAGGCCAAAGTAGAATGGCAATTTTACCATATCAGCCCTAAATATTACTAAGTCATCTAATAATTGAAATCAATCAAAATATTTTAAAAGTTATGCAGCCACTAACAATTCCTAAAGTTTTCAACCCAATAACTTATAACAAGGATAAAATAGGTATGAAATGGTAAATTATCTCTTGATTTTCTAATCTAGATAAGTAAAAGTATATATCTATTTTTATTTTTAGTATAGAGAAAAGGTAAAAATGGCCGGATGGAGTAATTTTTTTTTATGACAAGGTAACAAGCAACTACCCTTCGGGTGCATACAGGGTAAATCCCGCTCCAACGTTAGCGAGATCACTATAAGATTTATGAGTGACAACCTTGGATCTGAATAGAATGGAATAGATACAAATAATAAGGAGCCCATCTACTCATAGTTGAACTATCGATTGATTGAACATCATAAACAGATCGTCCTTGAAATAAATAAAAGTGGCTGCAATAATAATTCAAGAAATCATGTTTTGACAGATAGGACACACCAAATAAATAAGTTACAGGTCAAACACTTGATCTGAAACAATCGTTCTAAGTCTATAAAAACCGACATCATACAGATCTCGCCCAAGAAGTTGACAAAATCACCTTATCAGACTAACTAGCCATGGTCAACGATCATACAGACCACATCCATAAAAGTCAATAACTGTACTGAATCAGGACAAAGCATCACCATATGAATATACAAAATGGGGTTTTCCCCTATAAAGACTTTTTTCACCACTTCCTTTCTTATTGTTTTTTATCTTTTTTTTTTCAGGGTGCAAAAAAATTGAGTATTAAGGTGCATACCATCCTTGCATGAGTCCAGTGCTACTGGATTGTTGTTGTTGTTGTTGAGGAGGTGGAGCACCGTACTGAGGCGCATACTGGGGAGGGTACCCTTGTGGAGGATAACCTTGTTGAGGGTAACCCTGCTGTGGGTACCCTGCTGGTGGATATGCATCCTTTGGGTAACCTTCTGGCGGATATCCTAATTAATTACAAACATCAAACCCTATCAGATCTAATCATCAAAACAAACATATGAAAAGAAAATTCCAAAATTGTTTACCTTGCGGTGGAGGTACACCAACAGGGGGTTGTTGCTGATTGTAGTAACTCATAATTGAATTATTTCTTGGGGGTGAGATCTAGAGAGAGTTGTGTCAAAGTGCGAGTTTTTCTTTAGGCAGAAAACAAAGATGATGAAAGGGGTACAGTGAAGAAGGGCTATTTGTGGGTTTTATAGGGTAAAGTCAAAGTGGAGACAACGAGGACTAGGCCATCAGATTACAAGAAACCATTATTTAATATTTTATTATACTTACGTAATCTCTTCCACTTTTGTTATAGGTATTGCCGTGAACACTCTGCGCGTATAGTACGCGTCAAAGATATCTTCGTTCCTAAGTAATGATCCGTCGCCCGACCGGAGTTTGGAAGGAAAACGACAAATACAAAAATGGTACTCCATCTGTTCCAAAAAAAATTGTGTCACTTTTCTTATTAGTTTGGCTAAAAAAGATTGACATATTTATATATTTAGAAATAATTTAACTTTATACACATAAACATTTAAGACTTTTTTTGAATTACATATTTCAAAAGTTTTCCTTTATTTCTTAAATTTTATGCCAAGTCAAATTAAGATAATTTTTTTGGGACGGAGAGAGTAACATAATTTAAAGGTAGGTTCAAAAAAGTCTCGTATTGAATAGTTTAGTCCTTAGGGGTCGTTTGGTAGAAGGTATAAGCTGGGATATTTCAGCACTAATTTTTGTATCATGTTTGGTACAAGGTATAAATTTATCCTGCGATAAATTTATACCTTGTACCAAACATGGTACAAAAATTAGTGTTGGGATATCCCAGCTTATACCTTCTTATCCCAATAGATGAGATAAATTAGTCTCGGGATTATAATCCTGGGATAATTTCGACTATCTACCAAACGACCCCTTAAAGGTAATAAAATATTACTCTGTCCGTCTCAATTTATGTGACATTATTTGATTAGTATGAAGTTTAAGAAAAAAAGGAAGATTTTTGAAATTTGTGATTCAAAATAAGTCTTAGATATTTATGTGGTTGTAAATTATTTTATTAAGGGTGAAGGGGAAATTTTAAAGTAAATTATTTCTAAATATAAAATAGTGACATTCTTTTTGGGACAGACAAAAAAGGAAAGTGTGCCACATAAATTGGGACAAAGGGAGTAACTTTTGTAGTTTTCATCAAATATTTATTGAACTCTGTCTGTTAGAATTAATTGGAATTACAAAGAAAAAAATGAAATTAACTGTAGTTTTCTTCTATTTTTTATTTATTTCTATGGTCTAGTGAAGCTTTTTGAGGTAAAATTTATGATATTTTTTGCATCGTTTTGGTGTCTAGTGTTGTTTTTGTGTTGCAATTTCTAAGATTTTATGGACTTTCTTGGTTTTTACGATTTAAAAAAATTCCAATATTTTCACCAAATTCAACGAATATAAATTGTTAAATATTTGAAGTAGACTAAAAGTGTTAACTTTTGACAAAATTAAAGACCCAAAATTATTCAGTGCATTTTTAAAGGACTATTTTAAAACTATCATCAAACATAATGGGCTAGTTTTATCATTTTCTAGAAGGACAACACTGTATACGGTAAAAATCGGGTCAATATTTGACCGGTTAACTTGGAGTCGAGGGTATGACCAAATGAGTACGAGCATGTTCGGTTTTCTCTTCATACCAAGGTATTGTGTCGGATGCAATTGACCCGAGACAGGGAAAGCGTGTCTGTTTTTTCGGGTACGCTGGTCCAAGGTCATGTGTCCGTTGGTCCGGTTAGCCGGTCCAAGATCATCGTGTCGGTTGGTCCGGTTAGCCGGTCCAAAGATCATCGTGGCCGTTTGTCCGGATAGCCGGTTGCGGAGCTGCCACGCGTCAGAAATCGTTCTGCCATTTTGTACTGACAAACGTATGGGTGTCAGACCGTACGGTCCTACCTTATCTTTTTAGGGTTTCTTTGTTCATAAGGGCTTTTGTATTGTATTCAAAGCCTATGAGGCATACCTATAAATAGGGGATATTTTCTCACTTTTGGGGGGTTAGCTTTTCAGATCTAAAACATTGTAATAGAAGATATATTAAAGCTCTCTCTCTCTATCTCTGATTTTAATCCGAATTTTTAGTGTTCTTTATCTTTATTCATCCATTCAACAAAGTACATTGTCTAATATATATATTTAGCTTAAATCACCTGTTATATCCCGTAATCTTGCACATTCAGAAAATTTGAAATAATTGTGACTTGTAAAAGATGAGACCATATTTTGATTTTATTTAATATATAGATGTTGTTTATGAAAAATGTTGATGCGGAAATATGGAGGAAGGCCGAGGGCAAAATTGAGAATTTTGGAAACTAACTTCGGGAATTACAAAATTAGCCACAAGTAATTGGGCTATAAAAAAAAAAGGGAAATAGAAGGCCCAATTTTAGGGGATGGCCGGCCATAGAAGAAAATAAAATGGGCCAAGCCCATGTAAATTTCATCCATGTGATAATTTAATAAAAAGGGGGCTAGTCTTCATTTTTATTCAAGAACTTTCAAGAACAAAAAAATAGAGAGCAAGAACTAGAGGGGTTCGGCCATAAGAGAGAAAAGAAAGAAAGAAAGAAAAAAATTTATGCCATCAATCTTGGTTCCAAAAATTGTAATTTTCTTGCATTCCTACTAAGCTCAAGACCCTCTTCAACGTGGTATAATTATTTTGGCAAGAAAGACATTTTGGTGGCAAGTGAAGAATTTGAAGAAAAGGTAAAATTCTATCTTTTTATGGAAGATTTATTTATGTTATAGTGAGTAGAATCTAATGAAAATCATAGAAATGTTGTGTGTTGTGTGCAAGTCGTGTGGTGTGATGTGTGTATGTGGTCGTGTATGTGTGTAGTGTAGGGAAGAAGAAGAACAATTTTTATGTAGTAATTTGGTTATTGTTAATACGTATTCTATGGTGAAAATGAGAATTTGATGATTTAAGTTGAAGTTGTGATGATTGTGGGCTGATTTGGAAGCCACCATGGTCATTAATGTAGTTCTTGAATTTGTGGGAATAACATTGCTAACGTATGAATTGTTGTTGTAGTTTATGAATTCGAAAGAAGAAAATGTGTCGTCGTAGTTTCGTTGCATTAGCAGAAGTTTCGGGTGGAATATGGAGTTGGTGGGATTATTCGAATATTTGTAGGTTGTTTAAAATGCTTTTGAATTGTGTTGAATGATCTAGGATTAGTACTTGAATGTGTGATCAAATGTGAATTGAATATAATTAAGACGCTGTTGAAGTTGTAGAACGAAGTTGTTAATGCTAGTATGCGTTCTGAATCGATGGTGGATATTGTTAGAATAATTGTTGGTATCGTTGTTGATATTGTGGCCGAGTTAAATTCTCGGATTTGTTGTTGTATTTTTGGCCGAGTTGAATTCTCGGGGATGGCGCATTTACAGGGAAAATGCTGCCGAAATTTCTGTAGAAATAAGGTGTTGGTCAGAATTGAATTCTTAAGCGTTTGTACCTAATGTTTGGCGCGCATTAATGTGGTTGTAGATCGTGTGGAGCCAAAGACTTAAATTCGGATTTGCGTAGGAAGCGGGCAAGGTATGTAAGGCTTACCTTTCTTTCCTTCGGCATGATCTTTGTAATGAACAAATAACGTCTATGTATGTCTCTAAAGAAAATTCTATTTTTAGAGCCACTAGGATGGCCATCGTCTTTGACTTCCATAAGTATTCCATATGGTTTGATATGTATATATATATATATATATGTTGATGTTCGAAGAATTTAGTTGGTATATCTCCGAACGTTGTTCCACAGCAAATCGATATGACTTAAGTCTTTGATAAATTACTATATATAATAAGGGTCAATCTAACTTTTTTGTAGTATTTAGTTAGAGTCCTTGGTTACATTACAACTAAGATTGCCAACTAAATGTTTCCTCTTCCAAATTTATCCCTATATTTGTCTTTTATTGTTTCTTCTACTATGGGGTGTTTTAAAAATATTAAGGCACTTCTAAACCTTTTTGATCATAGAAAATCCCTTAGACTAACTTTTTGAAGGTGATGACATGTACTATAACTTTTTCATATGGCTTAATTTTACTCCTACTTTATTTCTTTATTAATTAAGGTGTCACACCCAATTTTGATAAATTTAGAAAATTTTAAGGTTCTCTTAAAACGCTGAAGAAATTGTGAATTCTGATGAGGTCAATTAAAAAAAAAACGTCACTATGCATAATTTGAATGAGAGAATACACCGCAACGCTTCCAAGATTTTCCGTTCTAAGTAAAAAATTAGTAGGTTCACTACCAATTATAATGTTTAGTATTGCATTCAAAAATACATATTTAACGTGCCACTAGATCATATTAATTATGTGCAAAGAAAATTTGATACAGGTTATACTTTCTCTAATTAAAATATTATTAATTTTATATTTTGAATTTGGGCCCGGGCTTAGCACGGGCCTGCCGTAACTAGTAATTTGATATGTACATATGGTTCTAAAGTCTCCATTTGGTTTGATCCATAATGATATTGGAAAGTTACTTAATATGTTTGTTACTTGAATTTCCAAATACGGCTTACGAAATGTTGTTAGAAGGCCCCGTACTTCAAAGGTTCTATTTAATAAGTTCCGAGTTTGTCTACGATCCCTATTGGTCTATGGATACGAATATACGTAGTATGGTTAAGATTATTGCACAATTGAGTAATAAGCTAAGTATAAGAATTCATGACCTTAAGATAATGTTGTAAGCACTAATGTCTTTAACTTTTGTATACAATTTCGGCACTAATACGTTGTATCTGTGGATCGGGTTGCACGTTCCGCAACAACACACTGTATGATATCCTATAAGTATGCATGTATGAATCTGTTATATACGTATATGATATATGATGTCGGTACATTGATATGACTAAAGTTTGATTATTAAATGCTAGCACGTCGATTATTCTACCGAGTCTTCGACATACTTTGATACGTACGTATGATTCCAAGAGTTCTATTTGGTTTGATCCATAACGATGTCCAAAAGGTACTTGACCTGATTACAGCTTTGATTTTCCAAGAATGACTTCTGAAACGATTGTAGAGCGTTCTGTACTTCAAACGCTCGTAACTTTCGTATACTAATTCCGATTGACCCGAAACTTGTTTCTGAACCTTCAGATGTCGATAAGTATGTTTGTATATAAGCATGTTGTATCTCGGGTCTTGATTTACGTGTACATGGTTTCGCATTATTCTGTTCGTGCAAGTCTTAGTTTGGATTTCACTGAGCCCGGGCCAGGACATGTTATGGTGCGCACTTCTCTGCATTATTCACCGAGTCCCTCTCACTTGCGGGCCGGGACACGTTATATGTATATGTATATGTATGTGATGATATGATGATACGGGGATGGCGGCCAGGATGGCTCGTGATGACTTTATCCACCGAGACCCGCAATAGAGGGCCGGGACACGTTATGTATATGTGGTATATGATTCTGTCATGCATGATTCTATCCACCGAGTCCCTTAATGAAGTGTCGGGACACGTTATATGCATACACTATACATGATATTGATATACATGATTCTATTTACCGAGTCCCTCACAAAAGGGCCGGGACACGTTATATGTACACACGGTATGTGATGTTGATATGTCTAACCTTATTCACCGAGTCCCTCACTAAAGGGCCGGGACACATTGTATATATATGTATGTATAAGTATACGTATATGATTCATGATTTGAGGTATACTACTTTGTTACACCAAAGAAAACGTATTGATGATTCTTTTTCACAGTTTTACTGGTTCTGTAGAGTTTCCATTTTTTGGCTATGACTCCCCGTTCTGTATTTCATGCCTTACATACTCGGTACATTTTCCGTACTGACCCCCTTTCTTCGGGGGCTGCGTTTCATGCCCGCAGGTACAGACGTTTATAGAGGTGATCCGCCAGCCTAGGGTACACATTCTGCTGTTCAAAGCGCTCCTTTGATCCGGAGCCCACACTTTTGGTACAGATCTTTCTATTGTACATATCTTTGTATTTATGACTATTTTGGTACGGCGGGGCCCTGTCCCGTCATATGATTCTGTTGTCTGTATTAGAGGCCTGTAGACATGTGTGTGGGTCATGGGTCATGTTTGTTCAGTGATGGTTATTTGGTTCGTGTTCGGCGTTCCCCTAAACCATGTTGACCTGATCGATTTATGTACTATAATATAAGCAACGGTTTAAATAATATGTATATGATTTTGCATGCACGGGATTCATAATATGTAAACGCAAGTGAAATTTGGATAATAAGTATGTACGAGTGCCTATGTCGGGCACTAGTCGCGGCCTACGTGGTTGGGTCGTGACAGAAGTGGTATCAGAGCGGTTTGTCCTCGGAATGTCTACAGGCCGTGTCTAGTAGAGTCTTGTTTATCGGTGTGTTGTGCACCACATCTATAAACAGGAGGCTACAGGACATTTAGGGTGTTACCTTTCTTTGGATCTTAGATCGTGCAATAGAGCTGTGCTATTAGGATGACTCTTTTCTGACCGGCTGTTATATTTTTCAGTGATGCCTCCGAAGAAGGCGACGGCTGCCCAGAAGGGCAAGACAGTGGCAGGAGAGACCAGTCAGATGCAGAGGGTTATTCGGGCTAGTGCTCAGATTATGCCCGATAGTGTACCCCAGTCAGAGGGTTCTGCTACACCACCATCCGGGGAGCCTGGAGTGGCTCCACCAGTAGCTCCAGGGGCCCCAGCGCCCGAGCCTCCAGCTCCTCAGCCCGGGGCGGAGGATAGGGCGATGAGAGAGGCTGTACAGTTATTGACGAGGATAGTGGCAGGGCAGGCTCGCGGACGCGGGCTAGGGGGTGACGATGCGGATAGCCGTGATAGCCTAAGGGTTCGTGACTTTTTGACTTGTGATCCCGCAGAGTTTTACGGGTCTAAGACCGAGGAGGACCCCAGGACTTTATCCGACAGATGCAGCGTGCGCTGAGGTTAGTCAGGGCGTCTGAGACTGAGTCTGTTGAGTTAGCTTCGCACAGATTGCGAAATGTTGCGATTAATTGGTACAAGTCCTGGGAGCTGTCCAAAGGCGAGGGTGCCCCCCCAGCTGTATGGGACGAGTTTGTAGCCGCCTTTCTCGGCCATTTTATGCCTCCCGAGATGCGGCGAGCGAGGGTTGACAGATTTTTGCACCTGAGACAGAGGGGCAAGAGTGTCCGGGAGTATAGTCTAGAGTTTGACTCCCTGGCCCGATATGCACCTACCATCGTAGCGGATATGGTTGACAGGACATCGGTACGTGATGGGGTTGGATGATTATCTGATTGACAGCTGTATGGCGGTGGCATCCCAGCCCGGGATGGATATTGCCCGGGTGCAGGCATATGCCCAGGGGATGGAGGATAGACGCAAAGAGCGTCAGTCCGATAGAGATTACGACCGGGGCCAGCCTAAGAGGGCTAGATCAGCTGAGTATTCTGGGGAGTTTCGAGGCGGACAACATCAACAGTATGTTAGACGGTCTTCTCAGCCAGCGCAAAGTGCACCCCCACGGCCTACCGGTGAGAGATTTGATAGTGTGGGATATTCAGGAGCAGGCCAGAGCTCCAGGGCCCCAGATCCGCAGCGGAGCAGAGAGTTTGGTCAGGCGAGGCTGTCTATGCCGCAGTGTTCTCGGTGCGGCAAGCGCCACCCGAGGGAATGTCGTCTCGTCACCGGTGCCTGTTTTTCATGTGGCCGCTAAGGCCATATTATAAGGGATTGCCCATTTAGAGGCGGTCCAGGTGGTTCTGCCCAGCTCACCGGATCAGTTGCTGGATCATCATCTCCCCCGGTAGCTATGCGGCCGACACCGACAGGTCGCGGTAGAGGTCGAGGCGGAGTTCCCGGTTCTAGCGGTCCTTCGAACCGCACATATGCTCTGGCCAGCCGGCAGGATCAGGAGGCGCCACCTGATGTAATTACAGGTATATTACTTGCTTTCGTACGAAATGTATATGCACTGGTAGATATAATTTCCCCCCTAGTTTCTAATAGAATTGGAATAAAACCCGAATTAATAAAACCGTCGGAGGCAGCTATCCATACAAGTAAAAGTGAATGTTGAGAATTTAAAAGGCTAATTTGGTAATTACGTAATCAGAAAAATAAAAGATCCTCTCTAGATCGGAGTGGGGCCCGCTACGAGAACTTTTCGGAATTGTTAAGGCCCCGACTCGCCCTAGATTACGTGGCAAAGGTTGTGTGGAGTAGTACGTGCAATTATACAAGCATTAACGCATTAAAATGCATTAAAGTTTCGAGGTTAAGCGTGCTAGGTCCAGAGCAATTTTGGGATGGGTGACCCCTGGGAAGTACACCGAAATTTTTATAAATGTAGATATAAAAGACAAATGGGAAATCTGGGGTAACCTAAAGGAAATTAGAATGTTCCGAATCGCTAGGAACCCCAAATAGGTCGGGTAGGCTAAGGCAGACTCGACCGGTGAGGAAGAAGGAATGGCAATACAGTTCTAGAATCAGAGTAAGTTTGAATAAGCGTTTGGAAATGTTTTGTGAGCAGGATGGTAGTAAATGTACGTGTATGCGTACGACATCCCATTTATGACTGTACCGATCGACGATGGGCCCCAGCAGCCAGTGTTGTGATATATGAAAGACATTAGCTGAACGAAATTCAAGAGACAAGTAAAGGGTGTGCTATAGGTGTTATAGAATAAACTGATACTGATTTCACCACAATAAGGTTAGAGGGTTCTGATACAACAATATTTGGAAAGAAAAGAAAAGTAAGTGAAGGGAAGACAAGGAGATAGCAATTGTAACGTTTGAAAAAGTTTGAAGGAAAGAAAGAAACCTCCTCCAAGTGTCACGAGACCCCCTAAGGTCAGTTGAACATTCGAGGACGAATGTTCTAAAGGGGGGGAGGATGTTATATCCCGTAATCTTGCACATTCGGAAAATTTGAAATAATTGTGACTTGTAAAAGATGAGACCATATTTTGATTTTATTTAATATATATATGTTGTTTATGAAAATTGTTGATGCGGAAATATGGAGGAAGGCCGAGGGCAAAATTGGGAATTTTGGAAACTAACTTCGGGAATTACAAAATTAGCCACAAGTAATTGGGCTAAAAAAAAAGGGAAATAGAAGGCCCAATTTTAGGGGATGGCCGGCCATAGAAGAAAATAAAATGGGCCAAGCCCATGTAAATTTCATCCATGTGATAATTTAATAAAAAGGGGGCTAGTCTTCATTTTTATTCAAGAACTTTCAAGAACAAAAAAATAGAGTGCAAGCACTAGAGGGGTTCGGCCATAAGAGAGAAAAGAAAGAAAGAAAGAAAAAATTTTATGCCATCAATCTTTGGTCCAAAAATTGTAATTTTCTTGTATTCCTACTAAGCTCAAGACCCTCTTCAACGTGGTATAATTATTTTGGCAAGAAAGACATTTTGGTGGCAAGTGAAGAATTTGAAGAAAAGGTAAAATTCTATAGTGAGTAGAATCTAATGAAAATCATAGAAATGTTGTGTGTTGTGTGCAAGTCATGTGGTGTGATGTGTGTATGTGGTCGTGTATGTGTGTAGTGTAGGGAAGAAGAAGAACAATTTTTATGTAGTAATTTGGTTGTTGTTAATATGTATTCTATGGTGAAAATGAGAATTTGATGATTTAAGTTGAAGTTGTGATGATTGTGGGCTGATTTGGAAGCCACCATGGTCATTAATGTAGTTCTTGAATTTGTGGGAATAACATTGCTAACGTATGAATTGTTGTTGTAGTTTATGAATTCGAAAGAAGAAAATGCGTCGTCGTAGTTTCGTTGCATTAGTAGAAGTTTCTGGTGGAATATGGAGTTGGTGGGATTATTCGAATATTTGTAGGTTGTTTAAAATTCTTTTGAATTGTGTTGAATGACCTTGGATTAGTACTTGAATGTGTGATCAAATGTGAATTGAATATAATTAAGACGCTGTTGAAGTTGTAGAACGAATTTGCTAATGCTAGTATGCGTTCTGAATCGATGGTGGATATTGTTAGAATAATTGTTGGTATCGTTGTTGATATTGTGGCCGAGTTAAATTCTCGGATTTGTTGTTGTATTTTTGGCCGAGTTGAATTCTCGGGGATGGCGCATTTACAGGGGAAATGCTGCCGAAATTTCTGTAGAAATAAGGTGTTGGTCAGAATTGAATTCTTAAGCGTTTGTACCTAATGTTTGGCGCGCATTAATGTGGTTGTAGATCGTGTGGAGCCAAAGACTTAAATTCGGATTTGCGTAGGAAGCGGGCAAGGTATGTAAGGCTTACCTTTCTTTCCTTCGGCATGATCTTTGTAATGAACAAATAACGTATATGTATGTCTCTAAAGAAAATTCTATTTTTAGAGCCACTAGGATGGCCATCGTCTTTGACTTCCATAAGTATTCCATATGGTTTGATATGTATATATATATATGATGATGTTCGAAGAATTTAGTTGGTATATTTCCGAACGTTGTTCCAAAGCAAATCGATATGACTTAAGTCTTTGATAAATAATTTGATATGTACATATGGTTCTAAAGTCTCCATTTGGTTTGATCCATAATGATATTGGAAAGTTACTTAATATGTTTGTTACTTGAATTTCCAAATACGGCTTACGAAATGTTGTTAGAAGGCCCCGTACTTCAAAGGTTCTATTTAATAAGTTCCGAGTTTGTCTACGATCCCTATTGGTCTATGGATACGAATATACGTAGTATGGTTAAGATTATTGCACAATTGAGTAATAAGCTAAGTATAAGAATTCATGACCTTAAGATAATGTTGTAAGCACTAATGTCTTTAACTTTTGTATACAATTTCGGCACTAATACGTTGTATCTGTGGATCGGGTTGCACGTTCCGCAACAACACACTGTATGATATCCTATAAGTATGCATGTATGAATCTGTTATATACGTATATGATATATGATGTCGGTACATTGATATGACTAAAGTTTGATTATTAAATGCTAGCACGTCGATTATTCTACCGAGTCTTCGACATACTTTGATACGTACGTATGATTCCAAGAGTTCTATTTGGTTTGATCCATAACGATGTCCAAAAGGTACTTGACCTGATTACAGCTTTGATTTTCCAAGAATGACTTCTGAAACGATTGTAGAGCGTTCTGTACTTCAAACGCTCGTAACTTTCGTATACTAATTCCGATTGACCCGAAACTTGTTTCTGAACCTCCAGATGTCGATAAGTATGTTTGTATATAAGCATGTTGTATCTCGGGTCTTGATTTACGTGGACATGGTTTCGCATTATTCTGTTCGTGCAAGTCTTAGTTTGGATTTCACTGAGCCCGGGCCAGGATATGTTATCGTGCGCACTTCTCTGCATTATTCACCGAGTCCCTCTCACTTGCGGGCCGGGACACGTTATATGTATATGTATGTGATGATATGATGATACGGGGATGGCGGCCAGGATGGCTCGTGATGACTTTATCCACCGAGACCCGCAATAGAGGGCCGGGACACGTTATGTATATGTGGTATATTATTCTGTCATGCATGATTCTATCCACCGAGTCCCTTAATGAAGGGCCGAGACACGTTATATGCATACACTATACATGGTATTGATATACATGATTCTGTTTACCGAGTCCCTCACAAAAGGGCCGGGACACGTTATATGTACACACGGTATGTGATGTTGATATGTCTAACCTTATTCATCGAGTCCCTTACTAAAGGGCCGGGACACGTTGTATATATATGTATTTATAAGTATACATATATGATTCATGATTTGAGGTATACTAATTTGTTACACCAAAGAAAACGTATTGATGATTCTTTTTCACAGTTTTACTGGTTCTGTAGAGTTTCCATTTTTTGGCTATGACTCCCCGTTCTGTATTTCATGCCTTACCTACTCTGTACATTTTCCGTACTGAGCCCTTTCTTCGGGGGCTGCGTTTCATGCCCGTAGGTACAGACGTTTATAGAGGTTATCCGCCAGCCTAGGGTACACATTCTGCTGTTCGAAGCGCTCCTTTGATCCGGAGCCCACACTTTTGGTACAGATCTTTCTGTTGTACATATCTTTGTATTTATGACTATTTTGGTACGGCGGGGCCCTGTCCCATCATATGATTCTGTTGTCTGTATTAGAGGCCTGTAGACATGTGTGTGGGTCATGGGTCATGTTTGTTCAGTGATGGTTATTTGGTTCGTGTTCGGCGTTCCCCTAAACCATGTTGACCTGATCGATTTATGTACTATAATATAAGCAACGGTTTAAATAATATGTATATGATTTTACATGCACGGGATTCATAATATGTAAACGCAAGTGAAATTTGGTTAATAAGTATGTACGAGTGCCTATGTCGGTCACTAGTCGCGGCCTACGGGGTTGGGTCGTGACAGAAGTGGTATCAGAGCGGTTTGTCCTCGGAATGTCTACAGGCCGTGTCTAGTAGAGTCTTGTTTATCGGTGTGTTGTGCATCACACCTATAAACAGGAGGCTACAGGACATTTAGGGTGTTACCTTTCTTTGGATCTTAGATCGTGCGATAGAGCTGCGCTATTAGGATGACTCTTTTCTGACTGACTGTTATATTTTTCAGTGATGCCTCCGAAGAAGGCGACGGCTGCCCAGAAGGGCAAGACAGTGGCAGGAGAGACCAGTCAGAAGCAGAGGGTTATTCGGGCCAGTGCTCAGATTATGCCCGATAGTGTACCCCAGTCAGAGGGTTCTGCTACACCACCATCCGGGGAGCCTGGAGTGGCTCCACCAGTAGCTCCAGGGGCCCCAGCGCCCGAGCCTCCAGCTCCTCAGCCCGGGGCGGAGGATAGGGCGATGAGTGAGGCTGTACAGTTATTGACGAGGATAGTGGCAGGGCAGGCTCGCGGACGCGGGCTAGGGGGTGACGATGCGGATAGGCGTGATAGCCTAAAGGTTCGTGACTTTTTGACTTGTGATCCCGCAGAGTTTTACGGGTCTAAGACCGAGGAGGACCCCCAGGACTTTATCCGACAGATGCAGCGTGTGCTGAGGTTAGTCAGGGCGTATGAGACTGAGTCTGTTGAGTTAGCTTCGCACAGATTGCGAGTTGTTGCGATTAATTGCTACGAGTCCTGGGAGCTGTCCAGAGGCGAGGGTGCCCCCTAGCTATATTGGACGAGTTTGTAGCCGCATTTCTGGGCCATTTTCTGCCTCTTGAGATGCGGCGAGCGAGGGTTGACAGATTTTTGCACCTGAGACAGAGGGGCAGGAGTGTCCGGGAGTATAGTCTAGAGTTTGACTCCCTGGCCCGATATACACCTACCATCGTAGCGGATATGGCTGACAGGATACATCGGTACGTGATGGGGTTGGATGATTATCTGATTGACAGCTGTATGGCGGTGGCATCCCAGCCCGGGATGGATATTGCCCGGGTGCAGGCATATGCCCAGGGGATGGAGGATAGACGCAGAGAGCGTCAGTCCGATAGAGATTACGACCGGGGCCAGCCTAAGAGGGCTAGATCAGCTGGGTATTCTGGGGAGTTTCGAGGCGGACAGCCTCAACAGTATGTTAAACGGTCTTCTCAGCCAGCGCAAAGTGCACCCCCACGACCCATCGATGAGAGATTATATAGTGTGGGATATTCAGGAGCAGGCCAGAGCTCCAGGGCCCCAGATCCGCAGCGGAGCAGAGAGTTTGGTCAGGCGAGGCTGTCTATGCCGGAGTGTCCTCGGTGCGGCAAGCGCCACCCGGGGGAATGTCATCTCGTCACCGGTGCCTGTTTTTCATGTGGCCGCCAAGGCCATATTATGAGGGATTGCCCATTTAGAGGCGGTCCAGGTGGTTCTGCCCAGCTCACCGGATCAGTTGCTGGATCATCTTCTCCCTCTGTAGCTATGCGGCCGACACCGACAGGTCGCGGTAGAGGTCAAGGCGGAGTTCTCAGTTTTAGCGGCCCTTCGAACCGCACATATGCTCTGGCCAGCCGGCAGGATCAGGAGGCGCCACCAGATGTAATTACAGGTATATTACTTGCTTTCTAACGAAATGTATATGCACTGGTAGATATAATTTTCCCCCTGGTTGCTAATAGAATTGGAATAAAACCCGAATTAATAAAACCGTCGGAGGCAGCTATCCAACAAGTAAAAGTGAATGTTGAGAATTTAAAAGGCTAATTTGGTAATTACGTAATCAGAAAAATAAAAGATCCTCTCTAGATCGGAGTGGGGCCCGCTACGAGAACTTTCCGGAATTGTTAAGGCCCCGACTCGCCCTAGATTATGTGGCAAAGGTTGTGTGGAGTAGTAGGTGCAATTATACCAGTATTAACGCATTAAAATGCATTAAAGTTTCGAGGTTAAGCGTGCTAGGTCCAGAGCAATTTTGGGATGGGTGACCCCCTGGGAAATACACCGAAATTTTCATAAATGTAGATATAAAAGACAAATGGGAAATCTGGGGTAACCTATAGGAAATTAGAATGTACCGAATCACTAGGAACCCTAAATAGGTCGGGTAGGCTAAGGCAGACTCGGCCGGTGAGGAAGAAGGAAGCGCAATACATTTCTAGAATCAGAGTAAGTTTGAATAAGCGTTTGGAAATGTTTTGTGAGCAGGATGGTAGTAAATGTACGTGTATGCGTACGACATCCCATTTATGACTGTACCGATCGACGGTGGGCCCCAGCATCCAGTGTTGCTATATATGAAAGACATTAGCTGAACGAAATTCAAGAGACAAGTAAAGGGTGTGCTATAGGTGTTATAGAATAAACTGATACTGATTTCACCACAATAAGGTTAGAGGGTTCTGATACAACGATATTTGGAAAGAAAAGAAAAGTAAGTGAAGGGAAGACAAGGAGATAGCAATTGTAACGTTTGAAAAAGTTTGAAGGAAAGAAAGAAACCCCCTCGAAGTGTCACGAGACCCCCTAAGGTCAGTTGAACATTCGAGGACGAATGTTCTAAAGGGGGGGAGGATGTTATATCCCGTAATCTTGCACATTCGGAAAATTTGAAATAATTGTGACTTGTAAAAGATGAGACCATATTTTGATTTTATTTAATATATATATGTTGTTTATGAAAAATGTTGATGCGGAAATATGGAGGAAGGCCGAGGGCAAAATTGGGAATTTTGGAAACTAACTTCGGGAATTACAAAATTAGCCACAAGTAATTGGGCTAAAAACAAAAGGGAAATAGAAGGCCTAATTTTAGGGGATGGCCGGCCATAGAAGAAAATAAAATGGGCCAAGCCCATGTAAATTTCATCCATGTGATAATTTAATAAAAAGGGGGCTAGTCTTCATTTTTATTCAAGAACTTTCAAGAACAAAAAAATAGAGAGCAAGCACTAGAGGGGTTCGACCATAAGAGAGAAAAGAAAGAAAGAAAGAAAAAATTTTATGCCATCAATCTTTTGTCCAAAAATTGTAATTTTCTTGTATTCTACTAAGCTCAAGACCCTCTTCAACGTGGTATAATTATTTTGGCAAGAAAGACATTTTGGTGGCAAGTGAAGAATTTGAAGAAAAGGTAAAATTCTATCTTTTTATGGAAGATTTATATATGTTATAGTGAGTAGAATTTAATGAAAATCATAGAAATGTTGTGTGTTGTGTGCAAGTCGTGTGGTGTGATGTGTGTATGTGGCCGTGTATGTGTGTAGTGTAGGGAAGAAGAAGAACAATTTTTATGTAGTAATTTGGTTGTTGTTAATATGTATTCTATGGTGAAAATGAGAATTTGATGATTTAAGTTGAAGTTGTGATGATTGTGGGCTGATTTGGAAGCCACCATGGTCATTAATGTAGTTCTTGAATTTGTGGGAATAACATTGCTAACGTATGAATTGTTGTTGTAGTTTATGAATTCGAAGGAAGATAATATGAGCCAAATTGAAAATGTATTTAGGCCTAACTATAGTGTAACATAATCCCAACAGATACCATCATGGCAATATATTTTTTTATCATATCTTTAATATCCATGCAATACTCATCAAAATTTAAAATTTAGTATCAAATATCATGATTGAGTTGCAAAATCTAAACCTGCACATATACATCAGTTCCTACTAGGAGTTTACATAGGTCGGGTCTATGAGGCTGCACTAATCTTTTGTTTTGAATAGTGTAACATATTCTCCACATTGTAGTTGATCGTGAAAAAAGGAGTCTCCTTTGTTCCAAACAAAAATCAAGATGGTCTATTGTTATATCCCGTATTTTTGAACGTCAGATTAATTGCTGAGGTGGGACCCACACATCGAGATTTTTTTGGGACATCTGAAAATTCATATGAATCACATATGAGAAGTTAAACAGAACTCAAGAAGGACCCTTGGGCCAAATCAAAGTGGAAGTCCTCCAAACGAATATTTTTAAGAAACCGTTTTCGGGTGATCTGACTTCAAGGGGCAAACACGGTATTATAAGTTTGGAATTTGGAAAAGTATCTAGATATAGAAGTTGTAGATAATTGAATTAGCTTTCCAACCATAGGTCGTGGGTGCCCAGGTGACGTCGGTACAAGGAGATATGAACGTTTTAAGGTCGAAAGGTCAGTGGGCTAGGCCCAACTCGGGACCAAACCGAGTTGGCCCAAAAAAAATCAAAACAAATAATAAGGCCCAAATTTGTGAGGCCCAACCGGCCATGGTTATGGCCCAAGCCCATATTACATAAAATTTGGTCAATAAATAAGATGACTAAGTCATCTTTATCACACAACCTCTAGAATATTCAAGAAGTTGAAGAACAAGAAAGAGAAGGAGGAAAGTTGAAGGCCATTTCGGCCAAGATCAAATTTCCAAGGAAAAATTGATAAAAATTCTTCAAAAATCATTTTCTACCAAGTAAAGGGTGATTAACAAGGTGGAGTTGTTGTTGGAGCAAGAAAAATTCAAAATCATACAAATTGTCAAGTTGTAGTCAAGTGAGAAGTTGAAGAAGAAAGGTGAGTTTTGATCTTGTTTTATGTGTTATATATGGTTTATATGTGTTGTAGTATGCTAAAATGGATGAAATTCATGAAGGAGAGAAATATAGTACATGGCCGTGTGTATGTATATATGTGTAGGAGTCATGCTTCAATTATTTTAATTAGTGTTTGGTTGTTATTGTTGTGAATGATATGTGGAAAATGGAAGTTGAATGAATTTTGAGAAGTTGTAGTGTGTATGTTGGTGTTGGCCGTGTGGTTATGGTGAAAAAAATGGAAGAGAATGAGTCAATTTTATTTAGTATGATGTTGTTGGAATATAGATTATGAGGTTGTTATTGTTTTCATTAAAGTTAGAAAGTTTTTGGAAGAAGTAGTAAGTTGATTGAATATGGAAGTTGTTAGTATTGTTGTTGTTGGAATTGTGGTTGATATTTTGGCCGGGTTTGAATTCCCGGGATTGTTGTTGATTGAAATTAGCCAAGTTGAACTTGGTGGGATGGAGTATTTATAGGGGAAGTGCTGCCGAAATTTCGGTAGCCAAATGTTTCCTTAAGAATTCAACTCTAAGTACCCTAATAAGAGTTTTGGTAAACATGACCAATTTGTAGATTTTGACGAGATTGCGACGTGAATTTGGAATAGCAAAAGGAGCGGAAAGAGGTATGTAAGGCTTCACTCTTCTTTCTATGGCATGTCTTAGATGTAATAAGTCGGGTACGAGCCTCGGGGACAACCCTAGCCCCCGGAATCCGCATCCAAAGTTTTCCACTTTTTGTTCAATAGAATTGAACTAGAAAGTGTGCAAATGATGGAAAGACCTCTTAAACCCTTAGAACTTGCATAAGTGGGACCCTATTACCCTAGGACCCTCACAAGTAATGACATGACACGTAATATATGTAAATCATATACGTCACCCCATCCGGCCCGAGGTGGGCCCGCTACTCTCGGATATTTCCTTACAGTCTTGCTTGACTTACTTAAAGTGAATCCAAAGGGAACTTTTATCCCGATTTCGTTACCAAATGATAAGTACTGTGACTCCTCTAACGAGGGCACTTCCATGACGATAATGATAACAATGATGTTAGATAAGAGAATATGCCTATGATACGTACTACCAGAACGACTCTATGACTAAGATGACTAAGCTAAGTACCTTATGTAAACATGAAAATGATAAACTAATTTTTGAATATTATTTATATTTCCTAGCTATGACTTTATTTTCTAAAAGATTTCAAAGTCTATGAACTGTCATCTATGATGCCCCGATTTCATTGTACGTTTACTTTAATATTATTCCCCGTTGATAGTCTCACCTTAAAATACTCGTTCCTTCAAGGTGAGACAAAGCGATCACGAGTATTCTATAATGTAATCGGAGGTTACCGACTTTACGTCACTCCGATGACTACATGATGCTTCTTTGGGCTCTCCTGCGTGCATATGAGATATATGTTTATAGGATACGTAAATGCATATAAGACATGTAAATGTATGTAGGATATGTGTATATATTTTTAAAATATGCACATGACGAAAGAGCTAGAGCGCTATAGACGCTGATGTACCTACATGACACACGTATATGTATATGATAAAAGAGCTAGAGCGCTATAGACGCTGATATATGTACATGATATATGCATGTGTATACGGGGAAAATGGAGGTAAGGGCAGAGCGTTATGAACGCATATCCACCTGATCAGTTGGCATTACATGATATGATATCGTCCCGGACGCGGGATGCCCGGACGCGGGATGTGTATATTTATGGTTAAATGGATCGGCTGCCGATGCCTCGGCAATATGAGATGTCCTATTTTATATGTATATGTATATGTATATGAACAAGGAAAGATTCTTAAAGGAAAGCTAAGTACGCATAGCACCTGCCAAGGATATATATATATATATACAGGTTATGTTTCTATCCCAGGACATGTGTTGTAACTCTCTTATGTCATTATACATGATTCATATTTTCTGTATATTACTATTCATGACTTACATACTCGGTACACTATTCGTACTGACGTCCCTTCTTGTGGACGCTGCGTTTCATGCCGCGCAGGTCAGCAGACATGCGGATTTGATACTTAGAAGCTCTACCAGCAGTGTTGACAGTGCTCCAGTTATTCCGGAGCCTCACTTCCTTGGTACTATTTTGTGTATATATATTCGGGCATGGCAGTACTCAGCCCTCTCTATGTATAAGTGTACTACGTCTAGAGGCTCGTAGACAGTTATGTACAGTCAGTTAAGTACAGTTAGATATATGGTGTTTTGGCATGTTAATGTTGATGTACAAGTGATAACGAAGTTTATTAGTCTATGTTCAGAATGACTCCGCTAATGTTATTGTTCAAAAAAAAAAATGGCTCTGTTTACATGGCTTGCTAAGAGGTAAAGGTAAAACGATAGACAAGGGGTGCTCGGTACAAGTATCGGGTACTCGTCACGGCCCCTAGACGGGTCGTGACATCTATGAGGCTGCACGAGTCATTTATTTTCAATGCTTTCACCAGCATCACTGCTCACTTGGTTTTTCTCTTTCAAATCAATGCGTTCAATTTGTGCATTCAATTGCAGTATAACAAAGCAAAAACTAGAGTACTCTAGGGTGTGTAGGCTATGGATGAGAACCATACTAAATCCTAACCACATTATAGAATAATGTAAATTCATCCTTTCAAAGTTGATATCAGACCATTGAGTTCCCAAAATTGCTATGGGATCAAGTTGGTATGCTTCTTCTTTCCATCAATTTCACCACTTAAATTTAAGGTAATTTCTAAAAAATATGGCAAGGGTAATTGCTAGAAAATAACCTCAACTAGTAACAATCGCTAGAGAAATTCCACACTTAAATCCAACCCATTCCAAGAGCAATAGAGACAAATTAGAATATGGCAAAACTACAAACTACATTACAGAAGACTGCCAGGATGATGGGAAATATGGTTTGTTAGGTCGAAAAGACTGCCAGGATGATGGATAATGATTTATACACTCATTTACAAATATATTGTATGGAGAACCTGATGGTTGGACTATCAAGACTATTTTTTCATGATCAGGGGCAAAATGGGAAATATGGTTTTTTGGTGGGAAACGCTTGACGTGAAGATACAGATTGATGGAACCATTCATTTACAACTGTTATGGGTGGATAACCGGATTTTAGGTATAGGCGAGATGATGTGTTGCAGAGGTAGAGTTGATTGCTGGTATAGTACTGATGGAAAACAGCACTGCCATGTGCAGCAGTTGGTAAGCAGCAGCTCAGTGAAAAATTTTACACAATCTGGTGTACTTTGAAGAAATTTTCAAGTACACCAGGAGAGTAAACAGTCATGATGAGGTGCAAACAATGCTGTTTACAGCAACTAAGAAATATAGCTGGTAGTACACAGATACTGATGATAGAAGCATCATAAATGCAGCACCTATTGTTGTTGGTGTGAACCAGGAGGGAGTACATGGATTGCAGTAACAGCTGGTGTTTATGCAAGAAGAAATACAAAACCAACAATGCAGCAACTGGTTGCTGATAGAGGCTGGTTGTGTCAAAGGGTGTGCAGGCCTGGAGGTTGGACTGATAGAGGACTGGTTGTGTTGCAAGGATTTTTGTAACAGGTAGGGGAGTTAGAATAGGGCAGCAACAACAGGTTCTACTACTGCTGGCCTCTATCAGACAAGCATCAGAGGAGCAGCCTGGTGCTGGCACTTTGTAGCCTTGGTTGTTGCTGTTGGTGCACAAGGTGTTTGCCACAAGGTGTGCATAAAGGCAGCATTTGTTGTTGCTGGTGTGCAACAGGAGGGGAACACACACACAAAAAAAAATGAACAGAGAAGGTTGGAGATAAGGTTGTTTTTGGAACACTTTGGACAACAGCAGTTTAGAGGGTTGGTTGCTGATAAACTTGGTGCATGCTTGGTGCATCATGGTTGCACATGGAATAGTCTTAAGGAGTGTTTTCAGGAAATTTTGCACAAAGGATGCACTGGCAGAGGGTGCTGTTTGCTGTGATGACAATAGGATGAGGACAACTAATGAAGTGGAGGTGCAGAGTTCAGAACTGGTGGTGTATGTAGTACTGGTTGCTGGGGTGATCACAATATGCTGGTGTGAAGAAGAGGAATATGGGAAGGGAGCTAGTATAATGACTACTGATGGAGGAATACAGGCTAGAAACACCAGAAAAACAGGCTACATTTGGGGACTTTGTAAACAAAAGGCTACTGATGGTGCTGTGAATTATTGCACCTGCTGTGGTCTTTTCAGCTACCAGAACCATCATGCTTAAGTCCATTTGGAGGAAAGAATGGTGGTATTTTACTCTAACAATGTGCTCTATTTTGCAGGTTTAGCATGGACAACTCAATTTGGCTACATGTGTAAAGAATTTTCGGATTTGCTTTGAGAAAAAATTATAAAATTAGCCCTAGGCACCAAAATGCCTAGTGGACTTTTTTTTTTTTTTAACGAAACACAGGAAAAAATGCTCCCTCTTTTAATAAACCAACACATTAAACGATCGGAAAGGACAAGAAGAAGGAACGTTACTTCTAAAATCAGCAACTTGAAATTGTAACAGAACTTTAATAGCAGCGAAATACAAAATTCTGCTAGAAAATCAGATTTAGAGGAACTAGCCAACAACTTATATGGAGCAAGACACAAAATAATTTTCAAAAGTAAGAAAGAAAAATTGTCAAGGAAAGGAGAAAACTTGTTAAGAAGGAGCAAGAGCAAGTACCTGTAGAATTCTAGTCATGAAAGCAGCCATTTGGTCTTGGATCATCTTGTCAAATTCTCCTCTCATGTGTGCACACTCCTCTTCCAATTGTTTTTTTGCAAATCTTGTTCCATCTCCTTTTTTAAGTCGATAGCCATATGTTCATTTTCTTCTTGCAACTTTCGGTTCAGTTCTTCTTGGAACTTCCGGTCCATATCAACTTGCATCTCTTGACGCATAATTTCCATCGCAGAAGACACACTGGCTTCTATGTTTGCCTACTGCATTTGAGTCTTTCTGGGAGGCTTCTTTCCATATCCAAAACCACGAACATAGCCTGATCTCTGACCAAGAATGGATGAATACATCTCTTCTCTAGTCATGGGATGCCCAACCTCTTCAGATTGTTGTTCAACAACAAGTTGCTGAAGCTGGCCCTACATTTATGCATAATCATTTACACCAAGACATAATAAACATATGAAAGTAGCATGTAATATGATGGAAAGATAATAAGGCAGTGATTTTAGGGATTTACATGAATTTGTTGGGATTTTGAATCCAACCACACCCGTTCTCCGTTAACATTCTTACGTGTATGTTGGATCTCCCACACTTTATCTGGTGTGTCCTTTTCTCCAGAAACCGGATCTCTCTACAATATAGTTTTATAGGGAAAATTTATAAGCAGATAAATATATAAATAACAAAGCATTATATGTTATAATAGGGGAACAATAGTATTTTCACCGTAGATTCTTCTACTTCTGCAAAAGACCTTGTACCATAAGCATGCTTAGTTATTTGCTTTGCCCTATTTCTTTTGTTTCTCTCACTGACAACCTGCAATAAGTCAAGAGTTCAGGATAACTTTATTCAAAGAGTAAACACACTCTGTATTTCCTAACTTCCAAAATACTGGTTATTAAGTTACCTTGAATTCCTCACTTCCAAAGTACTTTACCAGGTATTTCCAGTCCTCCAACTGAACATCCTCAGGTCGATGAGACAATCTATCTTCATCAGTAGAATAACGGAGATAATCAGTGTGCAATCGAGCTTTCCATGCTCTAAAAAGCCTTTGCATACTACTTATCACAAAGCATTGCAACTTATGCTCTCGCAGCCCGTCACAAACTTCAAATTTGTTCTGAACATATTGTAACATTATATTTGATATAATAATCATATGAATAAATCATGAATCTAAAGGAAATATAATATTGACAGTAGTTTGTTACCTTGACCTGTAACCAGATTGCTTCTCCGTATTTCAAAACAATCTTTTGCCATTTTCCCTCTCGGAACGAGATATAGGTCCTCATGATCAAACCAGAGTAATTAACAATATCTCTAGCCCCGGAACCCACAGCTCTATCAATGTCATCTGGAATCATTATTGTGATTTTTCCTCCATACTTAGTTTTTATATCTACTGTTTTAGATTTATATTTTCCCCTTCCTCTCTTTTTATTGATGCGAGAAACTGCAAAGCAAAAATATATATATATCATCATTACTGATTTTAATATATATGGGCTACAAAGAGTCTTAACTAACAAAGAGATTGAATTTATCCGGCAGCTCTGGCCGGAATGTCAATAGATATAGGGGAATATAGGATTTTCTACAATGCATATTTTAAATCATATGACATTACAAGGAGACATTCAGGTTCTGAAGTATGGTTCGACTGGATCAAGCGTAGCAGACATTTAATGAGAAAAGTTACTATTAGCATTAGTGTCATGAAATGGTTGGTGTTTGTCTTCAATAAGACATTAGAAGAAAAGAGTAAGATAGTAAAGAGATGGCATACGAAGGAAGAACCTTGACACTCGAAGTTAGACTTAGCACATATTTAGTTAATAACCGATTTTAACGAGACAACCCCTTCGCACTTGAAACTAACCAAAACATGATTAAGGAAGCATAATATTATTCATTGTCATATGAGAAATGTTACACCTCGGAAAATTTCCCGTTGGTACGCAAGTGAACGAACTAATGATGTGTGCGAGGAGTGTTAGTGTATAATGTTTCATGATCAAGGTGCGTAAATGGACGAGAATGATTAGGATGAAAAGTCGAGAAATGAGAAAAATTGAAAGTTGGCAAAACTGCCCAGTGGTCGTATAGTGCAAAATACGGACCGTAAAGTGCAATACGGTCCGTAAACTTGAAGTCGTAAACTGGCATGCCCAACTTCAACTTTCTGCCAGCCGAGGAAATGGCTAAACACGACCTGGTGGACGGACCGTAAAGTGATTTACGGCCCGTAAATCATGGTTGTAAATCACCATGCATACAGTACAAAGTTTCTGGTCCTGCTTAAGCTTAAAGACGACCACGAGGGACGGTCCGTAAACTGAAATACGGACCGTAAACCTCCATGGACGACCACTGTTCACCCAACACAAATTTTCCAATTCATTAAATATGAGGATCAAGACTTATTTTATTTCATTACAACATTACATCACTTCTCTCTACATTTATTATATGGGTTTTCAAGCATTATAAGCCATCAATTACATTAAGACAAGTGAATCAAGGATAAGGGAATCATCAAGGATCATCCAAGTCAAGAAATCCAAATGGAGAAAAATTAGGGTTTTGCCTAAAGAAGAGTATTATCAACCAAAGCTTGTTCCTACGACTTCTAAGGTAAGATTCATGATTTTTACAAGATGTTTAAGGTATTGGAGAATTAAAATACATGGATTGTAGAAAATGTGGTCAACTAGGTCATGAATGATGAATAGTGACTTTTTGAGAAATAGTTTGAATTGAGTTATGAATGTTGTTGGGTTGTGATATGAATGTGTTATAAATGGTATTAAGATCATGAACTAAACACTTTAGACGAATGGACGAAGATGGGTGTTATGACCATGAATGTGGGTGAATTAGAGGCAAATTGAGGAATCTAGATAATGTGGATAATGTGAATGACTAATGGCCATTGTTATGATATTAATGAAGGTATAAACGCTAGCATTGGAAGGGAACGTGCAAGTGTAGAATAGTTCGACGGAAAGGTATGTAAGCCTAACCCTTCTTTCATAAGGCATGGTTCTTGGCCAAATTCCTAAATTCCTCTATATGAGTATGTTGTCTTCACATGGTTGACATTCCGAGCTCATAAGCTCACGACCCTTGATATGTACTATGATTATACTACGTTCCTCGTATGACGACTAAGTCTATAATGTAAATGTAACGATAATGATGAGGATGGTAATGATGATGAGAGTAAAATGAGACTAGAGATGCTTACGAGCTATGATATATGTATATGTGTGCCTATGAAGGGCTATGATAAGACCCCGAGCTTATGATGCCGGGTAAGACTATATGTATATAACTATGTATAAAGTATGTATATGATTACGTAATGCGCGCGCACTTCTGCAGAAGGTACGGATAACCCTGATGCCTTGGTAGGGCCAGGTATGTATGATCTTGAGCCTTGGTTGGCTAAGTATGTATGAAACTCCGATCCTATGAGGTCGGGTATGCTATGTAAATGCGATGTATGTATATAAGTGTATGGCTATGTATATAATATGAATATGAATGTGATAAGACTATGTATAAGAATACGAATAAGGACATGTATACGAATATGAGCACAAGTATGGTACGAGTATTATTATGGGATACGAACGCCGACGTATGCAAGTAAGCGACATGATGATGATGATATTACTGTCTCCCCTCCTATACTATTTTGATATGATATCTATTATGCTTCTATATTGATGTTGATCATGCTTCACATACTCAGTACATTCTTCGTACTGACGTCCTTTTGTTTGTGGACGCTGCGTCATGCCCGCAGGTGCACAGGGAGACAGACTTGATCCATAGCTGCTTATTGAGAGATTGCATAGCAGAGCTCCATTCCTTTCGGAGCCGTAGCTTTTGGGTACTTATTCTTTTGTGTATATAATTATGGGCATAGCGGGGTCCTGTCCCGCTCATACGATATGTCATACTCTTAGAGGCTCGTAGTCATGTGTATGTGGGTAGAGATGTTCGGCCATGTCGGCGCATGTTTTGTATATCTTTTGTTGGCCTCGTTGGCCTTGTACTTATGATGTGGCATAGATGCCTATGATATGTTAAATGATGATGGTCATCTAATGGGATCAATATGATTAACGATAAGAAAAGCACGAATGGATTTATGGTTCACCTAGATGTTATGCTATGTACGATAAGGGGGTGCTCGGGTGGGGTAGCACCGGGTGCTCGTCGCGGCCCCCTAGCCGGGTCGTGACAAAAGTGGTATCAGAGTAGTTCAGTCCTAGGATGTGTCTATGAGCCGTGTCTAGTAGAGTCTTGGTTATGGGTGTGTTGCGCGCCACACTTATAAACGTGAAGCTGCGGACATCTTAGGAATATATGACCTTCTTTCTTCATAAGAATCGTGCGATAGAGCTATGATGTAAGAAATTCTTGTTCCTAAATCGTGTGTTGTGTATTTCAGAGATGCCTAAAAAGAAAAAGGCTACAGCAGCCCAAAAGGGCAAGACGGTGGCAGAAAAGCGGGCTGAAAGAGCACCGCCACCGGTAGTAGAGGAAGATGAGTCCTAGAGTGCGGCTCAATCTCAGTCCTCCCAGACAGTGCCTATTGCCGAGGAGCACGTGGGAGCCTTAGCCCCAGCTCCAGCTCCTCCACCGAATGCTTCGGGCCAAGACATGTGAGAGACCATTAATTTGTTGACTCAGTTGGTTGCGGCCCAGACTCAGAGGCCAAGCGCAGGGCAAGGTGACAGGGCTGTTAGTGCAAGGGCCCGTGACTTCATTGCTTTGAAACCCCCGAAATTCTTTGGGTCGAAACCGGAGGAGGATCCCCAGGACTTTATTGATGGTATGCTAAGGATGCTCCGGTTGATAGATGCTTCAGACACTGAGTCGGTAGAGCTAGCGTCCTATAGATTGAGAGATATCTCGATCCAGTGGTACACAATATGGATGGCTTCGCGGGGAGCCAATGCACCTCCGCCGGTATGGCAAGAGTTTGTCGATGCTTTTCTCCGTCACTACATGCCTCCAGAAGTTCGGCGAGCTAGGGCCGATAAATTCTTGAATTTGAGGCAAGGTAGCATGAGTGCTACAGAGTATAGTCTCCGCTTCAATTCCTTGGCTAGGTATGCGTCGGCCATGGTAGCGGATATGGGCGATCGGGTGCACCGGTTTGTGAAAGGCCTAGGGCCACACTTGATGGATAAATGCTTAACTGCGTCCCTTCAGGATGGCATGGATATTGCATGCATTCAGGCACATGCTCAGGAATTAGAGTAACACTTACAGCAGCGGAGAAATGAACGTGAGCAGGATAGGGGCCATAACAAGAGGGCCAGACCTTCGGGTTCGAGGAGCGAGTCCAGGGGCGGACACAGACAGCAGTTTCCCAGCCATTCAGGCTATTCTATGACCAGTACACCTCCACAGTTCACGGGGCAGAGATTTGACAGATCTACTCGTTCCGAGCCGAGTCAGGGTTATTCGGGGTCTCAGTTTAGAGGTGATTCAGGCCAGCCAAGGCCACCCGTACCACGATGTTCTCAGTGTGGAAAGTTGCATTGGGGTCAGTGCCGATCAGGTTCAGACGCTTGCTATTCATGTGGTCGGCCAGGCCATATTATGCGTGATTGCCCCTCAGTACATGGTAGAGGTAGGACCCAGCCATCAGGGTCGGTAGCCGGATCTTCGGCATCTGTACGTCCTACGGGGCCAGGTTCACATGCGCCAGTCAACCATGGTAGAGGTAGAGGCAGAGCTCCCAGTACTAGCGGTCCTCAGCACCGTATTTATGCTTTGGCTGGACGCCAAGATCTTGAGTCTTCTGCTGATGTGGTCACAGGTATATTAACGGTATTCTCTCATGATGTATATGCTTTGATTGATCCGGGCTCCACATTATCATATGTTACTCCATATATTGCGGGTCGATTTATAATTGAACCGGAGTCTATCAAACCTTTTGAGGTGTCTACACCCGTGGGTGAATCTGTCACGACCCGACTAGGGGCCGTGACGAGTACCCGTTACTTGTACCGAGCACCCCTTATTTATCCTGTTACCTTTACCTCTTAGGAAGCCGTACAAACAGTGCCATGTTTTTTTTTTTTTTGAACATTATTGAACATTAACATTAGCAGCGTCATTATGAACATAGACTAGTAAACTTCGTTATCACTTTATACAACAACCATGCCAAAACACCATATATCTAACCGAACCTGACTGACTGTACATATCTGTCTACGAGCCTCTAGACATAGTATACTTATACATAGAGAGGGCCGAGTACTGTCGGGCCCGAATATACATACACAAAATAGTACCGCTGGAGTGAGGCTCCGAAACAACTGGAGCGCTGTCAAGTGCGGCTGGTAGAGCTTCTAAGGATCACGTCCACCTGTCTGCTGACCTGCGCGGCATGAAACGCAGCGTCCACAAGAAGGGACATCAGTACGAATAGTGTACTGAGTATGTAAGGCATGGAAGATAATACAAGTAGTAACATAGAGTACAATTAATAGTATCATGGAGTCGTAGGACGTATAATGAGGTAAGAAAGTAACCTGCACTTAGGGAGGCCCCTTGTCTTTTCTTTTTTTTTTCTTTAAAACATTTCTTTTTCATAGACATGGAAAATAGGGTTTAAATCATGTTATGTTTTTATCATATTACATTATGCACTATCATAGCGTGTCGTATCATATCATATCGTAGCATATCATGTCATGGAAATATTATATCCTAGCGTATCATGTCACAGCATAGCTTGTCACATCATAGCATAGCTTATCATATCATAGCATGGCCTGTCATATCATAGCATAGCTTATCGTATCATAGCATGGCTTATCATATCATAGCATAGCCTGTCATATCATAGCATAGCTTACCGTATCATAGCATGTCATGTCATGGCATATCATAGCATATCATGTCATAGCATAGCTTGTCATAGCATTTCTTATCATAACATAGCGTATCGTGTCATATCATAGCATAGCATGTCTGGTCATGACATGGTAGGTCATATCATAGCGCCGAACAATGTCGGCTCACCCACATAGCGCCGATGTAGATACGCACCGGCTCACCCATATATCTCGCGTCTGGGCACCCCGCGTCCGGGATGATAACCCAGCTGATCAGGTGGCAGTGAAATATATTTCCCTTCCCGTTCCCCCATATAACCCTTCCCCCCAGCCCAGGTTCATATACATAGCTTGCATATATGTACTTTGTATGCATATACACATCTTATATACGTATACATATTTTTGTATTCATATACATAGCTTGTATACATATACATATCTTATATACATTTACATATCTTATATACATATACGTATTTTATATACTTACACATATCTTATATACATATACATGTTTTATATATATATATATATACATATACATGTTTTATATATATATATATATATCATATAAGCACACAAGGGAGCCCAAGGAAAAATCATGTAGCCATCGCAGTGACGTATGGTCGGCGACCTCCGATTACATTATGGAATACTCGTGATCGCTTTTGTCTCACCTCGAAGGGACGAATATTTTAAGGTGAGACGGTCAACAGAGAATAGTATTAAAGTAAACGTAGAATGAAATCGTGGGCGTCACAGATGACAGTTCATAGGCTTGGGAGTCTTTAGAAAGTAAAGTCATAGCTAGAGGATACAAATAAGATTCACAAATTAGTTTATCAACTTCATATTCACATTAACTCCTTAGCTTAGGAATCTTAGTCGTAGAATCGTTCCGGTCGTACTTATCATAGGAACATTCTCTTGTCTAACATTGTCATTATCATTATCACCATTGAAACATTCTCGTTAAAGTAGTCACAGCACTTATCATTTGGTAGCGGGATCGGGATCAAAGGTCCCCTTTGGATTCACTTCAAGTAAGTCAAACAAGACTATAGGGAAATTCCGAGAGTAACGGGCCCACCTCGGGCCGGATGAGGTAGCGTGTACGATTTACATATGTTACATGTCTTGGCATTACTTGTGAGGGTTCTAGGGTAATCGGATCCCATTTATGCAACTTCTAGGGGTTTAGGAGGTCTTTCTATCATATGCACACTTTCTAGTTCAATTCTATTGAACAAAAAGTGGAAAACTTTAGGTGCGGATTCCGGGGAACAGAGTTGTCCCCGAGACTCGTACCCGACTTATTACATCTAAGACATGCCATAGAAAGAAGGGTGAAGCCTTACATACCTCTTTTCGCTCCTTATGCTATTCCGAATCCAAGTTGCAAATCCGCCAAAATCTACAAATTGGTCACATTTACCAAACTTTGATTAGAGCATTTTTGAATTGGAATCTCAAAGTAACATTTGTCTACCAAAATTTCGGCAGCACTTCCCCTATAAATACACCATCCCACCAAGTTCAACTTGGCCAATTTCAATCAACAACAATCCCGGGAATTCAACCCGGCCAAACTATCAACATAATTTCAACAACCACACTAACAATTTCCATATTCAATCCAAGATACATTATAACAACTTAATCAATTTACTACTTCTTTCAAAACCTTCCAACTCCAATAAAAACAATAACAACCTTATAATGTATATTCCAACAACACCATACTAATATCATTATCTTCCATACATGTAAGGACATAATATTCAATTTACATAATCTTCCAAGGCAAGCCTCCAACTACTAATACTTCACTAAGCTCATTAGGCTTTTATTTGCAATATAAAATCCACAACACAACAACCAACATACCAAATAAAACTTGCTCACATTCCTTCATGATTCACCAAATATACATGGCTATACATCATGCATATACAACTACAACCTCTCCAAAATCATTCAACTTCCATTATCAACATAACATTCACAACAATAACAACCAATTACTAGATAAAATAATTAAAACATGATTTCTACACCCACACATGCTACCTCACGGCCACACCACCATATTCTTTTTCCTTATGAATTTCATCCATTTTTGTACACTACCACATGCATAAACATCCATAAACATTCATAACATATAAGGAAGGATGAATTCTTACCTTGTTCCTTTAATCCTCCACTTAGCTAGAATTCACAACTTGTATGAATATGTGTTTTTCTTGCTTCAATGACCACTCCACTTTGTTTAGGACCCTTTAATTGGTAGAAAATGATTTTGGAAGATTTTTTTTTTTTTTTTGGTCTTTAACTTGGCCGAAAATGGCCTTGGAGATTTTTTTCTCCTTCTTCTCTAGTGTTCTTAGGCTCTTGAAATTTCTAGAAGTTGAAGTGGAAAAGATGACTTGGTCATCCTTTTTATTTTTGACCCCTTAAGCTTTAGTTGGGCCTAGCCCATCCATGTGGATGGCCCAAGTGGCCCCTTTTTAATTCCAAGCCCATATTTAGCTCTCTTGGTCTTGTAACTCATGAATTCTTATTTTTTTTTAAAATTCCAAATTTACCCCTCGACTTCCTCCATATTTCCACGAGTCATATTGCGAATTTTTCTTTATGCCATTGACCTTTCTTAATATTCCCACTTCAAAATTTTCATAAACCACTTGTATGCCAATCAAAATCAAAATTATAGTCTTGTTCTTGACCTTCCACCATTACCTTAAATCATCCAAATACGCAAAAATGCGGGATATAACAGAATCAGTAATAGCTAGCCGAGTATGTAGGAATTGTGTGATTTTGATTTGTGATCGTCGTACCATGATTGATTTGCATGAGCTAGAAATGGTAGATTTTGACGTTATTATGGGCATGGATTGGTTGGCTTCTTGTTATGCCAATGTTGATTGCCGAATGAAGATGGTTCGTTTCCAGTTTCCGGGAGAACCAGTCTTAGAATGGAATGGAAATTCGGCATCACTAAAAGGTAGGTTTATTTCCTATCTAAAGACAAGGAAGATGATCACGAAAGGGTGCATTTATCACCTAGTGCGAGTTCAAGATGTAGAAGCTGAGTCGCCGACTCTTCAGTCAGTTCCGGTAGTGAACGAATTTCCGGATGTGTTCCCGGAAGAGCTTCCAGGCCTTCCTCCCGAGCGAGAGATAGATTTTGCGATTGATGTGTTGCCAGACACTAAACGCATATCTATTCCTCCCTATAGGATGGCACCCGCAGAGTTGAAAGAGTTGAAGGAGCAATTAAACGACTTGCTTGATAAAGGATTCATTAGGCCTAGTTCATCCTCGTGGGGAGCACCCGTATTGTTCGTTCGGAAGAAGGATGGCTCCTTGAGAATGTGCATTGATTATCGACAATTGAATAAAGTGACAATTAAGAACAAGTATCCCCTCCCGAGGATTGATGATTTATTTGATAAATTGCAAGGTGCCAAATGGTTATCAAAGATTGATTTGAGGTCCGGGTATCACCAAGTAAGAGTTAGGGAGAAAGATATCCCTAAGACAGCTTTCAGAACAAGATATGGCCATTTCGAGTTCCGAGTAATGTCGTTTGGGCTAACTAATTCACCGGCATTGTTTATGGACTTAATGAACAATGTATTCAGGCCTTTTCTGTATCGATTCGTGATTGTATTCATCGATGACATCCTAGTGTATTCTAGATCCGAGGCAGAACATGCGGATCACTTGCGTATTGTCCTTGGAGTTCTTCGAACCCGAGAGTTATTCGCGAAGTTTTCCAAATGCGAGTTTTGGTTGAACTCAGTGGTATTTCTGGGCCACATTGTTGCAGCTGACGATATTCGAGTGGATAGCCAAAAGATTGAGGCAGTGAAGACTTGGCCAAGGCCCACGACCCCTACGGAGGTTCGTAGCTTTTTGGGCTTAGCCGGTTATTACAGAAGATTTGTTGAGGGTTTCTCTTCTATTTCTGCACCGCTCACCAAGTTAACTCAGAAGTCAGCTAAGTTTCAATGGACAGATGCTTGCGAGTGTAGTTTCCAAGAGTTGAAAGACCGACTGACTTCAGCCCCAGTCTTGACACTTCCAGATGGATTGGAAGGATATGTTATTTATTGTGATGCTTCGGGCGTCGGGCTAGGCTGTGTATTGATGCAAAATGGTAAGGTGATTGCGTATGCTTCTAGACAATTACGGAAACATGAGCAGAATTATCCTACCCATGACTTAGAATTGGCCGCGGTGGTCCATGCTTTAAAGATATGGAGACATTACTTATATGGTGTCCACGTGGATATTTATACAGATCATGAGAGTCTCCAGTACATCTTCAAGCAGAAAGAGTTGAATTTGCGGCAACGACGATGGCTAGAGTTGCTAAAAGACTATGATGTTGAAATCCTGTACCACCCCGGAAAGGCAAATGTTGTGCCTGATGCTCTTAGCCGTAGATCGATGGGAAGTCTAAGTGATGTACGACCAGAAAAGAAAGAGATGGCCCGTGATCTTCAGCAGTTAGCTAGCCTAGGAGTCCGAGTGGTGGATTCAGGTAGCAGCGGAGCTACTATTCAGAATTCAGCAGTTTCATCGCTAGTAGCGGAAATAAAAGAGCGACAATACGAGGATCCCATGCTAATGCAGTACAGAGATACACTCCCTCAGAAGGAGGAGTCATCATTTGACATTTCGGAAGACGGAGTTCTCCGATGTCGAGGCAGGTTATGTGTTCCCGATGTGGCAGGTCTACGCCATCAGATTTTGAGAGAAGCTCATTGTTCTTGTTACTCCGTTCACCCCAGAGCGACGAAAATGTATCACGATCTTAAGTCTATATATTGGTGGAATGGAAAGATATAGCGGAATTCGTAGCTCAGTGTCCAAATTGCCAACAAGTGAAGATCGAGCACCAAAAGCCGGGTGGCTTATTGCAAGCTATAGAAATCCCAACTTGGAAGTGGGAAGTGATTAATATGGATTTCATTACAAGGTTACCCCGTTCTCGACGTAAGTATCATTCCATATGGGTGATTGTGGATAGACTCACAAAGTCAGCTCATTTCTTACCGGTCAGGACGACCTATGTGGCAGAAGATTATGCCAAGCTTTATCTTAAAGAGATAGTGAGACTCCATGGCGTTCCGGTATCTATTATCTCCGATAGAGCAACTCAGTTTACAGCCAAGTTTTGGGGGTCTTTCCAAGAAGGTTTAGGGACCCAAGTGCGCCTTTGTTACACCCCGAAAATTTTCCGTTAGCATGTGCAAAATAGGCTGATAAGGATAAAATATGTGTGTGGCATTTTGAAGGCAAGTAATAAGGTCCCGTAGATTGGTATCGAGGAGTTGAACAACTTTTACGAAGGTTCCATAAGGATTGGAAATGAGACCAAGTCAAGAAAATAAGCTTCAGTGAACTGGGAGTATACGGTCCATTATACGGACCGTAAAAGTGTTTTACGGTCCATTATACGGACCGTAGAAGTGTCACAGAAGAGGCTGGCTGAAGGGTGAGTTTTACGGTGTACTATACGGACCGTATAACGGTTTGACGGTTCGTAAAATGAATCGTCAAAGTGTCATAGAATGAGGTTGAAAGAAGGTCAATTTTACGGTGAATTATACGGACCGTATAACGATTATACGGCCCGTCAAATGGATCGTCAAATGGTTACAGAAAGGGGTGATCTCTGGGTCCATTTTACGGCCAGTTATATGGACCGTATAAATTTATACGGACCGTATAACGAACCGTATAATGACATCGGGACAACAATAACAACAGCCCAGTGAAATCCCACATCTTGGGGTCTGGGGAGGGTATAATGTACGCAGACCTTACTCCTACCAAGGTAGGATGGCTGTTTCCGAGAGACCCTCGGCTCAATAGAAGCATAAAAAGGGGGTCAGATAAGGTTAAAAGATTTAAAACGATATTGCAATGAAATAATGCAAGCGACACAGTAAAACAGGATAATCAAGGAATTCAAAGCGATATGAAAATGCAAATCACGAAAGCGGCACAGATAAAATAGAGTAGTCAAAGTACAGAAAGTAGCAATTAATAACATAAATCAAAGCACAAGAAATTATAATGCGCTAATGCGCCTACTAATAAGGAAAGATAACGAGACTTATATACTAGCCTTCTACCCTAATGTGGGTCCTCCACACCTTCCTATCTAAGGTCATGTCCTCGGTAAGCTGTAACTGCGTCATGTCCTGTCTAATCACCTCTCCCCAATGTTTCTTTGGCCTACCCCTACCTCTTCTGAAACCATCCATGGCTAACCTCTCACACCTCCACACTGGGGCATCTATGTCTCTCCTCTTCACATGCCCAAACCATCTCAGTCGCATTTCCCGCATCTTGTCTTCCACCGAGGCCACTCCCACCTTATCCCGAATAGCCTCATTTCTAATCCTGTCGCTCCTAGTGTGCCCACACATCCATCTCAACATTCTCATCTCGAAAACTTTCATCTTTTGATCGTGAGAGATCTTAACTGGCCAACACTCCACCCCATACAACATAGCCGGTCTAACCACCACTCTGTAGAACTTGCCCTTCAGTTGTGGTGGCACCTTCTTGTCACATAGCACTCCTGAAGCTAGCCTCCATTTCATCCACCCTACCCCAATACGATGTGTGACATCATCATCAATCTCCCCGCTGCCTTGCATGATAGACCCAAGGTACTTGAAACTACTTTTCTTTTGGATGGCCTGAGCACCAAGCCTAACTTCCACGCCAACCTCCTGGGGTGTCTCACTGAACTTACACTCTAAGTACTCTGTCTTGGTCCTACTCAGCTTAAATCCATTAGACTCCAAGGTATGTCTCCAATCCTCCAGCTTAGCGTTAACTCCGCTACGAGTCTCATCGATCAGGACTATGTCGTCCGCGAAAAGCATACACCATCGGAACTGAAGTTGAATTTTATAAAATATGATCCAAGTCTCATTTTCTTCATTCCCACTTTCTACTACACGATCCTCTCTCTCTCTAGAATATTCTACACTCTCCCAAACCAAGAACACAAGTAGAAATCTAAGATCAAATTCATCAATTCACCATAACCTAGTGCAAGAACACATCAAAAGGGATTATTTGAGTCAAGAAATTCCTAGAAGGAGGACCTAGGGTTTTGTTGGAGCGAAGCATTTCAACTCAAGGGTTTTTCAATCACCATCCAAGGTATGTTTCATGACCTTATTAAGTTATTTAAGTGTTAGAAACATAAGAAAAGCTTGAATTGTAGGAAGACATAGAAAAATGGGTGAATAGTGCCACCATTGAGTGATGATGGAATTGAATCATATAAGTTGAAGTGTTAAGGTTATGAATATGCTAGAAATGATGATTTTACCATGAAATAAGTATTAAAGGTGTGAAAACACGATGATAAGCTAGGTAGGAAATTATGGAAAAATTGGAGGAAAATGGTGAAATGTGATGAGTCGATATGAATGATGGTTGTTGGTGGTAATGTTGTGGGTATTATTGTGAATGTTGGGAATTGATATAGACGATGGGAAAAGTAGAATAAACAAAGGAAGTGTTGCCCAATTTTCTTTAGAAAATAGCGACGCGTTCTTATAGCCCACTAACTAACGATAATTCGAATTCGCTTATGAAGGTAACGACGCGATATTGCAGAAGAGCAAGTGAACGGTATTCTAGCTAAGCGACCAAGGTATGTGAGGCTAGTCCCTTTCTTCAAATGGCATGAATCCCATAGCATAAAATTCCCTTCTTTCCATGAGCTAATAGATATGATATGATAATGCTAAAGCGATGATTATGTCCTCATTGTCTACACTCACCTCATGTACTAATTCCTTCGAGGTGAGGCAGAATGTCAGAAATTGCTCCATAAAGAGATCGGGGGATCACGACCTTACGTCACCCCGGTAGAGTACAAATGATCATGAGCTCACGCATGTATTATGATCAGATAAGCATGTTTTTAAAAGTATATGATGATAAGTATTTTATGTTAAGCATGTCATGATTGCATTTACACCGCGCCTAGTTGGCCGAGCAGACACCGCTTCGGCGGGCGGCTACACGGATACACCATGACCCTCTCGGGCATGGGCAGACACCACTAGTGGGCGGCATGAGATGGTACCCCGGATGCGGGAGGCCTGGATGCGGGCTTATATTATTGGTGATCACACCGTTCCGACATGGACGGGCAGCTTGCATGATATGTATACATGATATGATAAAGAGTATGAGTAAGACAACATGCATCATCCTTCCTATGATTATGATTCAGCTTCACATGTTCACTTTGATGTTCATTAGGTTGTTATTGTTTCTATCTTCATTATTTATGCCTCTTATACTCAGTACAATGTTCGTACTGACTTCCTTTTCTTTGGACGCTGTGTTCATGCCCACAGGTAGACAGGGAGACGAGCTAGATCCAGAGCCATAGGGGCAGTCAGCTGTTGAGAGCACTCCATTGTTCGGAGGTGCTTGTGATTTCTTTTGTGTATACGTACATATATATATATATATATATCCATTTTGGGGCATGATGGAGTCTTGTTCCATCCATTGTATAGCACGTCAGTAGAGGCTCGTAGATGCGCAGTGTGCGTTAGATGGTTCCACAAGATATTACTATATGTATATACTATCTTGATAGCCGTATGGCAAATGTATGTAAAGCAAGTATGTTTCTTGTAAAGTATGATTTTCACATGTTTCATCTATAAATTCTGAAAGAAGTATTTAATGAGTAATTGAGTATTAAGAAGAGCGGTGCTCGGTGGTTAGCCCCGGGTACCCGTCGCGGCCCCTAGCCGGGTCATGACAAAAGTTGTATCCGAGCAGTTCAGTCCTAGGAAGTGTCTACGAGCCGTGTCCAGTAGAGTCTTGTTTATGGTGTGTAGCGCGCCGCATCAATAAACAGGAGGCTACAAGGCATTTAGAAAAATGACCATCTTTCTTTTCAGAGATCGTGCGATAGAGCCGTGTGTAGGATTTTATTCTTTTCTAAAAGTGTGTTATGATTTCAGAATGCCGCCAAAGGGGAAAGCTACAGCTGCCCAGAAGGGCAAAGCTACGACACAGAAATGAGCAGAAAGAGAGCCTTCGGCGAATGTGGAAGAGGGTGAATCCCAAAATGAGGCATTGCCTAATGTAGAAGGGCAAGGAGGAGCCTCGGCTCTGGTTCCTCCACCAGTTGCTTCGGGTCAACAAGTGACCGAGGCCATACACTTATTGACTCAGTTGTTTGCCGCCCAGGCACAACGACAAAGTACGGGCCCGAGTGATCGTTCAGATAGTACAAAAGCCCGTGATTTCATGACTCTAAATCCCCCGGAGTTCTTTCGGTCTAAGCCGGATGAAGACCCGCAAAACTTTATTGATGATATGATGAGAACCCTAAAGATTATTCATGCTTCCGAGACAGAATCCGTAGAGTTGGCTTCTTATAGACTCCACGATGTGGCGGTGCTATGGTATAACAACTGGATGACATCAAGGGGAGAAAATGCACCCCCTCCGGTTTTGCAAGAATTTGCGGATGCTTTTGTTCGTCATTACTTGCCACCCGAGACTCGCTGAGCTAGAGCGGACAGGTTCCTGAATTTGAAACAAGGGAACATGAGTGCCCGAGAGTATAGTATGCAATTCAATTCTCTGGCCAGGTATGCTCCGAGTATAGTAGCCGATATGGGCGATCGTGTGCACAGATTCGTGAGTGGTTTGGGGCCACATTTGTTCAGAGAATGCTTGACGGCCTCTTTGCAAGATGGGATGGATATTTCCCGAATACAGGCCCATGCACAGAATCTTGAGGAACGACGACAATTACAGAGAAGTGATTATGACAGTTACAGGAGACAAGGAAAAAGGTCTAGATCGATGGGAACAAGTAGCGAATATAGAGGGGGGTCGAGGCAGATGCATTCTAGGCACTCAGGTCAGTCAGCGACCAGTGCCCCTTCTAGGTTCCCAGATAGGAGGGTTGATCGTTCTTTTCAGCCAGGACATGGCCAGAGTTCGAGAGCCTCAGATTCCCAGTTCAGGGGAGATTTCAGTCAGCGGAGACCTCCAGTACCGCGGTGCAGTCAGTGCGGTAAATTGCATTCCGGGCAGTGTCGTCAGGGTTCAGATGCATGTTACGCCTGCGGGCAGGTTTGTCACCTTATGAGAGATTGTCCTTCCGCGAGAGGCAGAGCGGGGACTCAGCCCACAGGTTCAACAGTGGGTTCTTCTTCAGCACGCCCGACAACACAGACTTCTCAGACTACAGCAGGTAGAGACAGAGGTAGAGGGGGAGTATCCACTTCAGGTGCTGTTCAGCCCCGCGTATATGCTTTAGCCGGGCGACAGGATCTTGAGTCCTCCCCAAATGTTGTCACAGGTACATTGACTATATTTTCCCGTGACGTGTATGCCTTGATTGATCCAGGCTCTACTTTCTCTTATATTACTCCGTATGTTGCTGGTTGCATTGGGGCGAGGCTTGAGTCAATTAAGCCCTTTGAGGTACTTACTCCGGTTGGTGAACCCGTGATAGTAAAACAAGTATACAAAAATTGTGTCGTTGTTATGTGTGACCGCCAGACTAGAGCCGATTTGATTGAGTTAGATTTGGTCGATTTCGATGTAATTATGGGTATGGACTGGTTGGCGTCATGCTATGCTAATGTTGATTGGCCGGACGAAAGTGGTCCGATTCCAATTTCCGGGAGAACCCGTACTTGAATGGAAAGGTAACACTGCATCCCCAAAGGGTAGGTTTATTTCCTACCTTAAGGCGAGGAAGATGATAGCAAAGGGTTACATTTCTCATCTAGTTCGAGTTCATGATATCGAGGCAGAGCCGCCAACTTTTCAAACAGTTCCGGTGGTAAACGAATTTCCAGACGTATTCCCAGATGAACTCCCAGGTCTTCCTCCAGAAAGGGAGATTGATTTCGCTATCGATGTATTACCTGACACCGAGCCTATTTCTATTCCTCCGTACCGAATGGCACCAGCAGAGTTGAAGGAATTAAAGGTACAGTTGAAGGATCTACTCGAGAAAGGGTTTATAAGGCCTAGTTCATCGCCATGGGGAGCACCAGTCTTGTTCGTAAAGAAGAAAGATGGATCTCTGCGAATGTGTATCGACTACAGGCAATTGAATAAGGTGACAGTAAAGAATAGATACCCTCTTCCCAGAATTGTTGATTTGTTTGATCAATTGCAAGGCGCTAAATGGTTCTCCAAGATAGATTTGCGATCGGGTTATCATCAGGTGAGAATCAGGGAAGCAGATATCCCTAAGACTGCCTTCAGGACGAGATATGACCATTATGAGTTCCGAGTAATGTCGTTCGGGTTAACGAATGCCCCGACAGTGTTCATGAACTTGATGAATAATGTGTTCAGACCATTTTTGGATCTCTTCGTGATAGTATTCATCGATGACATCTTGGTATATTCTCGCACAGAATCAGAACATGCAGATCATTTAAGGATTATCCTTGGCGTTCTCCGAGCCCGAGAATTATATGCAAAGTTCTCAAAGTGCGAGTTTTGGCTTAAATCTGTGGCATTTTTAGGCCATATTATTTCAGGTGATGGCATCCGAGTCGACACTCAGAAAATTGAGGCTGTGAAAACTTGGCCAAGGCCTACGACACCGACAGAAGTTCGTAGTTTCCTGGGTTTGGCAGGATACTATAGGAGATTCGTAGAGGGGTTTTCCTCCATTTCAGCTCCCTTGACGAAGTTAACTCAAATGTCGGCAAAATTTCAATGGAACGACGCTTGTGAGCGTAGTTTCCAAGAATTGAAAGGCAGGTTGACTTCCGCCCCAGTGTTAACACTTCCCGAAGGATCAGATGGCTATGTGGTATATTGTGATGCTTCCGGCATGGGATTAGGATGTGTATTAATGCAGCATGGCAAGGTTATTGCATATGCCTCGAGACAACTGCGTAAACATGAACAGAATTACCCAACTCATGATCTTGAATTGGCTGCAGTTATTCATGCTTTGAAAATATGGAGGCATTACTTGTATGGAGTGCACGTCGATATATATACAGATCACAAGAGTCTCCAACACATCTTTAAGCAGAAGGAGGTGAATCTGCGACAGAGACGGTGGTTAGAATTGTTGAAGGACTATGATGTAAATATCCTGTACCACCCCGGAAAAGCAAATGTGGTAGCCGACGCGCTTAGCCGTCGATCGATGGGTAGTTTATGTGGAATTACCTCATACAAGGAAGAAATGGTGTGTGAGCTTTATCGATTAGCCAAACTTGGAGTGCGTGCAATTGATTCGAGTAAAACAAGTATCATCATTAATGACCCCACAGTTTCATCTTTAAATGCAGAAGTGAAGGAACAACAATATGAAGATTCTCAACTAAGCCGTTACCGAGACCTATCTTGTGAGAAGGAAAAGTCTCCATTTGAAGTTTCCATGGATGGAGTTCTACGATATCAAGGCCGGCTATGTGTGCCGGATGTGGCAAATTTGCGCCAACGGATCTTAGAGGAAGCACATCATTCCCGATATTCTATCCATCCAGGTGCAACTAAGATGTATCATGACCTCAAACTAATATACTGGTGGGATGGCATGAAGAGGGATGTAGCAGAATTTTTAGCGCAATGCCCAAATTGCCAGCTGGTAAAAGCAGAACATCAGAAGCCAGGAGGGTTGTTACAAGCCATGGAAATCCCTATGTGGAAATGGGAAACCATCAATGTGGATTTTGTTGTAGGATTACCCCGTTCACGAGGGAAGTATGATTCTATATGGGTGATCGTGGACAAGCTCACGCAATCAGCTCATTTTCTCCCAGTCAGAACTACGTACTCGGCGGAAGATTATGCCCGGTTATATCTAAAGGAAATTGTGCGACTCCATGGAATTCCTTTAGCCATTATTACGGACAGAGGGGCACAGTTCACAGCCAAGTTTTGGAAGTCGTTTCAAGAGGTCCTAGGTACCCAAGTCAAATTTAGTATGACATTTCACCCACAGACCGACGGGCAGGCCGAGCGTACTATTCAGACCCTGGAAGATATGCTACGAGCATGTGTGCTGGATTATGGTGGTAGTTGGGATGAGCATCTACCCCTCATTGAGTTTGCTTACAACAATAGCTACCATTCCGGTATTCAAATGGCTCCATATGAAGCTTTGTACGGAAGAAAATGCAGATCTCCAGTTGGCTGGTTTGAAATAGGAGAATCACAATTAATAGGTCCCGACCTGATTCAACAAGCGGTCGAAAAAGTCAAGATTATTTGGGATCGATTGCTAACAGCCCAAAGTCGCCAAAAGTCTTATGCAGACAATCGCCGACGAGGCCTGGAATTTCAAATTGGTGATTGGGTGTTTTTGAAAGTGTCGCCGATGAAGGGAGTGATGAGATTTGGCAAGAAAGGGAAACTAAGTCCCAGGTATATGGGACCCTATGAAATCGTTCGTAAAGTGGGTCAAGTAGCTTATGAATTGAAATTGCCTTCGGAGCTTGAATTAGTTCATCCAGTATTTCATATTTCGATGCTCTGCAAGTGTATAGGGGACCCCACAAGGATTGTTCCGGTAGAAGATGTGCAAGTGACAGAAAAGCTAACATACGAAGAGGTACCTGTTGCTATTCTAGACAGACAAGTGAGAAGGCTTCGGAACAAAGAGGTAGCATTAGTCAAAGTTCTATGGCGGAACAATAATCGAGAATAAATGACTTGGGAAGCGGAAGAAAAGATGAAGTCCAAGTACCCCCAATTGTTTCAAATCCCAGAAGAGACTAGACATGAAGCAACGACGAATTGAGGTATGTACGCTTTATTTCTATGATGTTGGTCGTGTGTGACCATAGATGTATTGATATTGTAATATAGCCATGTGGGGAAATGATATTATGGGTTGCTGTGATAGGTTAATAGTGCCAGATTACAGAGGAAACTCTGGCGAAATTTCTGTAGAATCTCGAGTATTTAACATTCGAGGACGAATGTTCCAAAAGGGGGGAAGAATGTTACACCCCGGAAATTTTCCGTAAGCATGTGAAAAATAGGATAATAAGGATAAAATATGTGTGTGGCATTTTGAAGGCAAGTAATAAGGTCCCGTAGATTGGTATCGAGGAGTTGAACAACTTTTACGAAGGTTCCATAAGGATCGGAAATGAGACCAAGTCAAGAAAATAAGCTTCAGTGAACTGGGAGTATACGGTCCATTATACGGACCGTAAAAGTGTTTTACGGTCCATTATACGGACCGTAGAAGTGTCACAGAAGAGGCTGGCTGAAGGGTGAGTTTTACGGTGTACTATACGGACCGTATAACGGTTTGACGGTCCGTAAAATGAATCGTCAAAGTGTCACAGAATGAGGTTGAAAGAAGGTCGATTTTACGGTGAATTATACGAACAGTATAACGATTATACGGCCCGTCAAATGGATCGTCAAATGGTTACAGAAAGGGGTGATCTCTGGGTCCATTTTACGGCCAGTTATACGGACCGTATAAATTTATACGGACCGTATAACGAACCGTATAATGACATCGGGACTGAAGTTGAATTTTATAAAATATGATCCAAGTCTCATTTTCTTCATTCCCACTTTCTACTACACGATCCTCTCTCTCTCTAGAATATTCTACACTCTCCCAAACCAAGAACACAAGTAGAAATCTAAGATCAAATTCATCAATTCACCATAACCTAGTGCAAGAACACATCAAAAGTGATTATTTGAGTCAAGAAATTCCTAGAAGGAGGACCTAGGGTTTTGTTGGAGCGAAGCATTTCAACTCAAGGGTTGTTCAATCACCATCCAAGGTATGTTTCATGACCTTATTAAGTTATTTAAGTGTTAGAAACATAGGAAAAGCTTGAATTGTAGGAAGACAATAGAAAAATGGGTGAATAGTGCCACCATTGAGTGATGATGGAATTGAATCATATAAGTTGAAGTGTTAAGGTTATGAATATGCTAGAAATGATGATTTTACCATGAAATAAGTATTAAAGGTGTGAAAACACGATGATAAGCTAGGTAGGAAATTATGGAAAAATTGGAGGAAAATGGTGAAATGTGATGAGTCGATATGAATGATGGTTGTTGGTGGTAATGTTGTGGGTATTATTGTGAATGTTGGGAATTGATATAGACGATGGGAAAAGTAGAATAAACAAAGGAAGTGCTGCCCAATTTTCTTTAGAAAATAGCGACGCGTTCTTATAGCCCACTAACTAACGATAATTCGAATTCCCTTATGAAGGTAACGACGCGATATTGCAGAAGGGCAAGTGAACGGTATTCTAGCTAAGCGACCAAGGTATGTGAGGCTAGTCCCTTTCTTCAAATGGCATGAATCCCATAGCATAAAAATCCCCTTCTTTCCATGAGCTAATAGATATGATATGATAATGCTAAAGCGATTATTATGTCCTCATTGTCTACACTCACCTCATGTACTAATTCCTTCGAGGTGAGGCAGAATGTCAGAAATTGCTCCATAAAGAGATCGGGGGATCACGACCTTACGTCACCCCGGTAGAGTACAAATGATCATGAGCTCACGCATGTATTATGATAAGATAAGCATGTTTTTAAAAGTATATGATGATAAGTATTTTATGTTAAGCATGTCATGATTGCATTTACACCGCGCCTAGTTGGCTGGGCAGACACCGCTTCGGCGGGCGGCTACACGGATACACCATGACCCTCTTGGGCATGGGCAGACACCACTAGTGGGCGGCATGAGATGGTACCCCGGACGCGGGCTTATATTATTGGTGATCACACCGTTCCGACATGGACGGGCAGCTTGCATGATATGTATACATGATATGATAAAGAGTATGAGTAAGACAGCATGCATCATCCTTCCTATGATTATGATTCAGCTTCACATGTTCACTTTGATGTTCATTAGGTTGTTATTGTTTCTCTCTTCATTATTTATGCCTCTTATACTCAGTACAATGTTCGTACTGACGTCCTTTTCTTTGGACGCTGTGTTCATGCCCACAGGTAGACAAGGCGACGAGCTAGATCCAGAGCCATAGGGGCAGTCAGCTGTTGAGAGCACTCCATTGTTCGGAGGTGCTTGTGATTTCTTTTGTGTATACGTACATATATATATATATCCATTTTGGGGCATGACGGAGTCTTGTTTTCGTCCATTGTATAGCACGTCAGTAGAGGCTCGTAGATGTGCAGTGTGGGTTAGATGGTTCCACAAGATATTACTATATGTATATACTATCTTGATAGCCGTATGGCAAATATATGTAAAGCAAGTATGTTTCTTGTAAAGTATGATTTTCACATGTTTCGTCTATAAATTCTGAAAGAAGTATTTAATGAGTAATTGAGTATTAAGAAGAGCGGTGCTCGGTGGTTAGCCCCGGGTACCCGTCGCGGCCCCTAGCCGGGTCTTGACAGCCTTAGCATGGCATTTCACCCCTAGACTGATGGGAAAGCTGAACGTACTATTCAGACTCTTGAAGATATGTTACGGGCATGTATGATAGATTTTGGAGGAAATTGGGATGACCATTTGCCACTCATTGAGTTTGCTTACAATAACAGTTATCATTCTAGCATTCAAATGGCACCGTATGAAGCTCTATATGGGCGAAAGTGTAGATCCCCAATTGGGTGGTTTGAAACCGGAGAAGCTAAGTTGATAGGGCCAGACTTGGTCCAGCAAAAAATAGAGAAAGTTAAGCTCATACAAGATCAGTTGCTAACGGCTCAAAGTCGTCAGAAGTCCTATGCGGATAATCGTCGAAGAGACTTAGAGTTCGAAGTGAAAGATTGGGTATTCTTGAAAGTGTCGCCGATGAAGGGCGTGATGAGATTTGGCAAAAAGGGGAAGCTCAGTCCCCGGTATATTGGGCCATACGAAATTGTGCGCAAAATAGGCAAAGTGGCCTATGAGCTAGATCTACCTCCAGATTTGGAGTCAGTCCATCCAGTATTTCATGTCTCGATGCTCCGGAAGTGTGTTGGAGATCCTACAAGGATCGTCCCAGTGAATGATATTCAAGTGACAGAAAAGTTAACTTATGATGAAATGCCCATTGCCATATTAGATAGGCATGTACGGAGGCTTAGGAACAAAGAAGTGGCCTCAATTAAAGTTCTGTGGAGAAATAACAATCGAGAGGAAATGACATGGGAAGCGGAAGAGAATATGCGATCCAAATACCCACATTTATTTCGGCCCTTGGAAGAAGTCCAAGATGAGACGTCAAAATCATAAGGTATGCATGTTTTCCCTTTTATACATTCAGGTCGTGTGTGGCCAAATTTCTAGTGCTGTTGTATTATTGCCCTGTGAGGCATTGTTATTATGGGTTGTTGTGACAGGGTGGTAGTGCCACATTACAGAGGAAACTCTGGCGAAATTTTTATAGAATTCCCCAAGCCTTTAAGGGGGGTAGAATGTTACACCTCGGAAAATTTCCCGTTGGTACGCAAGTGAACGAACTAATGATGTGTGCGAGGAGTGTTAGTGTATAATGTTTCATGATCAAGGTGCGTAAATGGACGAGAATGATTAGGATGAAAAGTCGAGAAATGAGAAAAATTGAAAGTTGGCAAAACTGCCCAGTGGTCGTATAGTGCAAAATACGGACCGTAAAGTGCAATACGGTCCGTAAACTTGAAGTCGTAAACTGGCATGCCCAACTTCAACTTTCTGCCAGCGAGGAAATGGCTAAACACGACCTGGTGGACGGACCGTAAATAACCATGGTCGTAAATCACCATGCATGCAGGCCAAAGTTGCTGGTCCTGCTTAAGCTTAAAGACGACCACGAGGGACGGTCCGTAAACTGAAATACGGACCGTAAACCTCCATGGATGACCACTGTTCACCCAGCACAGATTTTCCAATTCATTAAATATGAGGATCAAGACTTATTTTATTTCATTACAACATTACACCACTTCTCTCTAGAACTTCTCTCTACATTTATTATATGGGTTTTCAAGGATTATAAGCCATCAATTACATTAAGACAAGTGAATCAAGGATAAGGGAATCATCAAGGATCATCCAAGTCAAGAAATACAAATGGAGAAAAACTAGGGTTTTGCTCAAAGAAGAGTATTATCAACCAAAGCTTGTTCCTACGACTTCTAAGGTAAGATTCATGATTTTTACAAGATGTTTAAGGTATTGGAGAATTAAAATACATGGATTGTAGAAAATGTGGTCAACTAGGTCATGAATGATTAATAGTGACTTTTTGAGAAATAGTTTGAATTGAGTTATGAATGTTGTTGGGTTGTGATATGAATGTGTTATAAATGGTATTAAGATCATGAACTAAACACTTTAGACGAATGGACGAAGATGGGTGTTATGACCATGAATGTGGGTGAATTAGAGGCAAATTGAGGAATCTAGATAATGTGGATAATGTGAATGACTAATGGCCATTGTTATGATATTAATGAAGGTATAAACGCTAGCATTGGAAGGGAACGTGCAAGTGTAGAATAGTTCGACGGAAAGGTATGTAAGCCTAACCCTTCTTTCATAAGGCACGGTTCTTGGCCAAATTCCTAAATTCCTCTATATGAGTATGTTGTCTTCACATGGTTGACATTCCGAGCTCATAAGCTCACGACCCTTGATATGTACTATGATTATACTACGTTCCTCGTATGACGACTAAGTCTATAATGTAAATGTAACGATAATGATGAGGATGGTAATGATGATGAGAGTAAAATGAGACTAGAGATGCTTACGAGCTATGATATATGTATATGTGTGCCTATGAAGGGCTATGATAAGACCCCGAGCTTATGATGCCGGGTAAGACTATATGTATATAACTATGTATAAAGTATGTATATGATTACGTAATGCGCGCGCACTTCTGCAGAAGGTACGGATAACCCTGATGCCTTGGTAGGGCCAGGTATGTATGATCTTGAGCCTTGGTTGGCTAAGTATGTATGAAACACCGATCCTATGAGGTCGGGTATGCTATGTAAATGCTATGTATGTATATAAGTGTATGGCTATGTATATAATATGAATATGAATGTGATAAGACTATGTATAAGAATACGAATAAGGACATGTATACGAATATGAGCACAAGTATGGTACGAGTATTATTATGGGATACGAACGACGACGTATGCAAGTAAGCGACATGATGATGATGATATTACTGTCTCCCCTCCTATACTATTTTGATATGATATCTATTATGCTTCTATATTGATGTTGATCATGCTTCACATACTCAGTACATTCTTCGTACTGACGTCCTTTTGTTTGTGGACGCTGCGTCATGCCCGCAGGTGCACAGGGAGACAGACTTGATCCATAGCTGCTTATTGAGAGATTGCATAGCAGAGCTCCATTTCTTTCGAAGCCGTAGCTTTTGGGTACTTATTCTTTTGTGTATATAATTATGGGCATAGCGGGGTCCTGTCCCGCTCATACGATATGTCATACTCTTAGAGGCTCGTAGTCATGTGTATGTGGGTAGAGATGTTCGGCCATGTCGGCGCATGTTTTGTATATCTTTTGTTGGCCTCGTTGGCCTTGTACTTATGATGTGGCATAGATGCCTATGATATGTTAAATGATGATGGTCATCTAATGGGATCAATATGATTAACGATAAGAAAAGCACGAATGGATTTATGGTTCACCTAGATGTTATGCTATGTACGATAAGGGGGTGCTCGGGTGGGGTAGCACCGGGTGCTCGTCGCGGCCCCCTAGCCAGGTCGTGACAAGAAACTTGTATGTTAACATCCATATTAGCATATACATGTCTCCTTTTACGAAGGGGGATTATGATGACGAACATGATCTTGAATGCAACATCTGTTTTGAATTAGCTCAAGATCCCATTGTGACTCTCTGTGGTCACCTCTACTGTTGGCCATGCCTTTATAGATGGTTACGTCTTCACTCACAGTGCCATGAATGCCCTGTTTGTAAATCCCTTATTCAAGGGGAGAAATTAGTTCCTCTTTATGGCAGAGGAAGGACTTCTACTGATCCCATATCAAAACCAGTCCCCGGCCTTGAAATTCCTAATAGACATGCAGGACAACGACCTGAAACTGCTCCTCAACCTGAACCAAATAATTTTCATAATCATGGAGGATTTTGTCATATGGAAGGATTGGGAGGATTTTTTTCCCACAACAACCTCATGATTCGGTAACTTTACAATGTCCGCTGGTTTTGGTTGATTGCTCCCTTCATTACTCAGCTTCCAGTTTCATGGATTTCCTGGTCTGACAGCGTATCCTACCACATCAAATTACCCTTTTGGATATACTCCTGCATATCACGGGTCACTTGTTCGTAATGCTCAAGACACAACCCAAGTACAAGCAGATAGCAATCTCAAGTTTATGTTCTTACTTGTTGGTTTTCTTGTGCTCATTTATTTGTTGGGCTAAAGAATGGATTCAGTCTTGGCCCGATGCTAATGTGGCTGTCAGATTTTATGCATGTGTATATGTCAACTCTGCACTCACTTTGAAGTTTCTTCTAACTTTGGTGATCTGTAGATGCTGGCACTTTGTTAATTTAATGTAACCAGTTTATCTTTCTGTGAAATATGTACATTTTGAATACTTAATTTGGTTCTAGCTCGTTTCTGCATTCCCTTTGGGTAAGAAAACCAAATAACACATGCTCTTGATCGCTTGTACTGCTTTTCAGTTATGTGCTTAGTTGGGTGGCTATAACCTCTTTGGTTTGTGTGATGTTCGGCAGATCATACTAGCCAACCAAGGGGTAGCTGGTTTAGATTGAGTCGTTGTTTTGTATGGCTTGCTTGAGGACAAGCAAATACTTTATGTTGGGGGTGTTGATGTGGCGTGATTTTACGCCACAATCGATGCTTTTCGGCTATAAGTTTTACTTGTTTTTAAGAAAGTCTATGTGATTTTACGTGGTTTTTATTATGTTTCAGGTAATACGAGGTCCCTAGAGCCTAAGTGTGGAAAACAAGCGAAAAAGAGGAAAAAAGTTGATCACTGGAAACAACTAGAGATTCTGGAAATTTTTGTGAAAAATTACTCTGCGCGTTCACGCAGGTAATCCATGCGTTCGCGCCCAAGCGTGTCAGTGACTCTGCGTATTCGCGCTAGCAGGTCACGCGTTCGCGCTGAAGTAAGAGATGTTCAGCCACGCGTTCGCGCAGACACGTGGCGCGTTCGCGTTGAAGGATTTTCGGCCTAGTCCGAGCAGAACTTGGACTTTGACGATTTTTACTATTCCAGTTCCTTTAAAGAGCCAACTGGGAGCATTGTAAAATTATCTTTGGCATAAAACTCAAGTTTGGAGGCTAGGGTTCCTACATAAATATTCTTTCTTTTGTTTAATCCTTGTTTATGGGAATTTCTTGGTGAAAATTAAGATTGATACTCTTGTTATGCTTATTTATTCATCGGCATTATTCTTAATCAGGTAAGTTATTGTTATTTTAATTATTCTTGTTCTTGAACGTTTCTCAAGGGAGTAGCTAACCCTAGGACTTGCCCATTTACTTTGTTTGAAACTCGGAAGAGGAAGAACGGGGTTGGGATAGAATAATTAACATGAATTTGGGGCGTTAACCCTCATCTAATGGAAATTGACCTAGGAATAGGCGATACCACTTGTAGCCATATTCGGGTGTTCTTAATGCTCCTAATTGCTTGAAGGATCTTCAATTGGGTAGTCTAGTTAATCTGCGGGAGAAGTTAATTTAGAGTCATTATCCGAGGCTAAATAACATAAACTTGCTATTATTTATAATTCGTGAAATATATTGGATCGTTACTTGAGAAGTAGTTTCCTTTAGCTGCAGTTATTCATGCATTAAAGATATGGAGACATCACTTGTATGGTGTACATGTTGACATCTATACCGATCATAAAAGCCTTCAGTACATTTTCAAGCAGAAGGAGTTAAACCTGCGGCAGAGGCGGTGGTTAGAATTGTTGAAAGATTATGATGTGAATATTTTGTACCATCCTGGAAAAGAAAATGTAGTAGCTGATGCACTTAGCCGCCGATCAATGGGCAGTTTATGTGAAGTTCCTCCGGAAAGGAAAGAAATGATTCATGAGCTTTACCAGCTAGCTAATTTTAGAGTGCGCGTAATTGATTCAGGTAGTGCAGGGATTGGTATTAATGATTCCATAGTTTCATCTCTGAATGTGGAAGTGAAAGAGCGTTGGTATGAAGATCCGCAGTTGAGCCACTATAGGGACACATTTCATGAAAAAGAGAGATCTCCATTTAAAACTTCGATGGATAAGATCCTTAGATACCATGGCAGGCTATGTGTTCCGAATGTTGCAGAATTGCGCTGACGAATTCTGGAAGAAGCTTATTACTCTCGGTATTCTATTCACCCGGGTTTAACAAAGATGTATCACGATCTCAAATTGATATATTGGTGGGATGGCATGAAGAGAGACATAGCAGAATTTGTAGCCCAATGTCCAAATTGCCAGCAAGTAAAGATCGAACATCAGAAGCCAGGAGGGTTATTGCAAGTGATGGAAATTCCTACGTGGAAATGGGAAGTTATCAATATGGATTTTATTATAGGATTGCCCCGTTCCCAAGGCAAGTATGATTCTATATGGGTAATTGTGGACAGATTAACAAAGGCATCTCACTGTCTCCCAGTCAGAACCACATACTCCGCATAATATTATGCGAGATTGTATCTCAAAGAAATTGTGCGACTTCATGGTGTTCCATTATCCATTATTACAGATAGAGGAGCACAGTTCACAACCAAGTTCTGGAAGTCCTTTCAAGAAGGTATAGGTACCCAGGTGAAGCTTAGCACGACATTTCATCCACAGACGGATGGGCAAGCCGAACGTACTATTCAGACCTTGGAGGATATGCTGTGGGCATGTGTATTAGATTTTGGTGGTAGCTGGGATGATCACTTACCCCTTATTGAGTTTGCTTACAACAATAGCTACCATTCCAGTATCCAAATGGCTCCGTATGAAGCCCTATATGGAAGGAAATGTAGGTCCCCAATTAGATGGTTTGAAATAGGAGAGGTACAGCTAGTAGGCTCGGAATTGATTCAGCAAGCGGTAAAAAAAGTCAAAGTGATCCGGGATCGATTGTTGATAGCCCAAAGCCGTCAAAAATCTTATGCGGATAATCGCCGGCGAGACTTGGAATTTCAGGTTGATGATTGGGTATTTTTGAAGGTATCGCCAATGAAGGGAGTGATGAGATTTGGCAAAGGGAAATTGAGTCCCCGCTACATTGGACCCTATAGAATTATTCGTAAGGTGGGACAAGTAGCTTATGAATTGGACTTGCCTTCGGAGCTTGAATCAGTTCACCCAGTTTTTCATGTCTCAATGCTCCGCAAGTGTGTTGGAGATCCCAAGAGAATTATTCCGATAGATAATGTGCAAGTGACAGAAAAATTAGCATATGAAGAAGTGCCCATTACCATCTTAGACAGGAAAGTACGAAGACTTCGAAACAAAGAAGTGGCTTCAGTTAAAGTCATATGGCGGAATAGCAGTCGAGAAGAGATAACTTGGGAAGCGGAAGAGAAAATGAAGTCCAAGTATCCAACTTATTCCAACCCCCACGAGAGGTTCAAGATGAAATGCCGACAATATAAGGTATGTATGCAGTAAATGAAGCGTAATAATTAGAGTATCTGAACACCGCTATTTCCATCATTACTCAAATATTATGCCCCTTATCTTTGGGAGCTTTCGTAAGTCTTCCTTAGAGTTTTATTATGTTGTAGCCCGGTGAGGCAGATTATTATGGGTTGTTGTGACAGGATGGTAGTTCCATATTACAGGGGAAACTCTGGTAAATTTTTTGTAGAATTCCCGAGTACTTAACATTCGAGGACGAATGTTCCAAAAGGGGGAAAAAATGTTACACCTCGGAACTTTGGGTTGCTGAGCGGTGAAGGGACTAATGTAAGTTATGGTGAACATGATGTCCCTACAAGTAAGAAGGGATACTTAATAATTCTAATTAAGATTCCAAAGAAGTTAGAGGCAAGAGAGGAAAGCTCGTTAAATGAAACTTCACCGCAGTTCTTGGAGAGGGGGGTTCGACGTTCGTTCTTTGTACCGTCGGACGAGTCGATGCTTCGTCGATTGTGCCGTAAAAGTGAGCTGGAGCAAAGACCATTCGACGAACAGGTCGACGCTCCGACTATCAGTTCGACGGACCGTTCTTCTCACCGTCGAATGAAAAGAAACGACAGATTGCTCACTGGAAATTTAACGACTTCGACGGCCAGATCGGCGCTCCGTCGATCGCACCGTACATCTTGATCGGGACTGATTTCATGAATTAATATAAGGACCCCTCCTTCATTTTATTTCATTTAATCTTCCACTCTCCACTCTCCAAGAACCCTCTAGAACCTTCTCCATCATTCATCCACAAGAAACTAAAGGAAAACTAAGATTTACTATACCAAATCCATGAAATCAAGTGTATGAAATCCATTAAAAGTTCATCTAAGCCAAGAAAACTCAAGAGAAGTGAGTTAGGGTTTTGGTGCAAGAAGAGAAGCTCCACTTGAGTGTTGTTCATCCATAATCTAAGGTGATTTTTATGACCCTTTTATATGGTTTGAGTGGTTAAAAGTTGAAACACTTGGATTGTGGAAAGATATAGGAATTGGGTCATGAATGTGTGAATAGTGTCATTGTTGAATAGTAATTGGGATGAATCATGAATGTTGGTATACTGTGATTGTGAATATGTTATAAGTGACATTTAGACCATGGAATAAGTATTATATATGAGAAAACGCGATAACGAGTTATAATCATAATTGTGCAGAAGTCAAAGAGAAATGGTGAATTGTGGTAAGTGTAGATAAATGATGATTGTTGCCTATGATATTGTGAATATTGTTATTAGCGTTTGGGAGTTGATATAGAAAATGGGGAAAGTAGTATAAACAAAGGAAGTGCTGCCCAATTTTCCCTAGAAATGATAAAATGTTTTTATAGCTGAGTAACTAATGATAATGCGATTCCTCTTGAAGGCAGAAAAGTGGGCACCAAAGGAAACCAAGCGAATGATAGACTAGTTAAGCGCAAAAAGGTATGTGAGGCTAGTCCTTTCTTTGTTTGGAATGAATCCTATAGCATGACTTTCTTTCTTCTCCATGAATCTCTTAAGTTCCAGAAAGATATGAGCCTATATTCCCAATTAGCTACACAAGGTAATGAGTTAAAGTATAGAAGTTCTAGATGTTCATGATATGATGTTCCAAAAGCGTCAATGATGTCATTAATTGCTTACACTCACCTCATATACTATTCCCTTCATGGTGAGGCAGGATGTTAATGAGTGCTCCATAAGGAAATCGGGGAATCACGACTTTACGTCACCCCGCTACAACATAGTTGTCCTTGAGTCTTTATGCATGCACTATGATGAGCATATTATGATGATGATATAACACCGCGCCTATTTGGCCGGGCAATCACCGTAAGGCGGACAGCTATACACCATGGCCAGACGGCATGGGCAGACACCACTAGTGGGCGGCATGAGATGATACCCCGGACGCGAGAGGCCTGGACGCAGGCTAATGATTATTACACCGATCCGATACGGACGGGCAACTTATATATTTATGCATATATGATATGATGATGATTATGAGTAAGCCAGCATGCATCACTTCCTTTCTATTTGACAGTCAGATACAGATGTTCCTTATTGATACTTCCTTTATTTCATTGATGTGATATTATTGTTTATGCCTCTCATACTCAGTACAATGTTCGTACTGACTTCCGTTTTCTTTGGATGTTGTGTTCATGCCCACAGGTAGACAGGGAGGTGATCTTGATCCAGACCCGTAGGAGCTGTTAACTGTTTTGAGAGCACTCCATTGTTTCGGAGGTGCTTGTGGTTATCCTTTTATGTACATGTATGTTTTGGGCACAACGGGTTCCTGTCCCGTCCATATGTCTAGTACTCTAGTAGAGGCTCGTAGATAGGCAGTGTGGGTGGTATGGTCTCACGTGGCTGCTACCATGCATATATATATATATAGACATACATATATATATGTATATAATATTCCAATGACCAAAAGGCTTGTGCATATAAAAGTATTTATGTCTTCGAACGAAAGATGATTTTCTCGTAATTTGAGTATAATTTTGATAAAAGAACGTTTAATGAGTATGATAAGCAGTAGAATGAGGGGTGCTCGGTGGTTAGCCCCGAGTACCCGTCGCGGCCCCTGGCCGGGTCGTGACACTGAGGGTCTACTTTAATGCCGTCACCAGTCACCACATGACCCAAGAAAGTCACAGAATCAAGCCAGAATTCGTACTTAGAGAATTTCGCATACAGCTCGTTCTCCTCAAGTGTTGTCAAAGTTATCCTCAAATGATTAGCATGATCCTCACGATTCTTAGAGTACACCAAAATGTTATCAATAAACACAATAATTAAGTGGTCTAGATATGGCTTAAACACACAATTCATCAAATCCATGAATGCAGCAGGTGCATTATTAGTCAACCCAAAGGATATGACAAGAAACTCAAAGTGCCTATAACGCGTACGGAAAGCGGTTTTCGGGATATTCTTTTCCTTTATCTTCAATTGGTGATACCCAGACCTCAGGTCAATCTTTGACAAGAACTTAGCACCCTAAAGTTGGTCAAATAGATCATATATCCTAGGCAAAGAATATTTATTCTTAATGGTCATTTTATTAAGTTGACGGTAGTCAATGCACATCCTAAGGGAACCATCTTTCTATCTAACAAACAAGACTAGAGCACCCCAAGGTGAGGAACTTGGTCGGATGAAACCTTTATCCAACAAGTCCTTCAACTGATCCTTTAACTCCCTTAGTTCGCTGGAGCCATACAATAAGGTGGAATAGAAATAGGTTGGGTGTCCGGAATAACATCAATCCCAAAATCAATAACCCTATCAGGAGGAATACCAGGAAGATCTTTGGGAAACACTTTGGGATAATCACTAACTATGGGAACAGATGCAAATTCAGGTACTACGACTTTTGTATCATTAACAACAACCAAATGGTAAATACACCCCTTCGTAATCATCTTATGAGCCTTAATATTGGAAATAAATCTACCCTTTGGTTTAGCAATTTCACCCTCCCACACAATAACAGGCTCCTCGGGAAAGGCGAAGTGAATTAACTTATGGCGACAATCCACATTAGCATAACATGCAGACAACCAGTCCATCCCCATAATTACATCAAAATCCACCATCTCAAGTTCATACAAATCAGCCATGGTCTCACGTCCCTTGATCGCAATAACACAATTTCTTTACACTCTAGATATAATAACAGGAACACCAGAAGGCGTATCAACAACAAAAGGTTCACACAAAGGATCGGGTTTCATTCCCAAATCAAGAGAAAAATAATAGGTCACATAGGATAAATTTAAACCCGGATCAATCAATGAGTACACATCATGAGAACAGATGGTAAGGATACCTGTAACCACAGCATCAGAAGCCTCAGCTGCCTCTTTACGAGTCAGCCCATAAAGTCGAGTTGTCCCTCCACCAGAAGTATTAGCAACTTCCTTTACCTTGCCGTTGTTACGAGCATTCTGATTATAATTGTTAGTATTACCAGCAGGTTGATTTTTAGCAATAGCAGAAGTAGGCGAATCATTCTTTTGGTTATTCATAGCAGCCATCTCACGTAGCCACTTTCTGCAGTCCCTCTTAAGATGCCCCCTAATACCACGGTGATGACAGATACGATCCTCCCATACAGCGGACCGACTACTACCTTGGGAGAACTTGCTTTGGTTGTTATTCTTCTGACCTTGTATTATACCTCCCATTTTATTTCAAGGAGATTTTGGCTTATTGGTGGTGTATACCTTCGGCACGGTAGTCCGCACCAGAGTTTTGGTCATGAGATATTCTGCTTGGTATGTGTACAGGTGTATAAGTATGTATACTTGACATTTCGAGGAAATTGGAAATGAAACGAATCAAATCGGAACAAAGCGAAGCAGTTCAGGAAACTGCTGACACCAGTCAGCGTCGACGGCCCAAGGGACGGACCGTCGACACGTCGACAAGCCATCGCCTGGCATCGTCGATGAGGTTCTGCGATCAGACCTCTCAGGCAGAAAATCGACGGCGCACGTCGACCGGCTGTCGACACGTCAACGAGCCGTCGACCTTGCTCATCGACCCACGGATCTGGAAACATCCAGCCCTGATTATAAATATAAGCTCCCATATTTTATTTCATTATTTCTCCCAAGAACAGACACTATATCTCTCTAGAACCCTCTAAAACTCTCTCTCTATTTCTACAACAAACTATACCAAGAAATCAAAAGCAAAAGCCAAGATTTAAGAGATTCATATACTATGAAGCCTATTAGGGTTTGTGGAGAGTAAGAATTTCTTTGGCATGCAAGTGAAGGATTCCATTCTAATGGAGTCGAGTGAATCAAGGCTTGTTCCCAAGTGTTCAAGGTGAGTTTTATGTTTATTTCTTATCATTGAGGGTATTGACGGGTTAAAAGACTTGGATTATGGAAGAACATAACATAAAATGTAGAATCAATGGTATTCTTGAATAATAGTTGACATGAATCATGACTCTTGATGTATTATGAATAGAATCTTGTTACAAATGACATTAAGAACATGAGATAAGCATTATATGTGAGAAAACGTACTAGTGTACTACGACCAAGATTATGGATGAATTGAAGTGAAATTGTGAAATGTGGGTAATGTAGATGAATGAAGATTGTTGGTTATAATGTTGTGAATGTTATTATAGACGTTTGGGAGTTGATATATGGTTTGAGGAAAATTGTATAAATAAAGGAAATGCTACCCAATTTTCTCTTGCTTTAGTAAGCACGTTCATATAATAGATTAGCTAATGTTAATACGAACTCTCTTGAAGGTAGAAACGTGAGCATTGAAGGAGGACGATCAAGCGATAGAATAGCTAAACGAAAAGGTATGTGAGGCTAGTCGCTTCTTTCTAAGGCATGACTCCCATGGCATGAATTCTCCTGTTTTCCCATGACTTTCTTACATTCCGGTAATTATGAGCCTATGATTATAAGGAGCTTAACATGAAGTACAGAAACAAGATATGTCATGTGTATGATAGTGATGATGATTAGTTAAGTCTAAAGATCATAAAGCTAATGATTCTAACTATGATCCATTGATGTTGTTTATGGTATACACTCACCTTATGTGCTAACTCCTTCAAAGTGAGGCAGAATGCTTATAAATGCTCCATAATAGAATCGGGAGTTCACGACCTTATGTCACCCCGATAAATTATAGTTTTCTTTGAGTTTCTATGCATGCATTATGATAAAAGTATGACAAGATTATGATAAGCCTATGAGAAGTAAATGATGCCAATGTTACACTGTGCCCTTATGGCCGGGCATACACCGCTAAGGCGGGCAGCGTATACACCATGTCTAGATGGCATGGGCAGACACCACTAGTGGGTGGCATGAGATGGTTACCCCGGACGCGTGCTAATGATGATCACACCGTACCTATATGCATACCTTATATGATGATGTTTATAAAGTGAGTTAGTATGTTTTATTTCTATCAAACTTGACAGTCAATTACAAGTTGTTCTTCATTTGATATTTCCCTATTTCATTGATGTATTATTATTTTTTCTGCCTCACATACTCAGTACAATGCTCGTACTGACGTCCTCTTTCTTTGGACGTTGTGTTCATTCCCACAGGTAGACAGGAAGGTGATCCAGATTCATAGGAGCTATCAGCAGACTTGAGAGCACTCCATTGTTCCGGAGGTGCCATTGTTTATGATTTTGTGTATATATATTTTGGGCACGACGGGGTCCTGTCTCGTCCATATGTCTAGTACTCTAGTAGAGGCTCGTACGTACATATGTGTGGGTAGTATGGTCTGACGATTTCCTCGTTATATATATATATATATATATATATATATATATTATTTTGAGAGCCGAAGGGTTTATGTATATAAAGGTAAATATGTTTCAAAATGGCAATGGAAATGGTTTTCCTATGATTTTGAGTATGACAATAATGAATGAACACAGGATGAGTACGATGGGTAATAGCATGAGCGGTGCTCGGTGTTTAGCCCCGGGTAGCCGTCATGGCCCCTAGTCGGGTTGTGACAAAAGTGGTATCAGAGCAGTTCAGTCCTAGGAAGTGTCTACAAGCTGTGTCTAGTGGTGTCATATTTATGGTGTGTTGCACGCCATACTAATAAACTTAGTATTACCATTCTTCTTCTTATGAATAAGAGACCATACTACCCACCATATGGTGTCTTATTTATGGTGTCTACAAGGCATTTAGGAAAAATGACCATTCTTCTTCTTATGAGATCGTGTGATAGAGCCGTGTTATACGATTTTCTCCTCCCTAATAGTATGTTGTGATTTCAGAGATGCCGCCAAAGAGAAAAGCTACAGCCGCCCAGAAGGGCAAGACTACGGTAGAAAGACAGGTAGAAAGGGAGCCGCCAATGAACGTAGAATAGGGCGAATCACATAATGAGGCTTCATCTAATACTTCTCCTACCCCGCCTATTATAGAAGAGCAAGAAGAGGCTTCAGCTCAAGCTCCTATGCCTCCAGTTCCTCCCCCGGCTACTTCGGGTCAACAAATGACGAGGCTATTCATCCATTGACGCATTTAGTTGCCGCCCAGGCACAACGGCAGAGTTCAGGTCCAAGTGATAGGACAGTTAGTACTACAGCCCGTGATTTCATGAGTTTGAATCCTCCGGAGTTTTTCGGGTCAAAGCCGGATGAAGACCCACAAGGTTTTATTGATAAAATGTTGAGAACATTGAAGATTATTCATGCCTCCGAAACTGAATCTGTGGAGTTGGCATTTTATAGACTCCGAGATGTGGCGATCTTATGGTATAGTAATTGGATATCATCAAGAAAAGAGAATGCGCCTCCTCTGGTTTGGTAAGAATTTGTAGATGCCTTCATCCTCCACTATTTGCCACCCGAGGTCCGCCGAGCTAGAGCATATAGATTTTTAAATTTGAAGCAAAGAAATATGAGTGCCCGGGAGTATAGCCTCCAATTTAATTCATTGGCTAGATATGCTCCGACTATGGTGGACGACATGGGAGATAGAGTGCACCGATTTGTGAGTGGCCTAGGGCCACCTCTATTTAAAGATTGTTTGACGGCTTCATTGCAAGATGGGATGGATATTTCCGGCATTCAGGCCCATGCCCAGAACTTAGAAGGGCAACAACATCCACAAAGGGGTGAGCGTGATATTGATAGAGGGCAAAGCAAGAGGGCCAGATCTATGGGTGCAGGTAGCGATTTTAGAGGGGGATCGAGGAAGACATATCCTAGACACTCAGGCCAGTCGGAGACTAGTGCACCTCCGCGATTTACAGGTAGGAGATTTGACCGCTCCATTCCTTCAGGGTAGGGTCAGAGCTCAAGAGCTTCAGGTTCCCAGTTTGGGGGTGATTATAGCCGGAGGAGACCACCAGTACCGCGATGTAGCTAGTGCGATAGATTACATTCCGGACAGTATCGCCAAGGTTCAGATGCTTGCTATGCCTGTGGCAAGGTTGGGCACATGATGCGAGATTGCCTGTCGATGAGTGGTAGAGTTGGGGTTCAGCCCATAGGATCAGCGGCTGGATCTTCTTCTGTGCGCCCGACAGGGCAGACTCCCCAGATTCCAGTAGGTCGAGGTAGAGGCAGAGGGGGAGCATCTATTTCAGGTGCCACTCAGTCCCGTATCTATGCTTTAGCCGGACGACAGGATCTTGAGTCCTCACCGGATGTGGTTACAGGTATATTGTCCGTATTTTCCCATGACGTATATGCATTGATAGATCCGGGTTCTACACTATATTATATTACTCCGTATGTTGCTGGTCGTATTGGGGTGAAACCCAAGCCAATTAAACCTTTCGAGGTAGCTACTCCGGTTGGCGATCCCGTGATAGCTAGACAAGTATACAAAGATTGTGTAATTGTGACATATGACAGCCAGACTAAAGTTGATTTAGTTGAGTTGGAAATGCTAGATTTCGATGTGATTATGGGTATGGATTGGTTGGCCTCATGTTATGCTAATGTTGACTGCCGAATGAAAGTAGTTAGATTTCAATTTCCGGGAGAGCCCGTGCTTGAATGGAAAGGTAATACAGCATCCCCAAGAGGTAGATTTATTTCCTACCTTAAGGCAAGAAAGATGATAGCAAAAGGCTATATTTATCACTTAGTTCGAGTTCATGACACCGAAGCATAGTCACCAACTTTCCAATCCGTTCCGGTAGTGAATGAATTTCCAGATGTATTTCCAGATGAACTTCCAGGTCTTTCACCAGAAAGAGAGATTGACTCGCTATTGATGTGTTGCCGGATACTAAGCCTATTTCTATTCCTTCTTACCGAATGACTCCTGTAGAATTGAAAGAGCTAAAGGCGCAATTGAAGGATTTACTGGAAAAAGGATTCATTAGACCTAGTTCATCACCTTGGGGAGCACCAGTTCTATTTGTGCGAAAGAAAGATGGTTCTTTACGAATGTGTATTGATTACAGGCAGTTGAATAAGGTGACGATAAAGAATAAATATCCTCTTCTGAGAATTGATGATTTGTTTGATCAACTACAGGGTGCCAAGTGGCTTTCCAAAATAGACCTAAGGTCAGGTTATCATCAAGTGAGAGTTAAAGAAGAAGATATTCCCAAAACAGCTTTCAGAATGAGATATGGCCATTATGAATTCCGGGTGATGTCCTTTGGGTTAACTAATGCCCCAGCAGTGTTCATGAATTTGATGAATAATGTGTTCAGGCCTCTCTTAGATTTGTTCGTGATAGTGGTTATCGATGATATTCTGGTATATTCTCGGACAGAATTAGAACATGCAAACCATTTATGTATTGTTCTTGGGATCCTTCGAACTCGAGAATTGTATGCAAAATTTTCAAAGTGCGAGTTTTGGCTGAATTCTGTGACATTTTTCGGTCATGTTATTTCATATGATGGCATTCGAGTTGATACTCAGAAAATTGAAGCTGTGAAGACTTGACCAAGGCCTACAACGCCCACAAAATTTCGTAGTTTTCTGGGATGACAGGTTACTATAATAGATTCGTGGAAGGGTTTTAATCTATTTCAGCCCCATTGACGAAGCTAACCCAGAAGTTAGCAAAATTTCAGTGGAATGATGCTTGTGAACGCAGTTTCCAAGAGTTGAAGGACAGATTGACTTCAGCCCCAGTCTTGACACTTCCAGAAGGGCCAGATAGCTATGTTATATATTGTGATTCTTCTGGCGTCGGGTTAGGATGTGTATAAATGCAGCACGGTAAAGTCATTACTTATGCTTCAAGACAGTTGCGGAAACATGAAAAGAATTACCCGACTCATGATCTCGAATTGGCCGCGGTTATTCATGCATTAAGGATGTGGAGACATTACTTGTATGGTGTTCATGTTGATATCTATACAGATCACTAGAGTCTTCAATACATTTTCAAACAGAAGGAATTAAATTTGCGGCAGAGGCAGTGGTTAGAATTATTGAAAGATTATGATGTGAGTATTTTATACCACCCCGGGAAGGAAAATGTAGTAGCTAATGCGCTTAGCCGCCAATTAATGGGCAGCCTATGTGAAGTTCCTCCGGAGAAGAAAGAATTAACTCACGAGCTTCACCAACTAGCTAATATTGGAGTTCATTTAATTGACTCAGGCAGTGAAGGAATTGATGTTAATAATCCCACTGTTTTATCCTTGGACATGGAGGTGGAAGAGCGTCAATATGAAGATCCTCAGTTGAGCCACTATAGAGATACATTTCATGAAAAAGAGAAGTATCCATTTGAAACTTCTATAGATGGGGTTCTTAGATACCGAGGTAGGCTATGTGTTCCGAATGTTGCAGAATTACGTTGTCGAATTCTAGAAGAAGCTCATTATTCTCGGTATTCGGTTCATCCAGGTGCAACAAAGATGTATCATGATCTCAAGTTAATGTATTGGTGGGATGGAATGAAGAAAGACATAGCAGAATTTATAGCTCAATGTCCAAACTGTCAGCAAGTGAAAATCGAGCATCAAAGCCAAGGAGGATTATTGTAAGCAATGGAAATCCCCACTTGGAAATGGGAAGTGATTAACATGGATTTTATTGTGGGATTACCCCATTCCTGAAGCAAGTATGACTCCATATGGGTGATCATGGACAGACTCACGAAATCAGCCCATTTCCTTCCAGTCAGAACGACTTACTCAGCAGAAGATTATGCAAGAATGCATCTTAAAGATATAGTGGGACTCCATGGTATTCCGATGTCCATTATTACTGATAGAGGAGCGCAATTTACAACTAAGTTTTGGAAGTCTTTCCAAGAAGGTTTGGGTACTCAAGTAAAGCTTAGCACGACATTTCATACACAAACTGATGGGCAAGCCGAACGTACCATTCAGACCTTGGAGGATATTCTAAGAGCATGTGTACTAGATTTAGGTGGTAGTTGGGATGACCACTTACCTCTTATTGAGTTTGCATACAGCAACAGCTACTATTCCAGTATTCAAATGGCTCAGTATGAAGCTCTATATGGAAGGAAGTGTAGATCCCCAATTGGGTGGTTTGAAGTAGGAGAAGTACAGCTAATAGGCCCTGAATTGATTCAATAGGAAGTGGAAAAGGTCAAGGTCATTCGAGATCGATTATTGACAGCCCAAAGTGTCACGACCCAACTAGGGGCCGTGACGAGTACCCGATACTTGTACCGAGCACCTTTCATCCCGTGCCTACCATATACCTTTATCCAATTTTTGATCTCATCTTCTTTTTATTCAGGAATTCTTGTTCTCTTCGATCTCCACGTATCTTTCGTACGTTTCATAGATGTCCCAAGCCTTTGTCTCCTTGGAGTTGAATTATTCTTATTCTTCCTCCCTTAAAATAACCTCGAGACTGGTCATATTTTAGCATCCTTTGCTTTCTATAGCAGTTGAATTAATCTTTGCGGTACTTTATCCTTCAACTGATTTAACACCGAAACTTCTCGCTTAATTTCTCTTTCCTTCAATTGGACTTCTGGCCCTTGGCTAACTAATGGAAATTCGTGTACTTATATCAAAAACATCTCAAACCTCTTCTTTAATGATTCATTTCCTTCAATCTACTCTTAAAGTTCTGATCCTTAGTTCGGCTAATAAATTAGGGGTGAATTCAGAAGTTTGTCGAAGAATAACCACGATTCTTAGTCATTCTGTGAATTCAGATCTTTTCATTCTTTCTTTTGTCTGTAACCAATTTGTCACGGATAAGATGTCATGTACATATATACATTTCCATCACTATTTTACTTACCAACACTTCCAGAAGCCAATCAAACTTTCTTTAGTCCTGAAGCCCTGTCATGCTTTCTCCCCTTCTGCTAGCCTAGTCCGTCTCCACTTACCCGACTTCTATAGGGTTTTTAACCACTTCATACGCTCTAATTTACCTTAGGATACCTAATTTCACATTCGTCTCTTGTTCCCCCGTTTATGACATTTTCAACATATTTCCCAGGGGGTCACCCATCGTGATATTGCTCTTATCCTAGCACGCTTAACCTTGAAACTTTAGTGCATTTTAATACGTGAATGTCGGTATAATCATATCGACTGCCCCGCACGACCTTTGTCACATCATTTAAGGTAAGTCGGGGTTCTAGCAACTCCCAAAACGTCCTCACGGCGGGTCCCGCTCCTATCTTCACTTTCCTAACCATACAACTACCATACTGCCTCTGCTTAAATCTTCGCTATTTACTCCTATCCATACATATAACTATCTTTTACCGGGGTTTATAAATTCACACTGGTGGCGGGGACATCTCAGTCGTCCTTACTTATATCCGCTAAATCTTTGAGCCCTTTTTGAATTTCTACCTGCCGTTATTAATTAGTATTCCTGCAGAGGTTACGTATACATAGAAAGTTTTAAAGAAAATCTCATATACCTGTAGCCGATCAATCTCGAGCCTGGCCCGGGGAGCTACCAGGTGAAGTATGTTCTTCATTCTCGTCTGTCTGCTCATCGCTCACCCGACCCTCGTCATTTCTTGCGTCCGAATCCAAAGAGAATAACGGTGATTCCTGGTTCTCTGATGGCCGGAACAAGGGACAGGACAAATCCATAGCACTCTCCGAGGTGGCCGGGCTGGCATGGTCATCCATCACGGGGGTAACTAGCGTACCCCCGGAAGCCTCCTCATCTGTCATCCCAGAAGAGTGCTCTGACGGGTCTGTGCCATAACTATCCTCCTCCCTGGAGGTAAGAAGCTCTGGGGGGGTCATCGTCGAATTCTCTGAGGGATCTGTATCATAGCCACTGTCTGTGGAGTCCCCTGCCCTAGGGGTCAGAATCTCGGGAGGAATTGTCGCTGGGTCCTCCGACGGATCCGTATCATAGTTGTCCTCCGCGGGATCCTCCGCTCTGGGAGTCAGAAAATCTGGAGGAGTTGTGGCTGGGTCCTCTGACGGGTCTGACTCAATCGAATAGCCGAGGCTCCCCCTACTCGGCTCTGGAGATACTCTAGGGGCCTTACTGGTGCCCCCATCATCTGAAGCTGATCTCTTCATCGACAGTACTGAAACCATAGCATAGGATTAGGAAAGGGATATGGAAACCTGATAGCATAGCTCTATCGCACGATCTTAGGACACAAAGAAGGTCATATTTCCTAAATGCCCTGGAGCCTCCAGCCTATAAGTGTGGCGCGCTACACACCCATAAACAGGACTCTACTGGACACGGCTCATAGACAAACTCCTAGGACCGAACTGCTCTGATACCACTTCTGTCACGACCCAACTAGGGGCCGTGACGAGTACCCGATACTTGTACCGAGCACCCCTTGTTTATCGTTTTGCCTTTACCTCTTAGCAAGCCGTATGAACGGTGCCATATATATTTTTTTTTGAACATGAACATGCTAAAACACCATATATCTAACTGTACCTGACTGACTGTACATATCTGTCTACGAGCCTCTAGACATAGTACGCTTATACATAGAAAGGGCCGAGTACTGTCGTGCCCAATAATACATACACAAAATAGTACCACTGAAGTGAGGCTCCGGAACAACTGGAGCGCTGTAGAGTACCGCTGGTAGAGCTCCTAAGGATCAAGTCCACCTGTCTGCCGACCTGCGCGGCATGAAACGCAGCGTCCACAAGAAGGAACGTCAGTACGAATAGTGTACCGAGTATGTAAGACATGGAAGATAACACAAGCAATAACATAGTGTATAATTAATAATGTCATGGAGTCATAGGACATAGAAAATAGAACTTATACCATGTCATGTATTATCATATCGTATCATATCTTATCTTGTCTTGTCGTAGCATATCGCGTTATAATATATCGTGTCATAGTATGTCAGGCTATAGTATATCATATCATAGTTCATCATATCATAGCATAGCATGTTATAGCGTGTCGTGTCATAGCATAGCGTGTCATAGCATGTCTCACCATAGCATAGCATGTCATAGCGTATCATAGCATAGCATAGCTTGTCATATCATGTCCTGTCGTGGTAGATCATAGCATATCATGTCATAGTATAGCTTACCATAGCATATCTTATCATAGCATGTCTGGTCATGACATGGTAGGTCATATCATAGCGCCGAGCAATGTCGGCTCACCCACATAGCGCCGATATACACCGGCTCACCCATATATCCCGCGTCCGGGCACCCCGCGTCCGGGATGATAAGCCAGCTGATCAGGTAGCAATGAAACATGTTTCCCTTCCCATTCCCCCATGTATCCCTTCCCCCCATCCTAGGTTCATATACATAGCTTGCATATATGTACTTTGTATGCATATACACATCTTATATACGTACACATATTTTTGTATTCATATACATAGCTTGTATACATATACATGTCTTATATACATTTACTTATCTTATATACATATACATATTTTATATACTTATATATATCTTATATACATATACATGTTTTATATATATATATATATATATATATATATATATATATATATATATATACATATCTTATATAAATATACATGTTTTATATAAATATACATCATATAAGCACACAAGGGAGCCCAAGGGAAAATCATGTAGCCATCGGAGTGACGTAAGGTCGGTGACCTCCGAGTACATTATGGAATACTCATGATCGCTCTTGTCTCACCTCGAAGGGACGAATATTTTAAGGTGAGATGGTCAACGGAGAATAGTATTAAAGTAAACGTAGAATGAAATCGTGGGCGTCATAGATGACAGTTCATAGGATTGGAAGTCTTTAGAAAGTGAAGTCATAGCTAGGGAATATAAATAGGATTCGAAAATTAGTTTATCATTTTCATGTTTACATAAGATACTTAGCTTAGTCAGCATAGTCATAGAGTCGTTCTGGTAGTACGTATCATAGGCATATCCTCTTATCTAACATCATTGTTATCATTATCGTCATGGAAGTATCCTCGTTAGAGGAGTCATAGTACTTATCATTTGGTAATGAAATCGGGATTAAAGTTTCCCTTTAGATTCACTTCAAGTAAGTCAAGCAAGACTATAAGGAAAATCCGAGAGTAACGGGCCCACCTGGGGCCGGATGAGGTAGCGTATACGATTTACATATATTACGTGTCATAGCGTTACTTGTGAGGATCTTAGGGTAATCGGGTCCCATTTATACAAGTGCTAAGGGTTTAGGAGGTTTTTCCCACAATTGGCACACTTTCTAATTCAATTCTATTGAACAAAAAGGAGAAAACTTTAGGTGCGGATTCCGGGGAACGGAGTTGTCCCCGAGGCTCGTACCCGACTTATTACAGCTAAGACATGCCATAGAAAGAAGGGTGAAGCCTTACATACCTCTTTCCGCTCCTTTTGCTATTCCAAATTCACGTCACAATTTCGTCAAAATTTGCAAATTGGTCGTTTTTACCAAAACTCTCATTAGTATACTTAGAGTTGAAATCTTAAGGAAACACTTGGCTACCGAAATTTCGGCAGCATTTCCTCTGTAAATATACCATCCTCAACATTCAACCTAGCCAAATTCTCAACCAACACAATCCGGGAATTCAAACCCGGCCAAACTATTAACATAATCAACAATCGCACTAGCAATTCACATATTTCATCCAAGATGCATGATTTCAATTTATTACCTTCTTCAAAACCTTCCGACTCCAATGAACACGATAACAACCTTATAGTATATATTCCAACGACATCATACCAATATCATTACATACTATCCATGCAAGAACATTATTCTTCAATATACATAATCTTCCAATTACCAATACTTTACCACACTTATCAAGGCTTTACTTGCTATATGCAATCTACAACACAACAACTAAAACACTAAATATAACTTGCTCATTATTCTTCAACAATTCAACACATATACACGACTACATATGCCATAAAACAACCCACACACTATTTTCCAAATTTCTCAACCAACCCACTTGTGATACAACTATTTAATAATCTTTACTTTCGTAAGGAAGTTGAAATTAATGCCAACACATCAATAACAACATCTTCAACATTCTACAAGATGATTATATACATATTTTATCCAAAATTTTCTTCAAACCTCAATCCATAATTCAACAACATCAATACAACAAACTATCACCTTATTCTTGCAATTATTTCTTAATCCATGTTGATAAAGAAAGAAATTTAACGATTCATACCTTGTATTTACCAAAGTAACAAAATCTTCATTTTTTCACTTGCTCCCAAGCTCCTCCAACTCCAAAATGAAATTATATTTGTGACTATGCGTTGCCCGGACTTCGATTAGTACTTGTAGCTTGAAATTTTGCTCAAAATCTTTGATTTTGTATGAGATTTGAGAGCCCTTTGATGGCTGAACTTTCTGGAAATTTTCAGGGGTTTTTGATGAAGAAAAATGGGGTTTTGCCCCTTTTATATCAAATTGGGTCGGCGTACTGTAGCTACAGTACTGCTGCAGTACTGTAGCGGTACTGTAGCAGTGCTGTTTCTGCGCGACAGTTCAGTTTGTAACGTCTATAATTCTCTCCTCCGAGGTCCTATCAACGAGCGGTTTGTTACATTATAAACTAGACTCGACGAACTGCATTTTAGGATTTTGAAACGCCTTAAAACTCCAACTATACATGGAGAGATACCCCTCCAAAGTTGAATAAAAATCCTTCCAGCATTTCTCAAATTTTTCATCGAACTTATTTTCTTCAATTTGCTCGATCTCAAAATATTCCGAAACTCTCCATACATGATATTTATCACTTATTATACTAATGATGATCATGTTCTCGTGTTTCAAAATACTCTTTCCCGATTACGACTTACGAGATCGTAATTCACCCTCTTTCTTCGTTGTTACGTACTTTCCATGGCTTGTGCTTTTCAAAACATTATGGGACGTCTCCGACACTCCCTTACTACGGTGAGGTAAATGTCATACTCCTGCTCTGAAAACGCGGGGTGTAACATCCTCCCCCCCTTTAAAAACATTCGTCCTCGAATGTTGAGGCAGAGTTCGCTCCGAGGTAGATATCATTGTTTTTACCCGTATTTGTCGGTATTTACTTTACTGACTTGCATCCTTACTTGATCATTTAAACTGAACTTATTCGAATTTATCCTTCCTCTTTTGTAGCCAAAATTTATGCCTGCACTCAAGGTCATCTCTTTTCTTATTATCTGTCTGTCTACTAACTCTCCATGCTTTATCTTTTTCATTGTCTCTTCTGTCTTCATTGTTTACATTCTCTTATGCACCTTTCATCCCGTGCCTACCATATACCTTTATCCAATTTTTGATCTCATCTTCTTTTTATTCAGGAATTCTTGTTCTCTTCGATCTCCACGTATCTTTCGTACGTTTCATAGATGTCCCAAGCCTTTGTCTCCTTGGAGTTGAATTATTCTTATTCTTCCTCCCTTAAAATAACCTCGAGACTGGTCATATTTTAGCATCCTTTGCTTTCTATAGCAGTTGAATTAATCTTTGCGGTACTTTATCCTTCAACTGATTTAACACCGAAACTTCTCGCTTAATTTCTCTTTCCTTCAATTGGACTTCTGGCCCTTGGCTAACTAATGGAAATTCGTGTACTTATATCAAAAACATCTCAAACCTCTTCTTTAATGATTCATTTCCTTCAATCTACTCTTAAAGTTCTGATCCTTAGTTCGGCTAATAAATTAGGGGTGAATTCAGAAGTTTGTCGAAGAATAACCACGATTCTTAGTCATTCTGTGAATTCAGATCTTTTCATTCTTTCTTTTGTCTGTAACCAATTTGTCACGGATAAGATGTCATGTACATATATACATTTCCATCACTATTTTACTTACCAACACTTCCAGAAGCCAATCAAACTTTCTTTAGTCCTGAAGCCCTGTCATGCTTTCTCCCCTTCTGCTAGCCTAGTCCGTCTCCACTTACCCGACTTCTATAGGGTTTTTAACCACTTCATACGCTCTAATTTACCTTAGGATACCTAATTTCACATTCGTCTCTTGTTCCCCCGTTTATGACATTTTCAACATATTTCCCAGGGGGTCACCCATCGTGATATTGCTCTTATCCTAGCACGCTTAACCTTGAAACTTTAGTGCATTTTAATACGTGAATGTCGGTATAATCATATCGACTGCCCCGCACGACCTTTGTCACATCATTTAAGGTAAGTCGGGGTTCTAGCAACTCCCAAAACGTCCTCACGGCGGGTCCCGCTCCTATCTTCACTTTCCTAACCATACAACTACCATACTGCCTCTGCTTAAATCTTCGCTATTTACTCTTATCCATACATATAACTATCTTTTACCGGGGTTTATAAATTCACACTGGTGGCGGGGACATCTCAGTCGTCCTTACTTATATCCGCTAAATCTTTGAGCCCTTTTTGAATTTCTACCTGCCGTTATTAATTAGTATTCCTGCAGAGGTTACGTATACATAGAAAGTTTTAAAGAAAATCTCATATACCTGTAGCCGATCAATCTCGAGCCTGGCCCGGGGAGCTACCAGGTGAAGTATGTTCTTCATTCTCGTCTGTCTGCTCATCGCTCACCCGACCCTCGTCATTTCTTGCGTCCGAATCCAAAGAGAATAGCGGTGATTCCTGGTTCTCTGATGGCCGGAACAAGGGACAGGACAAATCCATAGCACTCTCCGAGGTGGCCGGGCTGGCATGGTCATCCATCACGGGGGTAACTGGCGTACCCCCGGAAGCCTCCTCATCTGTCATCCCAGAAGAGTGCTCTGACGGGTCTGTGCCATAACTATCCTCCTCCCTGGAGGTAAGAAGCTCTGGGGGGGTCATCGTCGAATTCTCTGAGGGATCTGTATCATAGCCACTGTCTGTGGAGTCCCCTGCCCTAGGGGTCAGAATCTCGGGAGGAATTGTCGCTGGGTCCTCCGACGGATCCGTATCATAGTTGTCCTCCGCGGGATCCTCCGCTCTGGGAGTCAGAAAATCTGGAGGAGTTGTGGCTGGGTCCTCTGACGGGTCTGACTCAATCGAATAGCCGAGGCTCCCCCTACTCGGCTCTGGAGATACTCTAGGGGCCTTACTGGTGCCCCCATCATCTGAAGCTGATCTCTTCATCGACAGTACTGAAACCATAGCATAGGATTAGGAAAGGGATATGGAAACCTGATAGCATAGCTCTATCGCACGATCTTAGGACACAAAGAAGGTCATATTTCCTAAATGCCCTGGAGCCTCCAGCCTATAAGTGTGGCGCGCTACACACCCATAAACAGGACTCTACTGGACACGGCTCATAGACAAACTCCTAGGACCGAACTGCTCTGATACCACTTCTGTCACGACCCAACTAGGGGCCGTGACGAGTACCCGATACTTGTACCGAGCACCCCTTGTTTATCGTTTTGCCTTTACCTCTTAGCAAGCCGTATGAACGGTGCCATATATATTTTTTTTTGAACATGAACATGCTAAAACACCATATATCTAACTGTACCTGACTGACTGTACATATCTGTCTACGAGCCTCTAGACATAGTACGCTTATACATAGAAAGGGCCGAGTACTGTCGTGCCCAAGAATACATACACAAAATAGTACCACTGAAGTGAGGCTCCGGAACAACTGGAGCGCTGTAGAGTACCGCTGGTAGAGCTCCTAAGGATCAAGTCCACCTGTCTGCCGACCTGCGCGGCATGAAACGCAGCGTCCACAAGAAGGAACGTCAGTACGAATAGTGTACCGAGTATGTAAGACATGGAAGATAACACAAGCAATAACATAGTGTATAATTAATAATGTCATGGAGTCATAGGACATAGAAAATAGAACTTATACCATGTCATGTATTATCATATCGTATCATATCTTATCTTGTCTTGTCGTAGCATATCGCGTTATAATATATCGTGTCATAGTATGTCAGGCTATAGTATATCATATCATAGTTCATCATATCATAGCATAGCATGTTATAGCGTGTCGTGTCATAGCATAGCGTGTCATAGCATGTCTCACCATAGCATAGCATGTCATAGCGTATCATAGCATAGCATAGCTTGTCATATCATGTCCTGTCGTGGTAGATCATAGCATATCATGTCATAGTATAGCTTACCATAGCATATCTTATCATAGCATGTCTGGTCATGACATGGTAGGTCATATCATAGTGCCGAGCAATGTCGGCTCACCCACATAGCGCCGATATACACCGGCTCACCCATATATCCCGCGTCCGGGCACCCCGCGTCCGGGATGATAAGCCAGCTGATCAGGTAGCAATGAAACATGTTTCCCTTCCCATTCCCCCATGTATCCCTTCCCCCCATCCTAGGTTCATATACATAGCTTGCATATATGTACTTTGTATGCATATACACATCTTATATACGTACACATATTTTTGTATTCATATACATAGCTTGTATACATATACATGTCTTATATACATTTACTTATCTTATATACATATACATATTTTATATACTTATATATATCTTATATACATATACATGTTTTATATATATATATATATATATATATATATATACATATCTTATATAAATATACATGTTTTATATAAATATACATCATATAAGCACACAAGGGAGCCCAAGGGAAAATCATGTAGCCATCGGAGTGACGTAAGGTCGGTGACCTCCGAGTACATTATGGAATACTCATGATCGCTCTTGTCTCACCTCGAAGGGACGAATATTTTAAGGTGAGATGGTCAACGGAGAATAGTATTAAAGTAAACGTAGAATGAAATCGTGGGCGTCATAGATGACAGTTCATAGGCTTGGAAGTCTTTAGAAAGTGAAGTCATAGCTAGGGAATATAAATAGGATTCGAAAATTAGTTTATCATTTTCATGTTTACATAAGATACTTAGCTTAGTCATCATAGTCATAGAGTCGTTATGGTAGTACGTATCATAGGCATATCCTCTTATCTAACATCATTGTTATCATTATCGTCATGGAAGTATCCTCGTTAGAGGAGTCATAGTACTTATCATTTGGTAATGAAATCGGGATTAAAGTTTCCCTTTAGATTCACTTCAAGTAAGTCAAGCAAGACTATAAGGAAAATCCGAGAGTAACGGGCCCACCTGGGGCCGGATGAGGTAGCGTATACGATTTACATATATTACGTGTCATAGCGTTACTTGTGAGGATCTTAGGGTAATCGGGTCCCATTTATACAAGTGCTAAGGGTTTAGGAGGTTTTTCCCACAATTGGCACACTTTCTAATTCAATTCTATTGAACAAAAAGGAGAAAACTTTAGGTGCGGATTCCGGGGAACGGAGTTGTCCCCGAGGCTCGTACCCGACTTATTACAGCTAAGACATGCCATAGAAAGAAGGGTGAAGCCTTACATACCTCTTTCCGCTCCTTTTGCTATTCCAAATTCACGTCACAATTTCGTCAAAATCTGCAAATTGGTCGTTTTTACCAAAACTCTCATTAGTATACTTAGAGTTGAAATCTTAAGGAAACACTTGGCTACCGAAATTTCGGCAGCATTTCCTCTGTAAATATACCATCCTCAACATTCAACCTAGCCAAATTCTCAACCAACACAATCCGGGAATTCAAACCCGGCCAAACTATTAACATAATCAACAATCGCACTAGCAATTCACATATTTCATCCAAGATGCATGATTTCAATTTATTACCTTCTTCAAAACCTTCCGACTCCAATGAACACGATAACAACCTTATAGTATATATTCCAACGACATCATACCAATATCATTACATACTATCCATGCAAGAACATTATTCTTCAATATACATAATCTTCCAATTACCAATACTTTACCACACTTATCAAGGCTTTACTTGCTATATGCAATCTACAACACAACAACTAAAACACTAAATATAACTTGCTCATTATTCTTCAACAATTCAACACATATACACGACTACATATGCCATAAAACAACCCACACACTATTTTCCAAATTTCTCAACCAACCCACTTGTGATACAACTATTTAATAATCTTTACTTTCGTAAGGAAGTTGAAATTAATGCCAACACATCAATAACAACATCTTCAACATTCTACAAGATGATTATATACATATTTTATCCAAAATTTTCTTCAAACCTCAATCCATAATTCAACAACATCAATACAACAAACTATCACCTTATTCTTGCAATTATTTCTTAATCCATGTTGATAAAGAAGGAAATTTAACGATTCATACCTTGTATTTACCAAAGTAACAAAATCTTCATTTTTTCACTTGCTCCCAAGCTCCTCCAACTCCAAAATGAAATTATATTTGTGACTATGCGTTGCCCGGACTTCGATTAGTACTTGTAGCTTGAAATTTTGCTCAAAATCTTTGATTTTGTATGAGATTTGAGAGCCCTTTGATGGCTGAACTTTCTGGAAATTTTCAGGGGTTTTTGATGAAGAAAAATGGGGTTTTGCCCCTTTTATATCAAATTGGGTCGGCGTACTGTAGCTACAGTACTGCTGCAGTACTGTAGCGGTACTGTAGCAGTGCTGTTTCTGCGCGACAGTTCAGTTTGTAACGTCTATAATTCTCTCCTCCGAGGTCCTATCAACGAGCGGTTTGTTACATTATAAACTAGACTCGACGAACCGCATTTTAGGCTTTTGAAACGCCTTAAAACTCCAACTATACATGGAGATATACCCCTCCAAAGTTGAATAAAAATCCTTCCAGCATTTCTCAAATTTTTCATCGAACTTATTTTCTTCAATTTGCTCGATCTCAAAATATTCCGAAACTCTCCATACATGATATTTATCACTTATTATACTAATAATGATCATGTTCTCGTGTTTCAAAATACTCTTTCCCGATTACGACTTACGAGATCGTAATTCACCCTCTTTCTTCGTTGTTACGTACTTTCCATGGCTTGTGCTTTTCAAAACATTATGGGACGTCTCCGACACTCCCTTACTACGGTGAGGTAAATGTCATACTCCTGCTCTGAAAACGCGGGGTGTAACACAAAGTCATCAGAAATCTTACGCGGACAACCGCCAGCGAGACTTAGAATTTCAAGTTGATGACTGGGTATTCTTAAAGGTGTGTCGCCAATGAAAGGAGTGATTATATTTGGTAAGAAAGGAAAGCTGAGTCCTCGATACATTGGTCCTTATAGGGTTGCTCGCAAGGTGGGTCAAGTAGCTTATGAATTGGACTTACCCTCAGAACTGGAATCAGTCCATCCGGTTTTCCATGTCTCAATTCTCTGTAAGTGTGTTAGAGATCTTATTAGGATCGTCCCAGTAGATGATGTTTAAGTGACAGAAAAGTTGGCTTATGAAGAAGTACCCATTGCCATACTAGATAGGCAAGTACGACGACTTAGAAATAAAGAGGTAGCTTCAGTCAAGGTTTTATAGAGAAATAGCAACCGGGAAGAGATGACTTGGGAGGCGGAAGAAAATATGAAAGCCAAGCACCCATATTTATTTCAGCCCCCGGAAGAAATCCAAGATGAAACGTCAAGATTATGAGGTATACATGATTTCTTTTTATGCTTTTGGGTCGTGTGTGGCCAAACTTTATTACTATAATGTTGTGGCCCTATGAGGCATTGTTATTATGGGCTCCTTGTGACAGGTTGGTAGTGCCATATTACAGGGGAAACTCTGGCGAAGGTTTCGTAAAATTCCTGAGAACTTAACATTCAAGGACGAATGTTTCTAAAGGGGGGAAGAATGTTACACCTCCGATTTTATTTCAAGGAGATTTCGGCTGATTGGTGGTGTATACCTTCGGTACGGTAGTCCGCACCAGAGTTTTGGTCATGAGTTATTCTGTTTGGTATGTGTACAGGTGTATAAGTATGTATTCTTGATATTTCAAGGTAATTGGAAAAGAAACGAATCTAATCGGAACAAAGCGAAGTAGTTCAGGAAATTGCTGACACCAATCAGTGTCGACGGCCCAGAGGACGGACCGTCGACACGTCGACGAGCTGTCGCTTGGCACCGTCGACGAGGTTCTGCGATCAGATCTCTCCGGCGGAGAATCGATGGTGCACGTCGACACGTCGACGAACCGTCGACCCTGCTTGTCGATCCGCGGATCTGGAAACGTCCAACCCTGATTATAAATATAAGTTCCCATGTTTTATTTCATTATTTCTCCCAAGAACAGACCTTATATCTCTCTAGAAACCTCTAAAACTCTCTCTCTATTTCAACAACAGTCTATACCAAGAAATCAAGAGCAAAAGCTAAGATTTAAGAGATTCATATACTATGAAGCCTATTAGGGTTTGTGGAGAGTAAGAGTTTCTTTGGCATGCAAGTGAAGGATTCCATTCTAATGGAGTAGAGTGACTCAAGGCTTGTTCCCAAGTGTTCAAGGTGAGTTTTATGTTTATTTCTTATCATTGAGGGTATTGACGGGTTAAAAGACTTGGATTATGGAAGAACATAGCTTAAAATGTAGAATCAATGGTATTCTTGAATAATAGTTGACATGAATCATGACTCTTGATGTATTATGAATAGAATCTTGTTACAATTATATGTGAGAAAATGTATTAGTGTACTACGACCAAGATTATGGATGAATTGAAGTGAAATTGTGAAATGTGGGTAATGTAGATGAATGAAGATTGTTGGTTATAATGTTGTGAATGTTATTATAGAAGTTTGGGAGTTGATATATGGTATGAGGAAAATTGTATAAACAAAGGAAATGCTGCCCAATTTTCTCTTGCTTTAGTAAGCACGTTCATATAATCGATTAGCTAATGTTAATACCAACTCTTTTGAAGGTAGAAACGTGAGCATTGAAGGAGGACGATCAAGCGATAAAATAGCTAAACGAAAAGGAATGTGAGGCTAGTCCCTTCCTTCTAAGGCATGACTCCTATGGCATGAATTCTCCTATTTTCCCATGACTTTCTTACATTCCGGTAATTATGAGCTTATGATTATAAGGAGCTTAACATGAAGTACAGAAACGAGATATGTCATGTGTATGATAGTGATGATGATGAATTAAGTTTAAAAATCATAAAGCTAATGATTCTAACTATGATCCATTGATGTTGTTTATGGTATACACTCACCTTATGTACTAACTCCTTCAAGGTGAGGCAGAATGCTTATAAATGCTCCATAATGGAATCGGGGGTTCACGACCTTATGTCACCCCTATAAAGTATAGTTTTCTTTGAGTTTCTATGCATGCATTATGATAAGAGTATGACCAGATTATGATAAGCCTATGATAAGTACATGATGGCGATGTTACGCCGCGCCCATATGGCCGGGCAGACACCGCTAAGGCGAGCAGCGTATACACTATGTCTAGATGGCATGAGTAGACACCACTAGTGGGCGGTATGAGATGGTTATCCGGATGCGGGAGGCCTGGACGCGGGCTAATAATGATCACACCGTACCTATATGGTCGGGCAGCTTACATAGATATGCATACCTAATACGATGATGTTTATGAAGTGAGTTAGTATGTTTTATTTCTATCAAACTTGACAGTCAGTTATAGGTTGTTCTTCATTTGATATTTCCCTATTTCATTGATGTATTATTATTTTTTCTACCTTACATACTCAGTACATTGCTCGTACTGACGTCCTCTTTCTTTGGACGTTGTGTTCATGCCCACAGGTAGACAGAGAGGTGATCCAGATTCATAGGAACAGGAACCAATCTCAGGTACACCCTCAACAGGAACAGGAACAACAGGAGCAGGTGGTGCTGGAGGTGGTGCTTGATTTCCAGTATCATTTCCATTACCAGCATTTCAGTCACGACCCGACTCGGGGCCGCGACGACCACCCAGTGCTAACCCACCCGAGCACCCTCTTAGCTTACTCTTATACTTACATCTAGGTGAGCCACACAATTTTACATGCATTTCCATTGATTCATCAACTAGTCTCATATGGACAACCGCACATTTATATCATCATAGGCATTTATGCCACATCATTGTACATGGGCCAACGTGGCCGACAAAATGATATACAAAACATAGGCCGACAAGGCCAAACACATCTACCCACACACCCATACGTCTACGAGCCTCTAAGAGTATAACATATCACATTAGCGGGACAGGACCCCGCTATGCCCATAATTATATACACAAAAGAATGAGTACCCAAAAGATATGGCTCCGAAGGAAATGGAGCTCTCTATGAAATCTCCGAATAGGCAGCTAAGGATCAAATCTGTCTCCCTGCGCACCTGCGGGCATGACGCAGCGTCCACAAACAAAAGGACGTCAGTACGAAAAATGTACTGAGTATGTAAAGCATGATCAACATCAATATAGGAGCATAATAGATATCATATGAATATAGCATAGGAGGGGAGACAGTCATATCATCCTCATGTCGCTTACTTGCATACATCGTCGTTCGTATCCCATAGTAATACTCGTACCATACTTGTGCTCATATTCGTATACATGTCCTTATCCGTATTCCTATACATAGTCTTTTCACATTCATATTCATATTATATACATAGTCATTTCACATACATAGCATTTACATAGCATACCCGACCTCATGGGATCGGTTTCTTATACATACTTGGCCAACCAAGGCTCAAGGTCATACATACCTGGCCCTACCAAGGCATCAGGGTTATCCGTACCCTCTGCAGAGGTGTGCGCGCGTTTCGTAATTGTGTACATACTTTATACATAGTCATATACATATAGTCTTACCCGGCATCATAAGCTTGGGGTCTTATTATAGCCCTTCATAGGCTCACATACACATATATCGTAGCTCGTAAGCATCTCTAGTCTCATTTTACTCTCATCATCATTACTATCCTCATCATTATCGTTACATTTACATTATAGACTTACTCGTCATACGAGGAACGTAGTATAAGCATAGTACATATCAAGGGTCGTGAGCTTATGAGCTCGGAATGTCAACCATGTGAAGACAACATACTCATATGGAAGAATTTAGGAATTTGGCCAAGAATCATGCCTTATGAAAGAAGGGTTAGCCTTACATACCTTTCCGTCGAACTATTCTATGCTTGCACGTTCCCTTCCAATGCTAGCGTTTATACCTTCATTAATATCATAACAATGGCCATTAGTCATTCACATTATCCACATTATCTAGAATTCCTCAATTTGCCTCTAATTCACCCACATTCATGATTATAACACCCATCTTCGTCCATTCATCTAAAGTGTTTAGTTCATGATCTTAATACCATTTATAGCACATTCATATCACAACACAACAACATTCATAACTCAATTCAAACTATTTCTCAAAATATCACTATTCATCATTCATGACCTAGTTGACCACATTTTCTACAATCCATGTATTTTAATTCTCCAATACCTCAAGCATCTTGTAAAAATCATGAATCTTACCTTAGAAGTTGTAGGAACAAGCTTTGGTTGATAATACTCTTCTTTGAGCAAAACCCTAGTTTTTCTCCATTTGGATTTCTTGACTTGGATGATCCTTGATTATTCCCTTATCCTTGATTTACTTGTCTTAATGTTATGGATGACTTATAATCCTTGAAAACTCATAAAATAAATGTAGAGGGAAGTTCTAGAGAGAAGTGGTGTAATGTTGTAAATGAAATAAGACAAGTCTTGATCCTCATATTTAATGAATTGAAAAATCTGTGCTGGGTGAACAGTGGTCGTCCATGGAGGTTTACGGTCCGTATTTCAGTTTACGGACCGTCCCTCGTGGTCGTTTTTAAGCTTAAGCAGAACCAGAAACTTTGGCCTGCATGCATGGTGATTTACGACCATGGTTTACGGGCCGTAAATCACTTTACGGTCCGTCCACCAGGTCGTATTATACCTCTTCTTCAGCTGGCAGAAAGTTGAAGTTTGGTATGCCAGTTTACTACTTGGCAGTTTACGGACCGTATACCAGTTTACGGTCCGTATTTGCACTTTATGACCACTGGCAGAAAGCTGAAGCTTTTGCATGGCAGTTTACGACTGCCAGTTTATGGACCGTATTGCACTTTACGGTCCGTATTTTGCAATATACGACCACTGGGCAGTTTTGCCAACTTTCAATTTTTCTCATTTCTCGACTTTTCATTCTAATCATCCACATCCCTTTACATACATCTCCCATGAAACATTATACACTCGCACTCCTCGCACACCTCATTAGTTCATTTACTTGCGTACCAACGGGAAATTTTTCCGAGGTGTAACAATTTCCGCCCTCAAAAATTTTGGTTAACTCCCACAGGATGTCCTCGGTTACCATTTTTGGATTGCGTCAGAGCCATTTCTGCAAGGCACGAATTAACGAGCGAATTAGAATGATCCTAAAAGGACTTTAAGCTTTACAGCATAATCTAGAATCAAGAAGAATAGGAAACACCTATAAATGTCTTGAGAGTTTCTCGGTCATGCAGGTGATCAGGCTGCACAAGGAAAACTCCACTAGACACTGCTCCACAGACACCTACAATAATCCTAGGACATATGTAAACCTAGGCTCTGATACCAAGCTTGTCACGACCCAAAACCCACCCTAGACGTGACCGACATCCGACATCGTGAACAACAACGGAAGAACCTAAACAACATAATAATAATACTTGAATCCGCCAGGTTCAACCTTCACATCCATCAATTTATAAAATAAAAGTAAACAAATCATGGATATATGAATTAATTCAGTGGAAGTCTTTAGTAATCGATATTTGTCAAACATAACAACATGCCTGAGATTTAATCAATAACTCAATAACTACCCACAAGAATGTATACTATGGAGCTTCTAAGATAAAGAGATAATAGTTTGACTCATTGGGACGCATCCCAAAAACTAATAATAAATGAATGAATAAATAGGGTTCCCCACGAATGAACGTGTGGGCTCACCAAATCAGCAGCAACAACAAGTCCTTCCTAAGCGCCTGAAGTTTCAAGAACCTACGCTTCTCCGTTACCTAACATACCATAAAAAACAACAATGGTATGCCTCGGGGAGTGTCTCGGGGACAACAAGTAATATGAATATAAATTATAATAATACATAAAAAAATCAATCCAGAAAATATAGTATAAAAACAGTTATTCCACTTTGTGATTCTTAATATCATTTTTTAAACAGTTTACAAGCTATTTCAAAATCCTGGTTTCCATTATTCTTTAAATAGATTAGGCATAAATACTAGTTCCATAATAAAGATGGATATCACAATCACCCATATAGGCCCAACTCAATATAAACAACACTGCGCAATAGACCAGAATATGGATTCATGGTGGCTACTCTTCCTCCCGAATAGCAAGGCCATTAATACACCCCAGGTACCGAACCCGGAAGTGGCCACTCTTCCCCCCGAATGGCAAGGCAATTAATACACTAGGATCCATAGTGGCTACTCGTCCTCCCGAATAGCAAGGCAAACACAACAACAAGGTCCATGGCATAGAAGCCGATTCATAATTTATCTCAAAATAACATTAAAGTTCATTATGCCATATCGAAAGAATAAGTCATTCCAATCAATGTTTTGAAAATGTATAACTCCTTTACAAAAGATTTCCATGCGTCAATTCATCCATAAGAATGTCATTTCCAACTCTTAACCATCAGTATTAGGCATCTCTTATAGAGGAAAACATTCATAATATCTTATACATATATAGGGTTTGTTACAATCTAGGTTTAATGTGGGTTTGTCCCCTCACACACATTAACCACCATTTAGATATGAATTAGGGTTCAAGAAAGATGAAAAATTACTTTTCCTTTCATTCATTAGAGAATCTTGAATAAAATTTATACTTCCAACAATAGTTTCAAAAAGTGATTTTCATTCAGAATAAGTTTTCAAAAGAGAGACATACAAATCACCTTTCTAGTGAAAAATGATTTTAAAAGAGACATACCTTAATATGTTAAACAAAGTTTAACAATTCACTTTCCTAATGAAGAACACCCAAACCCTAGCTTGAATCAGTTTAGGAAGAATTATGCTGCAAACCCTAGGTTTTGGTCACAAGAATCATGTTAAGAGTCATGGGTTTGATGTTAGAAAAGATTAGTAATGTTAAGGGTGTTCTTACCTTTGATTTGAAGACTTGGAGGGATGATTTTCATCCTTAGGGTTTGGAAGGATGAAAAAAATGGGAACAAAATAAGAACATACCCATTTTAAACCCATTTTTTCTACTAGAAACGGTGAAAATACGGCCTACAAGTACGTCCCATACTTTGAAGTACGTCCCGTACTTTTAGCCCTACTTTGGTTGTAAAAACCAGTGAGGAATGGAATAAGTACGTCCAAAAGGACGTCCCGTACTTTCTGGGCGTGCTTTAAAGTACATCCTGTACTTTGGGTGAAATCTCCAGCTTTTGTGCCCTTCAGTAAATCGGACATAACCTTTTGTACATAACTTTGCTCGGGCTGGGCGACCTACCATTGGAAATATATTTCAAAGATATACAACTTTAATTAAGGAAGGTTTTCCGAATTCACAACACATTGTCATGAAAATCGCTCAGAAGACAGACCTACCAAAATTTAGGCGAAGTTAAGAGCCCTTAAGAACTTTAATTGTTGGTTTGACTTCAAAACGACCATCTTTGACCCGAATTTCTCAAGAATGGATTCATATAGATATAATATCATGTTAACACTAGATATTTACACATTCACGCCTAACTCAGATTTACGGGATGTTACAGTACACCTGTGCCATAAAAGGCAATGACATGGAAGAGGATGAAATTGAGTTCGTGTTGTTGAAAAAATTTGGGAAAACCCTATCGAAAGGAGCATTGACCTGGTACGACCATCTGTCCGAGCATTCAATCACTTCCTTTGAAATGCTCGCGGATGCGTTCATAAAAGCCCATGCCAGAGCTAAAAAGGTGCAGGCTCGGAAGGCGGATATCTTCCGCATAGCCCAAAGGGATGATGAGTTGTTAAGAGAATTCGTGAACCGCTTCCAAAGGGAACGGATAGAACTCCCTCCAGTTCCAGAAGAATGGGCTGCACAAGCTGTCACCAAAGGGCTTAATCCTCGGAGCTCGACTGCCTCGTTCAAACTGAAAGAAAACTTATTGGAATATGAGGCTGTAACCTGGGCAGATGTTCATAATAGATACAAATCGAAGATTCGGGTAGAGGATGACCAACTAAAACTTCCCCTGGGACCTACAAATATGAGCAAAAGCTCTGAGAGGTCGAGGAAAAATTTCAAGCTGGAGACACAACCATCGAGGGAAAGGTACCGGCCATACTCTTATTCGGAAAAACCGAGCTTCAGGTCGAAAAAATCAAGGGTTGGTCCCAGTCACTTCTTGGGTAGGGGCGATAAACGAGCCGAATTCCCGTCAAACAGTCGAGGCCTCTCATTTAGGAGTGATGCCAGAAGCTCGGCTAGCAACAAATACTTACCGAGGATATCGGAGTACAGCTGCAACATCAACACCTCGGACATCGTCTCGGCTATCAGCCATATCACGGAGGCTAGATGGCCGAGGCCATTGAGGTCAGACCCGAGCCAACGGGACCCGAGCATGATGTGTGAGTATCATGAGAGTCATGGGCATAAAACTGAAGACTGTCGATAGTTAAGGGAAGAGGTGGCTTGTTTATTGAAGAATGGCCACCTTTGAGATTTTCTGAGTAAACGAGCCGAAAAACACTACAAAGAAAGGGAGAATCAAAAAAGTTCTGAGCCGATGGAACCTCAACATGTAATCAATATGATAATTGGGGGAACGAATTCTCCACGAGGGCCGGTGATGAAACGAACGAAGGTTTCCATTGTACGGGAGAAGCGCAACCGTGATTATGTACCCGATGGTTCAGTCTCCTTCAGCAATGACGATGCAAAAGGCATCATTCAACCGCACAATGATGCATTGGTAATTTCTATCCTTATTTTCAAATCACAAGTTAAACGTATTTTGATTGATCCAAGTAGTTCGGCCAACATCATCCGGTGGAGAGTGGTAGAAGAGCTAAGGCTACTCGACCAGATTGTACCGGTAGCCCGAGTACTCAGTGGGTTATATATGGCAAGTGAAATCACGAAGGGGGAGATTTCTTTGCCGGTCAACATTGACGGCACCATACAACAGACGGTATTGTATGTCATCGAGGGGGACATGAAGTATAATGCTTTGCTCAGTAGACTGTGGATTCATAGCATGAGAGCAATACCATTAACACTACACCAGTTGCTGAAGTTCCCGACCCTGGAGGGGATAAAAACTATCCGAGGTGAACAGCCTGCTGTAAGGGAGATGTTCGCGGTAGAGGAAGCGCCACTTTTTCCAAAAAAGCCGGATAAAAGAGATGATGAATTAATCGGAGGAAAGGATACCAAATAGCAATTAAAAGAAATGGGTTCGAAAGCAGAACAGAAGGAATCGGACCCCGTTGGTAAAGCGGACGATTTCGGCGTACCAAGATTATTTGTATTACCGGACGACTTGGATGCAACCAAATCTACCGCGGAGGAGCTGGAACAAGTCATATTGTTCAAATATCTACCGGATAGAAAGGTATACCTGGGCATGGGGTTAACCTCGGAGCTCAGGAACAATTTAATTAAATTTCTTCAAGCTAATGCCGATTGTTTTGCATGGTCCTATATAGACATAACAGGTGTGCCACCGGAAGTCACGTCTCATAAGCTCAGCCTCAATAGGAGATTCCCCCCGGTGAAGCAGAAAAGGAGGCTAATGGCCGAGCCGAAACATGCCTTCATAAAAGATGAGGTAACAAAGCTTTTAAAAATAGGCTCTATCCGGGAGGTAAAATACCCAGATTGGCTAGCTAATGTAGTGGTGGTGCCAAAGAAAGATAATAAATTTAGAATGTGTGTTAACTATAAATATTTGAACAAAGCATGCCCGAAGGATTCATTTCCGATGCCTCACATTGATCGAATGATCGCTTCAACAGTCGGGCATGAGATGTTAAGTTTTCTCGATGCTTACTCCGGGTACAACCAAATCCGGATGCACCCGGAGGATCAAGAGAAAACTTCTTTTATTACCCGATACAAAACTTATTGTTATAATGTCATGCCATTCGGGTTAAAAAATGCCAGAGCAACTTACCAACGCCTAGTTAATGGAATGTTCGAAGAACAGATAGGGAAAAAATAATAGAAGTTTATATCGATGACATGGTAGTCAAATCCTTGGAAACAAAGGATCATTTAAAACATTTGCAGGAAACCTTTGATGTACTTCGCAAATACAACATGAAGCTTAATCCGGAGAAATGTGCCTTAGGTGTCCGATCAGGCAAAATTTTGGGTTTCATGGTGTCTAACAGGGGAATTGAAATTAACCCGGATAAGATCAAAGCCATCGAGGACATTGAGGTGGTGAACAATGTCAAGGGAGTGCAGAGGCTCACCAGGAGGATAGCAGCACTGAGCCGTTTCATTTCGAGGTCTTCGGACAAGAGTTATCATTTTTTTCTCATTACTGAGGAAGAAGAATGACTTCGTCTGGACACCGAAATGCCAAAAGTCTTTACTGGAATTAAAAATATACCTATCAAATCCGCCTCTGCTGCACACACCGAAGGCAGACGAACAGTTGTTTCTATACCTTGCCGTGTCCGAGGTAGCGGTAAGCGGTGTTTTTGTCCGAGAAGAAGCAGGTACACAATTTCCCATATATTATGTAAGTAGGACTTAAGGGGATACAGAGATTCGTTATCCACACCTCGAAAGGTTGGCCTTGGCATTGGTAAGTGTATCCAGAAAGTTGAAACCCTACTTTCAATGCCATCCGATATGTGTAGTAACTACTTACCCGCTAAAAAATGTCATGCATAAACCAGAATTATCGGGTAGGCTAACCAAATGGGCCGTGGAGAGTAGTGGATATGAGATTAAATATAAACCTAGGACGACAATTAAGTCTCAAATCTTGGCCGATTTTGTGGCAGATTTTACTCCCGCCATGGATCTTGAGGTCGAGAAAGAACTTTTACAAACCTCGAAAAAGGCTTCGAGTATTTGGTGGTAGAAAACGGTCAATTGATGAATTTGGCGGTAGAAAATGCGCAGGCCGAGATAAACACAATGAGTCTAACTTGGGATTGGCGCAACAAATACACCGAGTACTTGCAAAATGGGAAGCTTCCGAGCTACGCAAAAGAAGCATGGTCACTCAGGGCCAAAGTATCACGGTTCTTCTTAATAGATGTTCAATTGTATCGACGGTCCTTCTTCGGACCCCTAGCCTAGTGTTTGGGTCCTGGAGTAACCAATTATGTGATGAGAGATGTCCACGAGGGTACCTGCGGTAACCACTCCGATGTAGAAGCGTTGGTACGAAAAATCATTAGAGCTGGTTATTACTGGAACCGGATGGAGGATGATGCGAAGAATTTCATCCGGAAATGTGACGGGTGTCAAAGGCATGCCCTGATGATCCAGTAACCCAGGGAGTTGTTACACCCGGTTATATCACCTTGGCCGTTTATGAAGTGGGGAATGGACATCGTCAATCCTTTGCCATGGGCTCCAGGTAAGGATCATTTCATTTTGTTTATGACTGATTATTTCTCAAAATGGGTTGAAACGCAGGCCTTCGAAATGATTAGGGAAAATGAGTGTATTGACTTCATATGGGACCATATTATCTATCGTTTTGGCATCCCGACCGAAATAACTTGTGATAACGGCCCCCAGTTCATTGGCAGTAAGGTCAATAATTTTCTTGAAGGGTTGAAGATCAAGAAGATTGTATCAACTCCGTATCACTCGAGTGAAAACGGACAGGCAGAATCCACGAACAAAACAATAATTCAAAATCTGAGGAAAAGACTCGAAACATCGAAACATCAATGGAGGGAAGTGCTACCAGAGGTATTATGGGCTTACAGAATGATGTTAAAATCAAGCACGGGAGAAACACCTTTCTCGTTGGTCTACGGGGTCGAAGCTCTAATTCTCGTAGAAATTGGCGAACCGAGTTTCCGATTCAAATACGCCACTAGCGGGTCCAACGAGGAGGCCATGGCCGTAAAACTCGACTTGACGGATGAACTACGCGAAAATGCGTTGGTTCGTTTAGCTGCTCAGAAACAGAGGATGGAGAGGTACTACAACCGGAGGGCCAAGTTTAGGCATTTCCAAGTTGGGGACTTAGTACTTCGAAAAATTACTTTGAACACCAAGAATCCCACTGATGAGAAGTTAGGTCCGAACTGGGAAGGTCCGTAATAACGGGCAAAGAATCGTACCAACTGGAATCCATGGACGGACAACGGTTGCGCAATAATTAGAATGTGGCTCATTTGAAGAGATACTACTGCTGAGGTATGGATGCCCACCCTTGTGATCATCTTTTATTAACCTGTCTTCCTTTTTGCAGAAGTAAAGTACCGAATGAAGTTAGGTCTGACAACACGTGTTGCACTATTTTCCTTAGTACGGTTTTGTCTCGAAGTGGGTTTTCCAACAAGGTTTTTAATGAGGCAACAAGTACAATGTGTTACTTTATGAAAACGAAGCAACGTGCCTGGGAACGAAAGGTCTACCCCCCGAGTGGGGACTTGATAGTGCTTTCCCGATCATGCAGCTCGGATAAACACTAAGGGGCTATCATACCCACATCGAGGTTTACCCCAGAAAGGTTGAATGAGTTAAACTCACTAAAGCAGATGAAGAAACACTGTAAAGTGCTACCCCGGATAGGTCCTCAAAATTTTGTTTCTCATTTTTGTCTAATCCCGGACCTTCTGTATTAGGCTTCGATGTAAGGACCAAACGATCAAAAACGAATCGTGTCCACTTAGTATTTTTCTACGGCAAAAACAGAAGGAAACGGATGAAGTCTTTATTATGTACGTGCAAATACTTGGAATAAAGAAAGTTATGAAAATTTTCATCTCGGACATGTCTTTTTTTTAAATACCCTATACTAGGGACTACCGTTGAAATTCGGTTTCTTCATATTAAATACCCTAGACCGGGGACTTCCATCAAAATTTGGCAAAGGCAACAAGGTCACGTTGAACCAAGCCAAAATCTTTTAACACCTTCGAATGGGGACTGCCGTCTCGAAATTTGACAAGGCAGGACTCAGGTATCCGAGCCTAATCTATTATAAATAAGCGATCGGAAAAGGTTCGAACAATATAAAAACCTCTGCCTAAAATGCCCAACGTGATTCAGAGATGTCTGAATTCACGAAGCATAAATAAGCCCCGCGGGCAACACTCGATCAAATCCTCGGTCAAAAACGTACCGAACGAAGAGAAAAGCCAACACTTAAGATAGGCACGGTTCGAAAAAAGAGGTGACCTCGAACCTTTGATTATTCCTAACGGGGTAAGCGATTAAGGCAAAGGTCATAACAAGCATTCAGATAAAAGAATGAAGAAAACAACCAAAAGGGAAATACACATTTCATATATAAAGCTAAGTCTTTACATTTGGACTCTCCACAAGTCAAAAAGAAAATTAAAAAAAGGCTCGTACAGGCCCTGATCTACCCGGTATGGTTTGAACAAGAGTTTTCGAATACCGTACGCTCAGAATCATCAGACTCAGCATCAAGAGCTTTCTTGGCCTTCTCCTCGATTTCCTTGGCTTCGAGTATCCGAGCCTGGAGGTCCCCTAATCCTTTTTGGGCCTGTTCGAGGGTAACCCTCCGGGATTTCTGTTACCCCTGGGAACTTTGGGTTGCTGAGCGGTGAATGGACTAACGTAAGTTAAGGTTTACATGATGTCCCTACGAGTAAGAAGAGGATGCTTAATGATTCTAATTAAGATTCCAAAGAAGTTAGAAGCAAGGGAGAAAAGTTCGTCAAATGAAACTCCACTGCAGTTTTGCGAAAGGGGGTTTCGACGGTCGTTCTTTGCACCGTCGGACGGGTCGACGCTTCGTCGATGGTGCCGTAGAATTAAGTTAGCGCAAAAGACCATTCGACGGAGCAGATTGACGCTCCGTCGATCAGTTCGACGAACCGTCCTTCTCACTGTAGAATGAAAGGAAACGAAAGGTTGCTCACTGGAAATTGAACGACTTCGACGATCAGATCGACGCTCCGTCGATCCGATCGACGCTTCGTCGGTCGTACCGTATATCATGGTCGGGACAGATTTCATGATTTATATTAGAGGACCCAAGTTCATTTTATTTTCATTTCATTTCTACTCTCCTCTCTTCAAGAAACCTCTAGAACATTCTCTAATAGTCATCCACAAGAAATCAAAGGAAATCCATGGTCAACTACACCAAAACCATGAAATCAAGTGTATGAAACCCATTAAAAGTTCATCTAAGCCAAGAAAACTCAAGAGAAGAGAATTAGGGTTTTGGTGCAAGAAGAGAAGTTACACTCAAGGGTTGTTCATCCACCATCCAAGGTGAGATTTATAGTATTTACATGTTATTTAAGGTGTTGAAAAGTTGAAACACCTAGATTGTAGAAGGAGGTAGAAAATGGGTCATAAATATGGGAATAGTGACATTGTTGGGTAATGGTTTGGATTGAGTCATGATTATCGATATGTTGTGATTGTAAATATGTTATAAAGGACATCTAGACCATGGAATAAGTATTATATATGAGAAAACGCAATAATGAGATATAACTATAATAGTGGAGAAATTGAAGGGAAATGGTGAATTGTGGTAAATGTAGATGATTGATGATTGTTGTTGCGATATTGTGAATATTTTTATGGATGTTTGGGAGTTGATATAGACTATTGGAAAAGTAGTAGAAATAAAGGAAATGCTGCCCAATTTTCCCTAGAAATAGTAACACGTTCTTATAGCCGATTAACTAATGTTAATGCGAATTCTCTTGAAGGTAGAAACGTGGGCATTGAAGGAGAACAAGCAAGCGATGGATTAGTTAAACATAAAAGGTATGTGAGGCTAGTCCTTTCTTTCTATGGCATGTGTTATAGCTCGTATTTTGTACGTCCGGATATTTCGAGGAAGTCGTGGTAAGTGAAGGGCAAGACCATTGTCCAAAATTATTTTAATGTACAAGTTGGTTATGGATATTATTTATGAATACTATTAGTATGGAAATATTGAGAAAGGTTAAGGGTAAAAAGGAAAATTCACAAAATGGCTCATGGTAATATTGCGGAAGGCTAGGGGCAAAATGGGAATTTTACAAAATATTCGGGAAGGTTCTTGGAGGGGCCATGTTGGCCGTGTGGCACATGCCATATTTTATTAACTGGGGTCTAATTATAAATATACATATATATATGGACCAAAGCTTGCATAAGAAGACAAAGGATATAGGAAGTGATGACAAAACAAGACTAACTTATCATTCACCATTCAAGAAATTTCAAGATAGAATATAGTGGTGTTCGGCCATAGCTCCAAGAAATGGCCCCATGGAAATTGATCAAGAAAAATAATTTTCTTCTAGTATTTCCACCAAATGGAAGGTCCTCATTAACATGAAGGACTTGTTGGAGCAAGTCAAGCATTTATTGGAGTGATTAACAAACCCTAGCTAAGTAAGAAGACAAGTGGAGAAAGGTAAGGTTCAATCTTCTTTTACATGTGTTAGAGATGATTATGTATGTTGTTGTATGAAGAAATGGATGTAATTCATGGTACATGTGTTTGTTGATGTTTTGGCCGAATATAGTTGTGTGGTGTAGCACAAATGAATTGATTTTATTTAGTATTTTGATTGTTGTCGTTGTGGATTCTATGATGTAAAATGAGGATTTAATGGCTTGAAATGAAGTTGTAATCGTTGTGGTGTCGTTGTAGAAGTTAATGTGACACTAGCATGAATTCTTATATTTGTATGAATGAAGTTGTTAATGTAGGATGTTGGTGAAGTTATGAATTTGGAAGAAAAGAACGTGTAGGTTGTAAATATAATTCATGAATTTGGAAGTGAGACATGGCTTGGAAGATTGTAAGTTGGGTCGTTGTGATTGAATTTGAAAGAAGGAAATAAGTTGTTATTGTTCTTGTTGAATTTGGAAGGTGTCAGGTGAAGTAGTGTGTTGATTGAGTCGTTTTGAATGTTATGTGAATTGAATTGAATAAAAATGAAATGTCGTTAAATTGTATGACGAAGGTTGTTATTGTTAGAATGCGTCTTGAATTGATTGTTGACGTCGTTGGTATGATTGATGGTATTGTTGTTGATAGTTTGGCCGAGTTGAATTCTCGGATTTGTTGATTGATGATTTGGGCCGAGTTAGATTCTCGGGGATGGTGTATTTACAGGGGAGATGCTGCCGAAATTTCGGCAGATCATAAGTGAATTTATTTGAAAGACTAAGACAAGTGTGTGTGACGATGAATCTAATGATTATGTAAATCTTCTTGGATGTAGACTAGCGATAACGAGCTTGGAAAATTAAGCGTAGCTAATAGGACGTGGAGCAGGTATGTTAAGGCTTGTCCCTTTCTTTCAAAGGCATGATTCCGATGTTATGGCTTCATAAATGTTTCCATATCTTCCTTATTTCCAAAAGTTAGACGTTTATGATTTCAAGGCATGATTGCTTTTCCCGATAACCCGTAAATGTTTTCCAAAGTGTCCATATTTTTCCAAAATAGAGGTTTATGATTTTGTAAGCTCTTATGGCAACAACGATGGATATGTTTTACAATGACAATGATGATGTCAAGGATGAGAATATGTCTACGATGGCTATGATGAAAATGATTTTATGTTTAAAGGTTTTTTTGCAAGGGGCAATGTCCATAACTTTCTTATACTGACTCAGATTGACTCGAAACGTGGTTATGATCTTATTCTATGTTCACTTAACGATGTTATTCGTTGATAGTCTCACCTTATAATAATTGTTCCTTCATGGTGAGATAAGGCCACGATGATTATTCCATAATATAATCGGAGGTTACCGACCTTACGTCACTCCGATAGTTACATGACTTTCTTTGGGCTCTCCTGCATGCTGCTTATATATATGTATATGGGGAAGATGGGAAAAAGGGCCAGGTAACCACCTGATCAGTTGGTATCGGAGCCGGTGGTGGGGCAAACCCAATGGTGGGGCAAACCTCAGCAAAAACGCTGAGTCCCAGAGTGGGGGGGCGGGGGGGGGGGTGAGTATAAGGCTTGCCTTAGGAAAATCCCACATTGGTTTAGGCAAATCCCACATCGGTTAATATGCCCGGACGCGGGACACATGTGGGGGAGCCGACGTTGTTCGGGGCTATGACATGTTCTATTTTCTATGTATATGAAAAAGAAATGTTTTCAAAGGAAAGCTAAGCATGCATGGCATCCGTCCTAAGAGGCACTCAGATGTACATGTTACCCTTTTATCTCATGATATGCTCTATATCTCTATTCTGTTGTTGTTCATAATTACATCTCTTACTATGTTACTACTCATGCCTTACATACTCGGTACATTGCTCGTACTGACCCCCTTTCTTCGGGGGGCTGCGTTTCATGCCGCGCAGGTACACCCAGATGAGCTGAAGCTATTATAGAAGACGTTCCAGCGGAGTTGGCAAGCTCCACTTGTCCCTGGAGTACTGCCGAGTCAGAGTATGTGTGTTATGATGTCTGATTAATGTTAGAGACTTTGCAGACAGAGTCGTAGGTATAGAGTGTCGGTATTGTAAACGGCTCCACCAGCCGATGTCTCATCTTATGTTATGTTATAAAGTCCATGTGATTACAGATTCCATTTGATTTGAGTATGAGGGAAAAGAAAGACTCTGAAAGCTTACTATGTATTTCATTCTTATTCGATTTAAGAGTCCAAAGATATTATGCATGTAATAAGAGTCAGTGGGTTCGCTCGGCTCCGAATATGGGGTCGGGTGCCCATCACACCCTAGTAAGTTCAGGGTGTGACAGCATGAATCCGATGGTATGATTTTTCGTTCTTTTCCATGAATCCTCTACATCCCGAAATAGAGTCTATGTTTATGAATAGCCACAAGAGATAAGAGATATATTATGAGTCCAATAATGATGATGATGAATTAAGTATAAAGCTTCTAGAGTTCATGATATGATGCTGTTTATTGTATACACTCACCTTATATACTATTTCCTTCAAGGTGAGGCAGAATGCTTATAAATGTCAATAATGGAATCGGGGGTTCACGACCTTATGTCACCTCGATAAAGTACAGCTATCTTCGAGTTATTATGCATGCATTATGATGAGTACATGTTGATGATATTACACCGCGCCTATATGGCCGGGCAGCACCGCTAAGGCGGGCAGCTTATAGATGATTACACCGTGTCTATATGGCACGGGCAACACCACTAGTGGGCGGCATGAGGTGGTACCCCAGACGCGGGAGGCCTGGACGCAGGCTAATGATTATCACACCGATCCAGTATGGACGAGCAGCTTATACATTTATGCATAAATGATATGATGATGATTATGAGTAGGACAACATGTGTTATTTCTTTTATAAGTGACAGTCACATACAGTTGCTCCCTCATTGATGCTTCCTTTATCTCATTGACGTATTGTTATTATTTATGCCTCTCATACTCAGTACAATGTTCGTACTGACGTCCGTTTTCTTTGGACGCTGTGTTCATGACCATAGGTAGACAGGGAGGTAATCTTGATCCAGACTCATAGTAGCCAGTAGCTGACTTAAGAGCACTCCATTGTTCCGGAGGTGCTACTTGGTTCATTCTTTTGTGTATATACATATATATGTATTATGGGCACGACGGGGTCTTGTTCCGTCCCTATGTCTAGTACTCTAGTAGAGGCTCGTAGATACGCAGTGTGGGTTATATGGTCTCACGAGATTACTACCGTATATATATATATATATACATATTATTTTGATGGCCGAAAGGTTTATGTATATAAAAGTGTTTATGTTTCAAATAAAAGATGATTATCTTATGATTTGAATATGAATTTGATAAAATAAGGCTTAATGAGCATGATGAGTAGCAGAACGAGTGGTGCTCGGTGGTTAGCCTCGGGTACCCATCACGGCCCCTAGGCGGGTCATGACAAAAGTGGTATCAGAGCAGTTCAGTCCTAGGAAGTGTCTACGAGCCATGTCTCGTAGAGTCTTGTTTATGGTGTGTTGCGCGCCACACTAATAAACAAGAGCCTACAGGGCATTTAGGAAAAATGACCATCTTTCATCTTAAGAGATCGTGTGATAGAGCTGTATTATAAGGTTATCCGCTCCTTAATTGTGTGTTATAATTTCAGCAAAGCTGATGAAAGGAAAAGCTACGGCAGCCCAGAAGGGCAAGATGTTGGTGGAAGAAGGGCTTGAACGAGAGTCGTCTATAGATGTGGAGGAGGGAACCCCAGAATAAGGCCCCACCTCGGTTTCCCATACTTCGCCCACTTTTGAGGATCAGAGGGGAGCCTCAGCTTTAGCTCCAGCACCCCCCGTTCCTCCACTAGATGCCTCGAGCCAAGAGATAAGACAGACCATTCTTTTACTGACTCAATCGGTAGCCGCTCAAGCTCAGCGACAGGATATAGGCCACGATAACAGGGGTTGGAGGAAGAGAGCTAGTTTTTCAGGGTTTGATCATGAGCGTAGGGGTGCTCCGTGGCAACAATTCTCTAGGCACTCAATTCGTTCACCAAGTGGTGCTCCTCCGCAGTTTCTTAGATCCCGATTTGATGGATCTACTTATTCTAAGTCACCCCCGAGTCTCAGAGTTTCTAGTTCTCAGATTCGGAGTGGTTCTAGTCAGACGAGATCCCCGGTACCACGATGTACTCAGTGTCTCAAGTTACATTGGGGACCGTGCCGCTTGGGATCGGATGTTTGATATACTTGTGCTCGGCCAGGCTATATCATGCGCGACTGCCCATGGAGGCGTGGTAGAGATGAGGTTCGACCTATGGGGTTAGTAGCTGGCTCTTCGTCATCGGTACGCCCTCCAAGGCCAAGGCCATAGATGTTAGTAGGTGGTGATAGATACCAAAGAGGAGCGCCCAGTCCAAGTGGATCCCAACATCATATCCATGCGTTAGCTGAGCGACAGGATCTTGAGTCTTCCCCTGATATTGTCTCAGGTATATTGTCAGTATCCTTTTACGATATGTGTGCATTGATGGATTCGGATCCTATGTTGTCATGTATCACCCCCGTTGTGATGATTGTGTTGAGGTGAATGTTTTTTTTTTGACCCAATCCGACAATTTGAGATGACTATATTTGCTAGTAACCTAGTGATAGCCAGAATCGTGATTTACGAGTAGGTTGATTGACGGTGAGTGAATATAAATAATATGTGTATGTACATAGATATTGGAATTCTAGACCGAGTGTGCAGGCACAACTTATGAGACAAGCTCTACTATTTATATCCTTTAATGGTAAGTGATCTTGTGTTGTGCAGTTGCGTATTATGTGTGTTCCGATATATGCCCTATTGAGAGATTGGACGTGTTTTCTGGGCTATGTGCAGGTTTGGGATTGTTATGCTTACAAAAGACACTCTGCCGAAGTTTTCCTAGAATTTGAAGGAGACAAGGTACAAACTTATGATATGTCCTGACGAGAAATGATGATGTGCAACAAGGTAATAGCAGGACGAGATTGAGTTAGGAGTATCATTGACAACTACAAGAGATGAGTAACGGTAATTATAAGATCGACAATGATATGGTAAAGAGAAATACTAGGGTAAATTAGGAAGACTGGTAGTGCTAAAGCACGACATAGAAGAGAAAGGGTAACTGTCACGACCCAGCTAGGGGCCGCGACGGGTACCCGAGGCTAGCCACCGAGCACCGCTCGTGCTACTGCTTATCTTGCTCATTTTATGGTCTTTTATCAACTTTATACTCAGATTGTAGGAAAATCATATTCGTATGAAAACATAAGGTACTTTAATGTACATATATATATATATATATATATATATATATATATATATATATATATATATATATATATATATATATATATATACAGTAGCGATCTCGTGAGACCATCTAACCCGCACTGCGTATCTACGAGCCTCTACTGGAGTGCTGAACATAGGGACGGGACAAGACCCCGTCGTGCCTAAAATACATATACATGACTATACATATATACACAAGAGAATAATCATAAGCACCTCCAGGACAATGGAGGGCTTCCAATCAGCTGACAGCTACTACGGATCTGGATCGAGCTCTCCTCCCTGTCTACCTGTGGGCATGAACACAGCTGTCACGACCCGACTAGGGGCCGTGACGAGTACCCGATACTTGTACCGAGCACTCCTTATCTATCATATTACCTTTACCTCTTAGCAAGCCGTGTAAACAGAGCCATATTTTTTTTTCTGAACCTTAACATTAGCAGCGTCACCGTAAACATAAGTAGTAAGCTTTCCGCTATCGCGTTATACCGAGACGCGAACAATTCAAAATACAATACATCTAACTGTACATAGCTGACTGTGCATATCTGTCTACGAGCCTTTAGACATAGTAAACTTATACATAGAAAGAGCCGAGTACTGTCGTGCCCGAATATACATGCACAAAATAGTACCGCTGGAGTGAGGCTCCGAAACAACTGGAGCGCTGTCAAGTACGGCTGGTAGAGCTTCTAAGGATCACGTCCACCTGTCTGCTGACCTGCGCGGCATGAAACGCAGCGTCCACAAGAAGGGACATCAGTACGAATAATGTACCGAGTATGTAAGGCATGGAAAATAATACAAGCAGTAACATAGAGTGCGATTAATAATATCATGGAGTCATAGGACATATAACGAGGCAAGAAAGTAACCTGTACATAGAAAGGCCCCTTTTCAGGCCGGCTGTCATGTAGGCTTGTCTTTTCATCTTTGAAACGTTTCTTTTCATAGGCGTAGGAATTAACATTTATATATTACTTATTCTCGTATACAGAAAACAGTACAATTCAGTAAACAGTATCTTTTACTCCCATTTACAGACGCCGAATACATCGGCTCTCCCAACCCCCCTCCCTAACGGTGTCCCAACATATTATATCATACATATCATACATTATATATACAGACGCCGCGTACGGCTCTCCCATATCCCGCGTCCGGGCATCCCGCGTCCAGGATGGAATCCAGCTGAATCAGGTGGTGATATAACAGTGGCCCTTCCCCTTTCCCCATATACATATACATGTACATTTACTTCTCTCTTATACATATACATGTCCTATATACAATTACTTATCATATATACATACACATATCTATACGCATATACCTGTATCATATAACCAGCATGCACGGGAGTCCAATTGAATGTTCTTGAATAAGATGACCAATTGATGGATCATCTATTTAACTACACAAATTAGCCTTTACATGGGCCTTGGCCCATGGCCCCCTTGGCCGGCCCCTCTTGGGCCTTTTTCTACATTTTTGTTTTTTTTTTTTTTGTTTTTCCCCAAGCCCAATTATGTTTGGCTAGTTTTTGTAAGTCATGAAAACAATTTTTTTTTTCCAATTTCCAAACTTTCCTTCGTCTTTCTCCATTTTTCCACGAGTCATACCGCGAATTCCCCTTTTGCCCTTGACCTTTCTCATTATTTCCACTTCTAAATTTCTCATAAGCAACTCGTATGCTTAACAAAATAAAAATTATGGCCTTGATTGTTGTCTTCCCGCGATTGTCTTGAATTGTCCAATTGCATAAAACGCGGGATATACCATCCTCCCCCCCTTTAGAACATTCGTCCTCGAATGTTAAACTGGCCTTGTAGCGTAGCATAGTACTTCGGGGAGGTCTCCTTTGTGATAGTCATTCTTCTCTTATACCTATTCCTTATCCTTTACCTTATTCTCCTTGGCCTCTGCACAGTCCTCGTTTCACGTCATAGGTTTCCTACTTCATCGCACCAACTCGTTTTTACTTCTTTAGTGTATTTTCTTGATAGGCCGATATGGTTTAAATTCTGGCCCCAAGCCAATGAGTTTCCTCCCTTTGGACTTAAGACTCGTAATATGCTCTCCTCTCCCTTTTAAGGGGTTCCTCACATGCCAACAATCCTTTTATAAAGTCTTTGTTTCTGCCTTATTCTTCACCTTCTTTTCGACTTTTATTTTCTTTGTTTTCCGTCTTCTCACTCTCTTTCCTTTCCACATATCATTATGCTGGAACTCCCAACCTCTACCCATAACAAAATAGCAATTCACTTGCGACACTTGTACCATTTATCCCCGCTGTCACTCGATCTTTGTTGCCCTTACTCGATTGTTGCCCTCTTTATACCGTGGCTTCGGTTGCTGGGGCACACACGCCACCGATACCATCATATGTGGGCGTCATACGCGTTCATATACACACATATATATTTAGTATCAACTATCCCACAAGATACCTCCAGGCACTATTCAGGCCTATCCTAGTTCCCGCGCCGTAATGAACTTTCCGTCTCTCCACCGATCTAGTCTGCTTTGTCTTGCACGACTTCTTATAGACTCTAACCATCCCATATACTATAGTTTCCCTTAAGTTACTCTTATTACTCATTTGCTTGTCATGTCTCAATTTATAGATTCTCTGCATACTTCCCAGGGGGTCACCCATCATGAAATTGCTCCCACCTGAGCACGCTTAACCTTGAAACTTTGATGCATTTTAATACATGGATGCCAATATAATCATATCGACTGCCCCGCACGACCTTTGTCGCACTATTTAAGGTAAGTCGGGGTTCTAACAGTTCCCAAAATGCCCTCACGGCGGGTCCCGCTCTTATATTCACTTTCCTGACCATACGATTGCCATATTGCCCCTGTTTAATCTTCACTATTTGCTCCCATCCATACCTATAACTACCTTTTATCGGGGTTTCTAAATTCACACTGGTGGCTGGGACATCTCAGTCGCTACCTTTGGCCCCTTTTTGAATTTCTACCTGCCGTTGTCAATTAGTATTCCTGCAGAGATTACATATACATAGAAAGTTTCAAGAAAATCTCATATACCTGTAGCCGATCCATCTTGAGCCTGGCCCGGGGAGCTACCGTGTGAAGTATGTTCTTCATTCTCGTCGGCCTGCTCATCGCTCGTTCGACCCTCGTCATTTCTCGCGTCCGAATTCGAAGAGAATAGCGGTGATTCCGGGTTCACTGATGGAAAGAACAAGGGACAGGAGAAATCCGTAGCGCTCTCCGAGGTGGCCGGACTGGCACGGTCCTCCATCACGGGAGTAACTGGCGTACCCCCGGAAGCCTCCTCATCCGTCATCCCAGAAGAGTGCTCTGACGGGTCTGTGCCATCACTATCCTCCTCCCTGGAGGTAAGAAGCTCTGGGGGAGTCATCGCCGAATCCTCTGAGGGATCTGTATCATAGCCACAGTCTGCGGAGTCCCCTGCTCTGGGGGTCAGAATCTCTGGAGGAATTGTCGCTGGGTCCTCCGACGGATCCGTGTCATAACTGTCCTCCGCGGGATCCTCCGCCCTAGGAGTCAGGAAATCTGGAGGAGTTGTGGCTGGATCCTCTGACGGGTCTGACTCAATTGAATAGCCGAGGCTCCCCCTACTCGGCTCTGGAGATATTCTATGGGCCGTACTGGTGCCCCCATCATCTGAAGCTGATCTCTTCATCGACAGTACTGAAACCGTAGCATAGGATTAGGAAAGGAATGTGGAAGCCTGGTAGCATAGCTCTATCGCACGATCTTAGAATACAAGGAAGGTCATATTTCCTAAATGCCCTGTAGCCTCCTGTTTATAAGTGTGGCACGCTACACACCCATAAACAAGGCTCTACTGGACACGGCTCGTAGACAAACCCTAGGACCGAACTGCTCTGATACCACTTCTGTCACGACCCGACTAGGGCCGTGACGAGTACCTGATACTTGTACCGAGCACTCCTTATCTATCATATTACCTTTACCTCTTAGCAAGCCGTGTAAACAGAGCCATATTTTTTTTTCTGAACCTTAACATTAGCAGCGTCACCGTAAACATAAGTAGTAAGCTTTCCGCTATCGCGTTATACCGGGACGCGAACAATTCAAAATACAATACATCTAACTGTACATAGCTGACTGTGCATATCTGTCTACGAGCCTTTAGACATAGTACACTTATACATAGAAAGAGCCGAGTACAGTCGTGCCCGAATATACATGCACAAAATAGTACCGCTGGAGTGAGGCTCCGAAACAACTGGAGCGCTGTCAAGTACGGCTGGTAGAGCTTCTAAGGATCACGTCCACCTGTCTGCTGACCTGCGCGGCATGAAACGCAGCGTCCACAAGAAGGGACGTCAGTACGAATAATGTACCGAGTATGTAAGGCATGGAAAATAATACAAGCAGTAACATAGAGTGCGATTAATAATATCATGGAGTCATAGGACATATAACGAGCCAAGAAAGTAACCTGTACATAGAAAGGTCCCTTTTCAGGCCGGCTGTCATGTAGGCTTGTCTTTTCATCTTTGAAACGTTTCTTTTCATAGGCGTAGGAATTAACATTTATATATTACTTATTCTCGTATACAGAAAACAATACAATTCAGTAAACAGTATCTTTTACTCCCATTTACAGACGCCGAATACATCGGCTCTCCCAACCCCCCTCCCCAACGGTGTCCCAACATATTATATCATACATATCATACATTATATATACAGACGCCGCGTACGGCTCTCCCACATCCCGCGTCCGGGCATCCCGCGTCCAGGATGGAATCCAGCTAAATCAGGTGGTGACATAACAGTGGCCCTTCCTCTTTCCCCATATACATATACATGTACATTTACTTCTCTCTTATACATATACATGTCCTATATACAATTACTTATCTTATATACATACACATATCCATACGCATATACCTGTATCATATAACCAGCATGCACGGGAGTCCAAGGAAAGTTACGCCCATCGGAGTGACATAAAGTTGGTAACCTCCGATTACATTATGGAGTACTTGTGATCGCTTTGTCTCACCTTGAAGGGACGAGTATTTTAAGGCGAGACTATCAACGGAGAATAGTATTACAGTAACCGTAGAATGAAATCGCGGGCATCATAGATGATAGTCATAGGCTTTGGAGTCTTAGAAAATAAAGTTAGAGCTAGGGAATATAAATACGATTCAAAAATAGTTTATCAATTTCATATTCACATTGAATCCTTAGCTTAAAAGTCTTAGTCGTAGAATCGTTCCGGTCGTACTTATCATAGGTACATTCTCTTGTCTAACATTGTCATGATCATTATCATCATAGAAACATTCTCGTTAGAGTAGTCATAGTACTTGTCATTTGGTAACGAGATCGGGATCAAAGGTCCCCTTTGGATTCACTTCAGGTAAGCCAGCCAAGGCTACAGGAAAATCCGAGAGTAACGGGCCCACCTCGGGCCGGATGGGGTAGCGTATACGATTTACATATGTTACGTGTCATAGCGTTACTTGTGAGGGTCTTAGGGTAATCGGGTCCCATTTATACAAGTTCTAAGGGTGTAGGAGGTTTTTCCAACAATTGGCACACTTTCTAGTTCAATTCTATTGAACAAAAAGGAGAAAACTTTAGGTGCGGGTTCCGGGGAATAAGGTTGTCCCCGAGGCTTGTGCCCGACTTATTACCCCTAAAACATGCCATAGAAAGAAGGGTGAAGCCTTACATACCTCTTTCCGCTCCTTTTGCTACTCCAAATTCACGTTGCAATCCCGTCAAAATCTGCAAATTGGTCATTTTTTTCAATTTACACAATGTTCAAACAACCCACTTTATACACACTTCCGCCCGAATTTCACAATACCATCAAAGACAACCACACATTACTTTCTTCCACATTTATGAACTTCACTATCATTCTACACATTCACAACATCATTCATGCAATTATAAGAATTTAAGCTAATGTCAAATTAACTTCTTCGACGCTTCCACAACGATTACAACTTCGTTTTCATTATGGAATGCATAACGACAACAATCAAAACACTACATAAAAATCGATCCGATTGTCCTACACAACATCACCATATTCGGCCACCATTATCAATAACACAACAAATACTAACTAGCACTTTCTCACCATTTCTTCATGTTTCAACACATATACACGACTATACATACAATATACACCACACGGCTACAACACAACATCAATATTTTCCTTGAATTTCATCCACTTTCACATACTATATCATATACAAACATCAAAAACATATAAAGAAGGGATTAAACCTTACCTCTTGCCTTGTTTCTTCAATCTTTCCCACTTGACTAAAATTGTGAACTTGCAAGAATAAATGGCTTTCTTGTCTTAATAATTATACCATCTTAGAGAGGACTCTTGAATTAGTATAAATACTAGAAGAACATAATTTTTTTGGACCAAGATGGATGACTTCAATTTTTTTCTCCTTCTTTCTTTGGCCGAGAGGCCTTCTCTCTTGCCCTCTATTTCTTTGTTTCTTGAATGTTCTTGAATAAGATGACCAATTGATGGATCATCTATTTAACTACACAAATTAGCCTTTACATGGGCCTTGGCCCATGGCCCCCTTGGCCGGCCCCTCTTGGGCCTTTGTCTTCATTTTTTTTTTGTTTTTCCCCAAGCCCAATTATGTTTGGCTAGTTTTTGTAAGTCATGAAAACAATTTTTTTTTCCAATTTCCAAACTCGCCTTCGTCTTTCTCCATTTTTCCACGAGTCATACCGCGAATTCCCCTTTTGCCCTTGACCTTTCTCATTATTTCCACTTCTAAATTTCTCATAAGCAACTCGTATGCTTAACAAAATAAAAATTATGGCCTTGATTGTTGTCTTCCCGCGATTGTCTTGAATTGTCCAATTGCATAAAACGCGGGATATAACAACAGCGTCCAAAGAAAACGGACGTCAGTACGAAATTGTACTGAGTATAAGAGGCATAAACAACGAAATAAGACAATGATGTAAAGAAGATAACAGTATAGAACATCTGAATCTTACTACCAAGTATAAAGAAAACAAGTCATGTTGTCTTACTTATGCTTATCATCATATCATATATGCAACATGTATAAACTGCCCGTCCATATCGGATCGGTGTGATAATCATAACACGAGCCTGCGTCCAGGCCTCCCGCGTCCGGGGTAACATCTCATGCTACCCACTAGTGGTGTCTGCCCATGCCATCTGGCCATGGTGTATCGCATAGCTGCCCGCCTTGGAGGTGACTGCCCAGCCAAATAGGCGCGGTGTAATAGTAATATCATCACAATATGCTTAACTTATCATAATACATGCATAAGGCTCAAGATCAACCATATTTTATCGGGGTGACGTAAGATCGTGATCCCCCGATTGCATTATGGAGCAATCATTGACATTCTGCCTCACCTTGAAGGGATTAGCATATAAGGTGAGTGTAAGCAATAAATAACATCATTAGAATCATTAAAATTTAACTCATTACCTTGTGTAGCTAATTATGGACATAAGCTCATATCTTTCGGGACTTAAGAAGTTCATGGATAAGAAAGAAAGTACACCACAGGATTCATGCCATTGGAAAGAAAGGACTAGCCTCACATACCTTTGACGTTTAACTAAGCTATCGTTCGCTTGTTCTCCTTCGATATCACGTTTCTACCTTCAAAAGAGAATTCACATTTACGTTAGTTAATCGACTATAAGGACGCGCTACTATTTCTAGGAAAATTGTGCGCCACTTCCTTTGTTTATACTACTTTTCCCATATTCTATATTAACTCCCAAACGCTCGCAATATTGAAATCAACAATCATCATTTACATGCACTAATCACAATCCACCCTTTCTCTCTAATTTCTCCACATTTATACTTATAAATCATTATCGCATTTCCCCCTATATGATACCTATTTCATGGTCTAAGCATCCTTTTCAACATATTCATAATCATAGCGCATCAACATTTATGATTCCATTCAACTACCATTCAATTGTGACACTATTCATCCATTTTAAGACCCATCTTCTATGTTTTCCTACCATTCCTTTTGCACCAAAACCCTACTTCACCTTTCTTAGAACTTCTTGGTTTGGATGAGCTTCACTTGAGTTTCACACACTTTGTTTCATGGATTTAATGTTGTTGATCATCGATTTCCTTGTTATTCTTATGGTTGAAGTATTTGGAGAATTTTCTAGAGAGTTCTTGAGTGGTGTAGATGAGAAAATGAAATAAAATGAATGAAAAGGGTCCCTTATATTAATCACAAAAATATGATTTTTATGAACAGTGGTCGTAAACCCACTTTACGGGCCGTATTCTGGTTTACGGTCCGTCCTTCACGACCGTATTTAAGCATAACAAAACCAGAAAGGTTTGCTAGAGTCATGGTAGTTTACGGTCACAGTTTACGGGTCGTATTTCGATTTACGGTCCGTATTCTGGGTCGTATTTAGCCATTTAGACATTTGGCAGAAAGTTGAAATCTTGGAAGGTTGGAGGAAGATAGCAGTTTACGGTCCATAAACTACTTTACGGGACGTATTCCACTTTACGACCAACTGGGCCAAAGTGCAAACCTGCAACTTTTCACTGTACATTCACGGGGAGATTTTCGTGGTGTAACAGTAACTCCAATGGAATGCGATACTGAGGTATCGATTGGAGGGATAAGCACGAGAAAGACGCGATAAGTTTACTAGCAACTAAAGTAACAGTACCCGGAGACAGAAGTATGAATACGAAGGGTTATAATGAATAAGAACACGTTGGTAAAACAATTTGTATGGTGAGCGTGATAGAACTGATTAGAAGGAGTAACGGGTTGAGTATGCTTACTTCACGAGGTTTATCCTATGTTATAAGTAGGCTAGCAAATGAGATCAAGAAGTGTCACTCTATAGAGTTGATTATTATCAGGGTATAATGAGAACGCAACAAGAGCTGTAATGCAAAGTATAGCGAGGGAACGACTAAGGATGTGACATGTTCTATATGAATAAAGAGTGAATGCAAGTGTGAAACCAACAAGCGAGCCATGGGGCAGTAGATGAGAAAGCTTATAAGACCTTGTTAAGGGAAAGTCCAGCATAAGGATTCCTCCATGACAGAAATGATAGCCAGCAAAAAGGGGAAGTCAACTTGAAAAAACGAAATCAGAGGAAAGTGATATGGCAAAGTAGCAGTAGTTTGTGATTGGTATAACTGAGAGCTTGAGTGATATCTTTAGCTGGATGTAAAGGCCAATACTACAGAAAGATGAATAACGAAATAGGACAATTATGAAGAAGAGGATCAACACAATAAGGGTGAGAGGGGATGATCAGAACGAACAGAATAAGTTTTGGGAGCAAAGAATGGATTGTACAAAGGTAGTATATTCTAAAGGACAAAAGTGGTCTTTGTACAAAGGTAGTATATTCTAAGGGACAAAAGTGGAGGTACTCAGTTAGGGATAGGGTTCCTCATACGAAGAATAAATGATTGATTATAAAACGGGAGAAAACAAGATAAATTGAGGAGGAAGGAATAAGAGCGAGAATAGAGAGAGAAGGAAATACACGAAGTGCGCGTGCTTAAGAAGTAGTTGCATTATAATTAAAGGGAGATGCATTCCCTACGAATATCCTGTACCAAGTTAGAACGAGTAAAGTATATGAAGTAAAGAGTCGAAAAGAAAAGGATGATCATTGTTACACCCCGTATTTTTGTACGTCGAACTATTCGTAAGCTAATCGACGTAAGTCTAAGGACGAGATTAATTTTTGGGATATGAGACAAGGGATTTTTATCCCCAATTTTTTTATGAGTGCACGATTGTTTATAAATTTCAATTGGTATAGAAATATTATTGGAGATTAAGGATTAATTAGCCATGATTAAATTATTGAGTGGGGATTAATGATTAATTAAGCTAATTAGATCACTAAGTGGGCCCCACAACACATGGCGGAATTTGATTGGTGATTGAATGAAAAGTGGACACATGTCATAAAAGTGGACACATGTCACAAGAGTGGACACATGTCCACTTTATAAGCAACATATAACTACTAAGTTGATGACTCCTAATTCATTTATCAAATTCATTATCTTATTGAAGAAGGAAGGAGCTCCTAGCCATGGCAACTCACGGCCATGGCTATGGTAGCAATTCTTGAAGGTCACGGCCATGGCTATGGCAAATCAAGAAGCTCACGGCCAGCCTTCATTTCCACACCATTAAATTATTGATCTTTACCTTGATTTGAAGGAGGATTCACGAACAGCCATGGTAGCAAGCTCACGGCCAGCTTGTTATTTTAAAAAAAAAAAGTTATTGCTTGCTTAGATTAATACCAAGGAGCTTTTCAAGTCATTTTTTTGCTAAATAATCGGGTCGAAGGTTGCTTCGTTGGAAAGATGAAGTTCCGGAAGTTTGTAAAGATTGTGTTCATCATCCCTTTCATCTTGTTCTTGGAATGGAAGTTCGTCCAAGTTAAAGTTGGCTTAAGGGAGGTGTTATCTTGCTGGATGAGGTAATGACTCTTCTCTCCTAAGATGTATTTGAGTTGATCCAAAATATAGCTAAGTTGTTAGATAAGAGAATATGAAAATATGCTGGAAATCGTATTTGTTGTTGTTGTAGGCATGTGGACTGTTTTGGCCAAGTTGTTGTTGTGTTATTGAGCTGATTTATTTATTTATGGATAGGAGTTGATGTTATGGTTGTGTTGATGTTTATATAGTAATATAAGCGACAGAATTATGAAAGACCGAACTAAAGGATGATGAGCAACGGGACAGAATGAATGCCAAAAATGACTGGTATGATAAGAACAAATAGGGATGAACAGAATATGTTTTGAAAATGAGAAAGGGGTTGCGTAGAAGTAGTGTTTTCCGAAGAATACAGGAGTAGCATGAGATTCCTCATGCACAAAATAAAAGATGGACATAGATTGGAGAAATGAAAGGAATACTAAAGGAAGCACTCAAGATAGACGTAATTAATTGAGTATGAGTATGGGATAAAAGGGAAATGTATAGTTACGAACTTAAGGTGTAGTACGACGAGAAGGTGATAAGACAAGACCACTATTAAGACGAATTTGATATGATTTTTGTCACGACCCAACCCCGTAGGCCGCGACTAGTGTCCGTGCTGGACACCCATACGTACCCAATAACCCAAATCAGCATATCAGCAGAATATTTTTAAATGTAAAAGTCAATCGACGTTAGTAATTATCATAAATGAACCGACATAGTACATGGAAGCCGATAAGGCTGTCACAGATCATATCATCCCAAACCATATACAGAACCCACACAAGTATGTCTACAGACCTCTACAGAACATAACAGATTCATAAGACGGGACAGGGCCTCGTCATACCCCTGAATAGCATACATATATACAATAGCAGCAGGCTGTACCAACATATAGGCTCTGGACAAAAGAGCACTCCCAAAATAGCAGAATAGATATCCTAGGCAGGCGGTCAGCAAATATGTCGTCTGTACCTGCGCGGTATGAAAACGCAGCCCCCGAAGGAAGGGGGTCAGTACGAAATATGTACTGAGTATGTAAAGCACGGAACGTAGTAAACAAAGTCATAATCGATGCAGAAGATACAAAAAATGAACTGAATATCCAGATTAGCAAAATGCTGATCATATAGCATAAATAGTATTCGCTGAAAACATATGTCGTACCTGGTCCCATTACGGAACAAGATCATAACCGAAACAGAACTTACAGAGGAGTGAGTGTAACATCCGAAGTATCAAATGCATATTTTCAAAACATGAGGAGTGTGTACAGAAACATATACCATATCATATCCGACCCCTGCTAAGGGACTCGACAAACAGAACGTGGTCACCCCCCCGACGCTGGTGCCACAACACATAAGGAGCAGAATAGGGGATAACCCCGTAACATAACATATCATATCAGATGGCCATATCATATCAGAATGTGTGTACATGGCACAGCATACTCCACAACCCATGTACATATATACTTGCCCCCTCACATCGAGGCACGGCGAACAATGCAGTGGAAGTCGCTTGAGAACATATCCTGGCTCGGGCTCAGTGTGGGAAACATTGGGGCATCCACGAGTGGAGTAGTGAGAGACTAAATGCAATTAAATTATCATAAGTATTTTCAGAGACTCGATGAGGCATACCAATGACAAACCAATCCAATGAAGTCAGACGGGATCATAATAAGTGAGTTTCGGATGTCATAATGAATTACAGAAGCATAATATTTCTGAAATCGTTCCGAGTGCCAAAACAATTTATAAGACTTGATGAAATATTTAAAACAGTTTTTGTTTAGTAGTTAAAAGAGTAGTCAGAACATTTCTTTCAAAAACTGCTCGAAAACAAGCCTTAAGTACAATAAGGGTAAAACCGGGAATAGTGGGCCCACCTTGGGACAAGCAAGGCGGTGGGCTCAAATTACACATTTTAAGCTTATGGGGTCACCTACGAAGGTTCTACGGACATTCTATAACCTTTCAAATAGTTTGGGGAAGGTTTGCATAATTTTCAAGAAAGCATACAAAAAGGGTTCAATTCTATTGAACGAAAATGTGACAATTTCAGACGCGGATTCCGATGAGCAGAATATTCTCCGATCCGTGAATCCGATCCTAGTACTTCTAGGACATGCCAAAAGAAGAATCGAGATAGCTTTACATACCTTGTATGCTCTTTACGCCTTTCCAAATTCAATTCCCGTTTCCTTCAAAATCTACAATTGGTCACAATTACCAAATATCAACTTCAATCCTTTAAGAATTAAATCTTAATTCATACTTGTCTACGGAAATTTGGGCAGCATCTCCCCTATACATATAGCATCCCCGAGAATTTAACTCGGCCAAAATAATTCAACAACAACCCAACAACAAAACCACCAACAACAACAATCACTACACAACACAATATAGCATAACTAGTCCTCTTTCCAACATAGTGCAATAACTTTCATTCCAACTTCACATTTCCAAACCAATCTCAATGTTTTTACATTCATTACTAATCAAGATCATTACAATATAATTCGGAAGCATTTCATATCATTTCTTCAAAATATTCACAAGATATACAAAATATACAAACTTTCCACCAAAACCATAATCCATCCAAAACTTCTAATCTTCAATCTACATATTCATAACATATTTCCATCTTCCAATTTCATCAACCATAATCATAATTTACATCTTAACAACTTCATTTTCACAATTACATGAATCTACCATAAAATCACAAAACTTCCCATAACAACTTAACAACCAATCTTTCATGCTATTATGGACTTACATCCCTCCAAATCCACCAACTAACATAATAATTCACATTTAGAACTTCACTTCCATAATTTCATAAAAACTACATTAAAATCACATAATTTCCTATAACCATTTTCAACAATTTTCCATACCAACTTGAACCATTTCCTTCCATTTTCATTACAAGGCTTCAACAACACAATTAACATAACAAATAAAATTGGTTCATCCTTCTACACACATACATACCCACTTTGCAAACTTCCATATTTCCATAATTTCCACTCATTTCTACATACTACAACATAAACAGACCTTCATAACATAAGAAAAAGGAATTGATTCTTACCTTTTTCTACAAATTTCTTCACTTGAACAAGTTGTCAACTTGAAGAAATAAGTGCTCCTTCTTCCAAAACAACTACACCAAGTTGTAAAGGACACTTAAATTAGTAGGAATTCAACAAGAAAATAATTTTAGAGGCAAGATTTTGAGGGGTGATTTTCCTATGGCCAAACCCGAAATGGCCTTATTTTTGCTCTTCTTTGTGTTTTGTTCTTGGTTCTTGAAGTTTCTAATGAATAAATAATGCATATATGGCCCCTTATATTAATTTGGCACATGGAAATTAATCAATTTGGTGGGCTTGGACCAGGTATGGCCGGCCACCCTCTCACCTTGGGCCTAAATTTTTCTTTTCGTTTTTTTGGGCCAACTCGGTTGGTCCCGAGTTGGGCCTAGCCCACTGACCTTTCGACCTTAAAACGTCCATATCTCCTTGTACCGACGTCACTTTGGAACCCACGACCTATGGATGGAAAGCTAAATCAATTATCTACAACTTCTATTTCATGGTATTTTTCCGAATTCCAAACTTATAATACAGTTTTTCCCCCCCAAAGTCAGGTAACCCGAAAACGTTTTCTTAAACATATTCGTTTGGAGGACTTCCACTTTGATTTGGCCCAAGGGTCCTTCTTGAGTTGTGTTTAACTTCACATATGTGATTCATATAATTTGTCACATGTCCCAAAAAAAATCTTGATGTGTGGGCCCCACCTCAACTTACAGTTAATCCGACGTTCAAAAATACGGGATGTAATAATTTTGAATGAGTTAGAAGTTAGCGCTGGGTATACAATAAGGGTGAAAGAGCATGAGGCATAAAGGAGTACTACGTGTATGTGGCTTCACCTCGGAAATAGTGAAATCCTTAAAGGACAAGGATTGCGAATTTGAGAAACAACTGATGTATAGTGAATTTATTAAAAGAAACAGATGATATCCGTTGGGATAAAGATATTGTTATAAGAAATCTTGGGACACTTATCATCATAATATAAGTGCTACCTAATTGAAAATTTGAAACGACTATAAGCACTAGCTAATTACTGATCAGAGTAAATAGAATGTGGCTTTGGATAAATTGCTACATTAATTGTATTACTCGAGTACCAACCATCAGATAAGATTTTGTACTATGTATTGAGAGTTCTCATCGCCTCGTGATTTGGTTAAGGTTTCGCACATGGGAAATCAAAGTTATAGATGATAAGGAAAAGACCTGGAAATGGTATAAGTACAACTTCAAAGGGGGGGAAGCGGGTGAAAGCAAAGTAAGTACAAATGGAAACAATTGATGCTATAATATATCCAATATGGATACTCAAACTTCAAGTGAGATCCCATGCTGAAACAAGTTGGTAAGATCTGAAAGCCAGCGATAAACGAATAGTAGCCAAGATGGTATTTGAGACAGTGCTGAGAATTATTGGTAAAGATCTTGGATAATATGACATTAGAAAGTAGATGCTTATAAAAGGAAGAATGCGACAAGAGAATGGTAACGAGTAACTTAAGAGATATTGTGAAAGATAGCGATGCTATGCTAGATTAGAGGCTAAGATGTTGGCAATAGAGTTGTTCGCTGATGATATTGCGACTTATATGTTACACTTCGGAAAATTTTTCCGTTGGTACTCAAGTGAACAAACTAGTGATAAGTATGAGTGCATGTTGTCCATGAGCAAGAAACGACGTTTGATGACCTTAGGCGAGATTTCGAAGGTATCCGATGTGAGATGAGAAAGTTGGCTAAATTAAGATGAGATATAAGGTGAGCAATGCATGTGCATGGACGTGGGTGATTAAAATGAGAAGTCTAATAAATATGGGAAGTTGCAGAATTGCAACTGCCCAGTAGTCGTAAAGTGCTAGGACGGACCGTAAACTGGTATACGGTCCGTAAACTAGCAGGTCATAAACTGCCATGCAAGGCTTCAACTTTCTGCCAGTCGAGAAATGGTAAAATACGACCTGGAGAACGGACCCGTAAAGTGATTTACGGCCCGTAAACCATGGTCGTAAATCACCATGCAAGCAGCCAAAGCTTCTGGTTCTGGAAATGGTTAAAGACAATCGCGAGGGACGGTCCGTAAACTGCAATACGGGCCGTAATCCATGATGGACGATCACTGTTCACCTCAGCACAGATTTTGCAAGTCATTAAATAAAAGGACCAACACTTGTTTTATTTCATTACAACATTACACCACTTCTCTCTAAAACCTTTCTCTACATTTATTATACAAGGTTTCAAGGATATTTGAGGATCAACAACATAAAAAAGGTGAATCAAGAGTAAGAACATCATCAAAGATCATCTAGGCCAAGAAATCCAAATGGAGAAAAACTAGGGTTTTGCTCAAAGTGGAGTATTATTAACCAAAGCTTGTTCCTACAACTTCTAAGGTAAGATTCATTATTTTTACATGATGTTTAAGGTATTGAAGAGTTGAAATACATGGATTGTAGAAAATATGGTCAAGTAGGTCATGAATGATGAATAGTGACATTTTGAGGAATAGTTTGAATTGAACCATGAATGTTGTTGTGTTGTGATATGAATGTATTATAAATGGTACTAAGATCATGAACTAGACACTTTAGACGAATGGACGAAGTTGGATGTTATGACCATGCATATGGGTGAATTAGAGGCAAATTAAGGAATCTAGATAATGTGGATAATGTGAATGACTAATGGCCATTGTTATGATATTAATGAAGGTATAGACGCTAGCATTGGAAGGAAGCGTGCAAGTGTAGAATAGTCCGACGAAAAGGTATGTAAGGCTAATCCTTCTTTCATAAGGCATGGTTCCTTGGCCAAACTCTTAAATCCTCTATATGAGTATGTTGTATTCAAATGATTGACACTCCGAGCTCATAAGCTCACGATCCTCGATATGTGCTACGATTGTACTACGCACCCCATATGACGAGTAAGCATAAGATATAGATGTAGCGAAAATGATGATGATAGTGATGACGATGATAATAATAATGATGCTAAAGGTGCCTACGGGCTATTATACTTACATGTGCCTATGAAGGGCTATAATGACACCCCGAGCTTATAACGCCGGGTACGATATATGTATATGAATATGTATAAAGTATGTATACGATTACGAAACGCGCGCACACCTCTGCAGATGGTACGGATAACCCTGAAGCCTTGGTAGGGCCAGGTATGAGTAACCTTGAGCCTTGGTTGGCCAAGTATGTATGAAACACCGATCCTATGAGGTCGGGTATGCTATGTAAATGCTATGTATATGAAATGACTATGTATATAATATGAATATGAATGTGATAAGACTATGTATAAGAATACGAATAAGGACATGTATACGAATATGAGCACAAGTATGGTACGAGTACTATTATGGAATACGGATGATGACGTAGGTGTACAAATATGTATGAAAAATGAAAAGTCCTACGAAAGGCAGGTAAGTGCTATGACGATGATATTATTGTCTCCCCCTCCTATGCTATTTCATATGTTGTTCATTATGCTTATATATCGATGTTGATCATGCTTTACATACTCAGTACATTCTTCGTACTGACATCCTTTTGTTTGTGGACGATGCGTCATGCCCGTAGGTGCGCAAGGAGACAGACTTGATCCATAGCTGCTTATTCAGAGATTGCATAGCAGAGCTCCATTTCTTTCGGAGCTGTAGCTTTTGGGTGCTTATTCTTTTGTGTATATAATTATGGGCATAGGGGGGTCCTGTCCCGCTCATGTGATATATTATACTCTTAAAGGCTCATAGTCACTTGTATATGGTTAGATATGTCCGGCCTTGTCGGCCTATATTTTGTATTTCATTTTGTTGGCCTCATCGGCCCATGTACATTGTTGTGGCACAGATGCCTATGATGATTAAAGATGTTGTCGTCCAAGGGGACTAGTATGATTTATGCTTAGAGATGTATGATTAATGATGTGGCTCACCTAGATGCAAGCATAAGTGTAAGCTAAGGGGTGCCTGGGTGGGCTAGCACCGGGTGCTCGTCGCGGCCCCCTTGTCGGGTCGTGACAAAAAGTGGTATCAGAGCGGTTCAGTCCTAGGGTGTGTCTACGAGCCGTGTCTAGTAGAGTCTTGATTACGGGTGTGTTGTGCGCCACACTTATAAACAAGAAGCTGCGGACATTTTAGGAATAAATGACCTTCTTTATTCATAGGAATCGTGCGATAGAGCTATGATGTAGGAAATTCTTGCTCCTAAATCATGTGATGTGTATTTCAGAGATGCCTAAAAAGGGAAAGACTACGGCAGCCCAAAAGGGCAAGACGGTGGCAGAGAAGCGGGCTAAGAAAGCACCACCACCGGTAGTAGAGGAAAGTGAGTCCCAGGGTGCGGCTCAATCTCAGTCCTCCCAGACAGTGCCCGTCTCTGAGGAGCGTGAGGGAGCCTCAGCCCCAGCTCCATCACCTCCAGCTCCTCCACCAAATGCTTCGGGCCAAGATGTAAAAGAGGCCATTACTTTATTGACTCAATTGGTTGCGGCCCAGGCTCAGAGGCACAGTTCAGGGTATGGTGATAGGGCTGTTAGTGCAAGAGCCCGTGATTTCATTACTTTGAACCCTCCGAAATTCTTTGGGTCAAAACCGGAGGAGGATCCCCAGGACTTTATTGATGGTATGCTAAGGACGCTCCGATTGATACATGCTTCGGACACCGAGTCATTGGAGTTAGCATCATATAGGTTGAGAGATGTCTCGATTCAGTGGTATACGGTATGGATGGCTTCACGGGGAGCAAATACAGCTCCCCCGGTATGGCAAGAGTTTGTTGATGCTTTTCCCCGTCATTATAAGCCCCCAGAAGTTCAGCGAGCTAGGGCCGATAAATTCTTAAATTTGAGGCAAGGCAGTATGAGTGCCCTAGAGTATAGCCTCCGTTTTAACTCATTGGCTAGGTATGCTTCGGCCATGGTAGCAGATATGGGAGACAGGGTACACCGATTTGTAAAGGGCCTAGGGCCCCATCTGATGGATAAATGCTTGACTGCGTCCCTTCAGGACGGTATGGACATTGCACGCATTCAGGCACATGCTCAGAACTTAGAAGAAAGCCTACAACATCGAGGAGGTGAACGTGAGCAAGATCGGGGACATAACAAGAGGGCCAGATCTTCAGGCCCAATGAGTGAGTCTCGAAGCGGACACAGGCAGCAATTCCCTAGACATGCGGGCTATTCTATGACCAGTGCCTCTCCACGGTTTTCGGGCCAAAGATTTGATAGGCCTGCTCGTTCAGGGCCGAGCCCGAGTTATTCAGGACCTCAGTTTAGAGCTGATTCAGGCCAGTCAAGGCCACCCGTGCCATGATGTTCCCAGTGTGGGAAGGTTTATTGGGGTCAGTGCCGATTGGGTTCAGACGTTTGCTATTCATGTGGTCGACCAGGCCATATTATGCGTGATTGCCCCTTAGTACATGGTAGAGGTAGGACCCAGCCATCAGGGTCGATAGCCGGATCTTCGGCATCTATACGCCCTACGGGGCCAGGTTCACATGCGCCGGTTGGCCATGGTAGAGGCAGAGGGAGAGCTCCCAGTACTAGCGGTCCTCAGCACCGTATATATGTTTTGGCTGGACGCCAAGATCTTGAGTCTTCTCCTGACGTGGTCACAGGTATATTATCGATATTCTCTCATGATGTATATGCTTTGATTGATCCGGGCTCCACATTATCATATGTTACTCCTTATATTGCGGGTCAATTTATAGCTAAGCCGGAGTCGATCAAACCTTTTGAGGTGTCTACACCCGTGGGTGAATCGGTGATAGCTAGCCGAGTATATAGAGATTGTGTAGTTATGATTTGTGATCGTCGTACCATGATTGATTTACATGAGCTAGAAATGGTAGACTTTGATGTTATTATGGGCATGGATTGGTTGGCTTCTTGTTATGCCAATGTTGATTGCCGGATGAAGGTGGTTCGTTTCCAGTTTCCGGGAGAACCAGTGTTAGAATGGAAAGGAAATACGGCATCACCAAAAGGTAGGTTTATTTCCTATCTAAAGGCAAGGAAAATGATCACAAAAGGGTGCATTTATCATCTAGTACGAGTTCAAGATGTAGAAGCTGAGTCGCCGACTCTACAGTCAGTTCCAGTGGTGAATGAATTCCCGAATGTGTTCCGGGAAGAGCTTCCAGGCCTTCCGCCCAAACGGGAGATTGATTTTACCATTGATGTGTTGCCAGGCACCACACCTATATCTATTCTCCATATAGAATGGCACCCGCAGAATTGAAAGAGTTGAAGGAGCAATTGAAGGACTTGCTTGATAAAGGCTTCATTAGGCCTAGTTCATCCCCGTGGGGAGCTCCCGTATTGTTCGTCCGAAAGAAAGATGGCTCCCTGAGAATGTGCATTGATTATAGGCAATTGAATAAAGTAACGATTAAGAATAAATATCCTCTCCCAAGGATTGATGACTTGTTTGATCAATTTCAAGGCGCCAAATGGTTTTCAAAGATTGATTTGAGGTCCGGGTATCATCAAGTGAGAGTTAGGGAGAAAGATATCCCTAAGACAGCCTTCAGAACGAGATATGGTCATTTTGAATTCCGGGTGATGTCATTTGGGCTACCTAATGCGCCAGCGGTATTTATGGATTTGATGAATAATGTGTTCAGGTCCTTTTTGGACTTATTTATAATCGTATTCATTGATGATATTTTGGTGTATTCTAGATCCGAAGCAGAACATGCGGATCATTTGCGTATTGTCCTTCGAGTTCTTCGAACTCGAGAATTGTTTGCAAAGTTTTCCAAATGTGAGTTCTGGTTGAACTCAGTGGCATTTTTATGGAAGCCGATGGTATTCGAGTGGATAGTCAAAAGATTGAGGCCGTGAAGACATGGCCAAGACCCACAACTCCTACAGAGGTTCGCAGCTTTCTGGGCTTAGCAGGTTATTACGAGAGATTCGTTGAAGGTTTTTCCTCTATTTCTGCACCACTCACAAAGTTAACACAGAAATCAGCCAAGTTTCAATGAACAGATGCTTGTGAACGTAGTTTCCAAGAGATACAGGGTCGGTTGACTTCTGCCCCAGTTCTGACACTTCCAGAGGGATTGGAAGGATACGTTGTGTATTGCGATGCTTCAGGTGTTGGGCTAGACTGTGTGTTGATGCAACATGGCAAAGTGATTGCGTATGCTTCAAGGCAACTGCGGAAACATGAGCAGAATTATCCTACCCATGACTTAGAATTGGCCGCGGTGGTCCATGCATTAAAGATATGGAGACATTACTTATATGGTGCCCACGTGGATATTTACACAGATCATAAGAGTCTTCAATACATCTTCAAGCAGAAAGACTTGAATTTGCGGCAACGACGATGGCTAGAGTTGCTAAAAGACTATGATGTTGAGATCCTGTACCACCCCGGAAAGGCAAATGTGGTGGCTGATGCTCTTAGCCGTAGGTCGATGGGAAGTCTAAGTGATGTACGACTAGAAAAGAAAGAGATGGCCCATCAGCTTCAACAGTTAGCTAGCCTAGGAGTCCGAGTAGTGGACTCAGGTAGCAGCGGAGCTACCATCCAGAATACAGCAGTCTCGTCGCTAGTAGCAGAAGTGAAAGAGCGACAATATGAGGATCCCATGCTAATGCAGTACAGAAATACACTCCCTCAGAAAAAGGATTCATCATTTGACATTTCGTTGGGGAAGGCAATGTATAAGTCGTGTTTTGGAAGGAATTTTCAAGGTACCGAGCTAATGTTGATTTAATGATGTCTTGAGGAAGAGTTATAATTACCCTTAGATTGTTAATGAAGTGTTAAACAAGTGCTAAGAAGGTTCCATAAGGATTGGAGATCAATCGAAACGACGAGAACAAGTTCGGAGAGAAGGTGGATTATATGACCATTTATGGGGTCCGTATAATATTATACGGTCCATAGAATGGTCCGTATAATCGTTACAGTGAAGGGCCATCACTGATGGAGTTATACGGACCGTATAATTCCCGTCGGGCAGCTTTTAATTTTTATAAAAAGATGACCCCAAGGTCGTATTCTCATTTCTCATTTCCTCCACTTCTCTCAAAACCTCTAGAATATTCCACACACTTCATTTACATAAATTCAAGGGAAATCAAAGATCAAATACCAAAACTAGTAGAATCAGGTGCAAGAATATTAACTAGGGTTTTCTCCAAGTGAAGCATTTCCATCCAAAATCCATTCCTACACAATCAAAGTGAGTTTTATGTTCATTTCATGATGTTAAGAGTATTGAATGGTATAAAGACTTGGATTATGGAAGGAAGTAGAAAATGGAGTACAAATATGAAAATAGTGGAATTCTTGAATAGTAACTTGATTTGAATCATAGTTCTTGACATGTTATGGGTATAATCTTGTTATGAATGATGTTAAGGATATTTAAGAAGCATTATGTATGAATGAATCCGACGTTGGGTGATAGCTATGGTTATGGATGACCTTGAATACGGAATTTTGAGAATTGAACAATATCTAGCTTAACAAGTTTATTGATCATGATATTATGGATGTTGTTGTTGATGTTGGGAGCTGTTATATTAAATGGAGAAAGTTTTAGAAACAAAGGAAATGCTGCCCAATTTTCATTAGCTTTTAGTCGCTTTAGCTTAAGCATAAGTATGTTATCGATTATCTAATTTTAGTACGAATTCTCTTGAATGTATAATTGTGAGTATCGGAGGGGAGCACTTGGTCGTAAAGTTAGAGAGGCGAAAAGGTATGTATGGCTATTCCCTTCTTTTCTAAGGCGTGACTTCCTTCATCTTTCTATGACTCTCTTATATTCCGGAAACTATAGGTTTATGATTATTAAGAGCTTCTCATGAAATAAAGATGAGAGATGCATTATGAATATGACAATGATGATGATAGTCTTATGAATCTAATGATTCCTGTATGATTCCTTGATGTTATTCATTGTTGTTAAGCTCACCTTATAATGCTAGTTCCTTAAAGTTGAGACATGATGATCATGAATATTCCATAATGGAATCGGGGGTTCTCGACCTTACGTCACCCCGATAGAGTTATAGTTTGTACTTGAGTTCTTATGCATGCTTTATGATAAGTATATAATAACGAGATTACACCGTGCCTATACGGCCGGGCAGACACCGCTAAGGCGAGCGGCATATACACCATGTCTAGATGGCATGGGCAGACACCACTAGTGGGCAGCATGAGATGTTTACCCCGGACGCGAGAGGCCTGGACACGGGCTAATGATGATCACACCGTGCCAATATGGTCGGGAAGCTTATATATGCATACTCGATATACTATTGTTAATGATGTATGTTAGCATGCATAATTCTGTCTTAAGAGACACTCAGTTGCAGGTTGTTTCCTTACTTGATGTTTCCCTATTTCTTCAACATGTTATTATTGTTAATGCCTTACATACTCAGTACATTGTTCGTACCGACGTCTTTTCTTTTTATGGACGTTGTATTCATGCCCACAGGTAGGTAGGGAGGCGGTACTGATTCGTAGGACTTTATCAGCATGTTACACCTCGAAAAATTTCATGTTGATGCACAACGAATGGACTAACAAAAGGCACAAAGTAGATGATGTCTCCACAAGTAAGATATAGTGTCTAATGGTTCTAAATGAGATTTCAACGACATTCGAGGTAAGAGAAGAAAGTTCGTCAAGAAAGGCGAGGTATGCGTTCCGTATCGAAAAGGATTTACAAGGTACCAAGTTAATGATGGCTTAACGATGTCTTGTAGAATATGTATAACATCCCTTAGATTGTTAACGAGGTGATAAATAAGAGGTAAGGAGGTTCCATAAGGATTGGAGATCAAACGAGCCGACGAGAACAAGTTTCGGGAAACTGTGGATTATACGGTCCAATATACTGACCGTATAAAAGTTATTGGCCATATGTTATGTCGTATAAATTATACTGGCCGTATATTAGGCCATATAATCTACCCAGAATTGCAACCTTCACTGGACCAAACCTACGGTCACACATATGGTCCATATAAATTATACGGAGCGTATGTTTGTTCGTGAAACTGAGCGGGACAGATTTTAAGTTAATATAAAGGGACCCAAGTTCATTTATTTTCATTTAATTCTTCCTCTCCACACTTCAAGAATTATCTATAACTCTCTCCACTCTTCATCTTCAAGAATCCAAGAGAAAGCAAGAATCAACTTTATCAAACCAAGGAAATTAAGTGCAACAAGCTCACTAAGGTTCATCCAAGACAAGAAATCTATTTGGAAGTGGAACTAGGGTTTTGCTCAAGTGAAGTGTTTCCACTCAAACTTCATTCCCACACTATCTAACGTGAGTTTTACAGCTATTCCATGTAAATAAGAGTATTTGGTTGTAGAATAACTTGAATAAAGGAAAGGAGTAGAATATGAAACTCAAAGGTGGAATTAATAAAATTCTTGAATAGTGATTTGACATAAATCATAGTTCTTGACATGTTATGAGTATAAACTTGTTGTGAATGATATTAACAGTGTTGAAGAAGCATTATATGTGAACTAATATGGTGGGTATTGATTATGATGTCCTGGGAGTTACTAATAATGTTTAGGAGTTGGCTATTATATGGAGGAAGTTGTAGAAACAAAGAAAATGCTGCCCAATTTTCATTAGCCTTTAGTCGCTTTAGTCCAGATTTAGACATGTTCGCCATGAGCTAATTTTGTACGAATCTTCTTAAATGTAGAATCTTGAGCGTTGGAGGAAAGCATTTGATTGATAAAGTTGGAGATCCGTAAGGTATGTTAAGGCTCGTCCCTTTCTTTCGAAGGCATGATCCTGTGTTATGTCTCCAATTGTATATTTCCATGTCCACCCTAATTTAAAAAGCTAGAAATTCACGACTCAAAGGCATGACTCCTTTCCTGATGATCCATAAATGTTTTCCAAAATGTCCGTATGTTCCAAATCAAAGATTTGTGATTCCGTAAACTCTTATGACAACAACGATGAACATGTTCTTTTTCAAAGACAACGATGATGTCAAGAAGGAGAATGTTTCCATGATGATGATGATTTCACATTTAAAAGTCCCAAGCTTAAGATTTCAATGTGAGTATGAAAATGTTGAGCTATTTCTTTATTTTCTCAACTTTATTCATTGTTGATGGTCTCACCTTATAATAATTGTTCCCTCAACGTGGGATAGAGCGATGATGATTATTCCATAATACAATCGGAGGTTACCGACCTTATGTCACTCCGATAGGGTTATAACTTTCTTTGGGCTCTCATGAATGCTATTTATACTATATGTGTATATGATGTATGTATATGTATATGGGGGACACGGGAAAAAGGGCGAGGCACTATAGTCGCATGGACACCTGATCAGCTGATATATTATGATATCGTCCCGGACGGGGGATGCCTGGACGCGGGATATATGGGTTAGATGGATTGGGCCGTTCTTTCCTCGGCATTATTATGTATACAGAATATAGATGGATCAGGCCGTTCTTTCCTCGGCATTATTATGTATACAGAATATACATGGATCGGGCTGTTCGTTCCGCGGCCAAATGATATGATTTTGGATCGGGCTGCACGTTCCGCAACAATTCTATTTTATGTATACGTATGTGAGAATTGTTTTTATGAAAGGAAAGTTAAGCATGCATGGTATCCGCCTTAAGAGGCACTCGGATGTTCAGGTTAACCTTTTCCTTCATGATATGCTCCATGTTTCTTATTATATTATTGTTTATGCCTTACATACTCAGTACAATATTCGTACTGACGTCCTTTTTCTTTTATGGACGCTGCGTTCATGCCCCTAGGTAGACAGAGAGGTGGTCCAGATTCATAGGTGTTGATTAGCGGATTTACATAAGCAGTCCACTATTTCGGAGGTGCTACTTATGATCATATTCTTTTGTGTACAGATATTTGGGCACGACGGGGTCCTGTCACGTCTCTATGTATAGTACTCTAGTAGAGGCTCGTAGATACGTAGGTGTGGGTAGTAGATGTCCCATAATGATTATGTTATGCCTTTGTATAGCATTTTTGGTAGCCATGAGGGCTTATGTATATAGACATGTGTTATTTTAAAGATTGTATATGTTCAGGGTGAGTATGATGATTAACATAACGAGAGGTGCTTGGTTGTCAGCTCCGGGTACCCATCATGGCCCCCTAGTCGGGTCGCGAGAAAAGTGGTATCGGAGCAGTTTCGTCTTAGGGTGTGTCTACGAGCCGTGTCCAGTAGAGTCTTATTTATGAGTGTAAAGCGCGCCACCCTTATAAACAATAGGCTGCGGAGCATTTAGGAATAATGACCGTCTTTCTTCTTATTAGATCGTGCCATAGAGCCATGCTATAAGATTTTCTTCTCCCTAATTGTGTGTTTTGATTTCAGCAAAGCTGAAGGAAGAAAAAGCTATGGCAGCCCAGAAGGGCAAAATAGTGATGGAAGAAGGGCTTGAACTGGAGCCGTCTATGGATATCGAGGATAGCGGACCCCAAAATAAGGCCTTATCTCGGTTTTTCTATACTTCGCCCACTTTAGAGGATCAGAAGGGAGCCTTAACTTTAGCTCCCGTACCCCCAGTTCCTCCACTAGATGCCTCAGGCCAGGAGATGAGACAAACCATTCTTTTGTTGACCCAATTAGTAGCCGCTCCAGCTCAGCGGTGGGATGTGGACCACGATGACAGGGGTTAGAGAAAGAGAGTTAATTCTTCAGGGTTTGACCATGAGTTTAGGGGTGCTCCGAGGCAGTAATTCTCTGGGTACTCAGTTCGTTCAATAACTAGTGCTCCTCTATGGTTTCCTGGACGCAGATCTGACCGATCCACTCATTCTAGGCCACCCCGGAGTCTTAGAGTTTCTATTTTTCGGATTCAAAGTGGCCCCAGTCAGGAGAGGTCGCCGGTACCACGACGTACCTAGTGTCGCAAGTTACATTCTGGACCGTGCCGCTTGGGCTCGGGTGTTTGTTATGCTTGTGCTCGGCCAGGCCATTTCAAGCGTGATTGTCCATCGCTACGTGTTAAAGATAAGGTTCAGACTACAAGAGTAGTAGTTGGCTCCTCATCGTTGGTGCGCCATTCGAGGCAAAGGCCGCAGACATTAGCAAGCGGTGATAGAGATCAAAGAGAATGCCCCGTCCGAGTGGATCCCAACATCATACCCATGCATTAGCTGGGTGACGGGATCTTGAGTCTCCCCTGATATGGTCCTAGGTATATTGTCAGTATCCTCTTATGATGTGTATGTATTGATTGATTTGAGCTTTACGCTGTCACATATTACTCCTGATGTGTTAACTGTGTTGAGGTAAAAATCCGAGCCAATTAATAATTTGAGATGCCTACGCTTGTTAGTGACCCAGCAATAGCCAGAATTATGATTTATGAGTAAGTAAACCTTCCCGAAGGCAGTTGATTGACATCATGTGTAGAACAAAATATATGTAATGGAATTTTAGAAAGAGTGTGCAGGTACAACTTATGAGAGAGCTTTATTACCTATATCCTTCTATGGTAAACAGTTTTGTGTTGCTGAGTGGCATATTATATGCGTTTTGATATGTGTCCTGTTAAGGAATGGAATGGGTTTTCTGCGCTATGTGCAGGTTTGGGATTGTTATGTTTACAAGGGAAACTTTGCCGAATTTTTTTCAGGAATCTAAAGGGAATTGTGGGAACCGTAGGCAGAATTGCCATGAAAAGAAGAGAAGGCCAACAACAAGTGATTAAAGATAGAGCTAGTGACTAAAATGCAGAATAAATATAGCAAGTATGTATTATGCTAAAGAAAGGATGAATAGGTGAGGTTGAAATAAAGAACACGGGAAGGGATAATGGTGTGCTCGAAGTAGAAAGAATTTATATACACTAAGGAGGATGAAAGGGATAAGCACTCTAGAAGAAGTTGTAAGTTAGCAAATTTGGTTAGCTCTCTTCGCCTTGGGGAACATTAAGTTATGGAATAAACTTGATGCGTAGGTGAAATCCGATGCGTGATGCGTCGAATCAGATTATTAAGTTAAGCTTCACCTGAGGAATATAGCGGGAGAAGCCCTCATGCCACTATAAGCTAGCCTTAACGATTTTGGCAATACTTTGAGGAAAGATATTAGGAGAGGTGTATTCACAAAAGTTTTTTGCCCAGTAATTGGTGGACTTTATAATCGTGGTTGTGTTCTGTGTTATAGTTTAAGTTATGCCTCCAGGAATTTGTTCGAACGATTATCCGTTGGGGATTGCTATTATAGATATGAGGAAAGGCGAAAATAGGACAAAAGTGATCGGCAAAACAAAAGGATGATAAGTGATGAACGTCCAGCATATGTGATGTACGTGGTAAAAGTGTTAGAAACAAGGAAGGAAGGGTAGGAGTGAAGCAATAGGAGGGAAGCCCACTAGAGCAGTAACTCGATAAACGGAGGATGGAAGAGAATCAAACCCTGAGGATCCCCTAATACTACGAGGAAATGTTAGTAGGTGTCATAAAGTGAATGAGACCTTTAACCAGGCTATGAGAGCGGTATGGCTAATTAAATTATGACCTGAAGTATGGGACTAATTATTGAGTAAGATATGTTGTATTGTGTTTGAAGAGCGACTTTACCCAACATCTTTTTAGTGAATTCTATAGGGACTATGTATTACCCTGCTATTAATATGTTGAGGTAGTAGAGGATAGTACTTCCATGGCAGCGTGAATTGGTCAAATAAGATTATGGAAAGAGCGACATTGAATCTTAAGTTGTAGCTTTATCAAAGGGGAGTCACTGATATTCAAGGTTTAGGACTACTATCCTATGAATGAAATCATTTGAGAAAAAGGATGAGAATTAAGAAAAAATAAGAAACAAGGTTTGATTGTGATTATCAATGAACTGGTTTTATATGTATGATGAGACAGCAACAAATGAATTCGCATCCCCGGTGAATTACGCAGTGAAAGTCCCAAGGAAAGATTGGGGAGGAAGGGTGAGTCAAGAGAGGGCATGCTTGTGGATGATACAGTATAAGGAGTATAAGGCTAAAGGCAATTCCCTTTTAGTGCAACAAAAGGGTAACCAAAAGAGACCATCAAAGAAGTAGTCTTCGACTTTCTGAGGCAACGGGGCCGCCAAAGGCGTAAAACGGAGATAATACAAGATATGGGCCATAGAACGTAAGACAAGCGGAGAATCCAACGTGGCAGTCGTACAACAGTAAGGTAGATTACGAGGTAGAGTTAACGGATGAGCATATGACGGAAGAGCAGTATTAATTCCAAGAAGATGCATCACATGAGCAATGCAGCTTCGGCTCGAGCGTAAGTTAGACAAGAATAAAATGGTATTTCCATATAATAAGGGCTCATACGAATGATTTTATAGCGATGAGATACAGGCGATGAGAGTAAGATTTGGACAAAAGGGGGGAAGTAAATGATGGAATGAGACGGGAGGTCAGGTGAAATAGCCACAACAAACAAGTTACATGGATGCTAAGTTTCGATGTCGCATAATAATTTAGGAAGCATTGTACAGTGAAAGCCTTAAGGACAGAGTGTTTGCATCAGAATTTTGTAATGCCTTGCTAACAGAAAGATGCGGCGCTAACAATAAGAGAGGGTCAATATCGAAAATGAACCATTTAAAAACATGTAAATACTTGAGGGTAGCAACCCACATTGAAAGGGAAAAAATGTGTATGATTATTGAGAAGAGGAGGTTCATGAATTATGTGAGCTTTTCAAGCACAGAGTACTCGAACGTAAAGGAACTAAAGGTGAAAGGTGATAGTGTAAGAGATAATAGGGAGTAAACTTGTGTATGACAATTCCGCGGTATTAGCCAAGAATGAGGATGAATCTAGAGCTGAAATAGGCATGGCAACTGTAAATAATCACATAAGCTACCTATGAAAAATTGTCAAAATGCTTGGTTCTCTACTAGTGTCTGAATATTGGTACATTTCGAGAGATTGGAAAGGATAGATCATCCTAGTAAACCTCTTTTCTTTGGGAATAAATAAGCGGATAAAGCTCATTTTCTAGCATCCCAAGGCGTGTTAAGGACGCGTATGTTAAGCCTCTAAGAAAGATGGGAAGACTTGTAAGATTTTATGAGAATTTCTAGCTGCTCTCAAATGGGTATTAAAGTGGTAAGGGAAGAACTAATGTAAGCTTGATGAAGATATTAGGAAAGAACGTCGAAGTAGAAGAGATGCACTGGGAAACGAAAATGAGTACGAAGCCTAAGCAGACGCATCTAACTCCACCCCGGAAGAGATTCAAGATAAGACGTCAACATTTTGAGGTATGTATGCTTTCTCTTCCAGTTTTGGTCATGTGTGACCATAATTTATTGCTATGATATTGTGGCCCTGTGAGGCATTATTATTAGGTGTTGTTGTGACCGCATGGCAGTGCCATATTACCGGGGAAACTCTGGTGAAATTTTCATAGAATTCCCGAGCGCTTAACATTCGAGGACGAATATTCTAAAAGGGGGGAAGAATGTTACTCCTAGAAAAATTTCATGTTGATGCACAGCGAATGGACTAATGAAAGGCACGAAGTAGACGATGTTTCCATAAGTAAGATATAGTATCTAATGGTTCTAAATGAGATTTCAACGACATTCGAGGTAAGAGAAGAAAGTTCGTCAAGAAAGGCGAGGTATGCTGTTATATCCCGTATTTTGCGTATTCGGATAATTCAAGATAATTGCGGTAAGTTAAGGGCAAGGCTATATTGTTGACCTTGTGTAGCACACAAGTTGGTTATGAATATTATTGATGTGGAAATATTAAGAAAGACTAGGGTAAAAAGGGAAATTCGCAAGATGACTCATAGAAAATACGGAGGAAGGTTAAGGGCAAATATGGAAATTGGAAAAAAATAATTTTTCATGAATTGCAAGACAAAATACAAAAATAAATAAATAATAGTCTTGCAATAAAAGGCCAAGTGGGCCGTGCAACTTGGAGTGGGCTTAGGCCCAAATGGAAGTTTAATAAATAAGACCAAAAGGAAGACCAATTCATCATATTTTTTTCATTCTTCATCCTTGAGAACTTTCAAGAAACTTGGAGAGGAAAGAAGCATAAGGGCCATTCGGCCATGGAGACAAAAATTTGAGCCCTCAATTTTGATCAAAAAATATTTTCTTCTAGCTTTTCTACCAATTGGAAGGTCCTTATTAACATGGAGGAGTTGTTGAAGCAAGTAAACCACTATTTGTTGCAAGACCATGATTCTAGCCAAGTGGGAAATTAAGTGGAAAAGGTAAGGTTTACTCCTCTTTTATATGTTATGGATGGTTTGTATGTGTTGTAGAGTGTAGAAATGAATGAAATTCATGAAAATATGAGTGTTGGGTTGAAGCCGTGTGGATGGTTGTTTTGTGTAGAAGTGATGAATTAATTTTACTTACTATTTTAGTGGTTGTTGTTGTAGATTCTATGGTGCAAATGAAGGTTTAAGGCTTCAAATTGGTATTGAAATTGTTTGTGGTTTGTTGGAGAAGTTAATGTGATTTGAATGTAGTTTCTTGTATTTATGGAGAATAATGTTGCTACCATGTGAATTGTTGATGTAGTTTATGAATTTGGAAGGAAAGAAAATATGTTGTCATTGTTCTTGTTGAATTTGGAAGGTTTCGGGTGAAGTGGTATGTTGGTTGCATTGTTTGAAGTGTTCTTGAATCATGTTAGAATGATTTCGGATTAATACTTGAATGTGAAATCATTGATGTTAGCTTGATTGTATGTGATTGAATTGAATATAAATGACATGTCGTTGAATTATGTAAAAAGAGCTACTAATGTTAGAATGTATTTTGAAATAATTGTTGAAGTTGGAGATATGATTGTTGGTATTGTTGTTGATAATTTGGCCGAGTTGAATTCTCGGATTGTTGTTGATAAAATTGGCCGAGTTAGATTCTCGGGGATGGTGTATTTACAGGGGAGATGCTGCCGAAATTTCGGCAGAATATAAATGAATTCATTTGAAGGACTAAGACAAGCATATGTCGATGAGTCTAATGATTATGCCAATTCTCTTGAATGTAGACTAGCAAGTTTGGACGAATGAGCATAGCTAATTGGACGTGGGACAGGTATGTAAAGCTTACCTTTTCTTTCTCTTGGCATGTCCTAGAGCTAAGTAAGCTATGATACTTATCTCGGGGTAACTCTATTCTTGATTCCGAGCTTGTTAATGCTTCTTATTCACTTCTTGATGTGAGTATACGTAGTATAGCCGAGCTTAATGTATGATTGAATAACAAGAAAAGTTTAAAGAGTTCTGTAAGTGGTAATGTCCCTAACTTTCGTAGACGGTCTCGGATTGCTTGAAAATGGTCGTAGAGGTTTCTATAATGAATAAACGATACTTGAAAGGTACTTGGTATGATTGTTGCTCTAATTTTCCAAAAAATAGCTTCTGAAACGTTCGTAGAAGGTTCTGTACTTCAAACGCTCATAACTTTCTTATACTAAGTCGGATTGACCCGAAACGTGTTTATGATCTGTGACAAGTACGAATCGTAACGATACCCATAATGAATCCATTCCTAGATGTAGGATATCCTGAGTTCTTTGACCTCTTGAGCCCGAAGGGGCATTCTCAAGTTGTGCGATTCCATAATGATGTCTAAATCCCGAAGGGGACATTCATAAGGTCTTTCTTTTACCTATGCATTTTACATTTAAATTTGTGAGTCTCGAAGGAGACAAATGAAAAGGGTTTGATTTCATACATGACGTTCATAATAGTTTTTTTTTTCTATATGATTTCATGACGCGACTGAGCGTGCTGTATAACGTATGGCCTCGGCTTAAGTCTGAGTGTGCTATGGCCTCAGCTTATGCCTGAGTGAGCTATGGCCTCAGCTGATCACAGAGTGTGCTATGACCTCAACTTATGCCTGAGTGTGCGATGGCCTCAGCTTATGTCTGAGCGTGCTATATAACATATGGCCTCAGCTTATGTTATGACAATTGAGTTGTGCATATGATTTTACTAATGATTTCGAGAAAACTAGTTTTATACTAAAGGAAATATAAAGTTTGATTTTCAAAACCACTCCGAAGGGGGTGCGAGATTTTACTAATTAGATTTTCAAAAAAATCACTCCGAAGGGGGTGCGAGGTTTTACTACTTCATTTCATTTATGACTTATGTTTACTTTCCATATCATTATTATTATTATCCCCGAAGGGGCCAGGATCATTATTATTATGTCGGGACCGGCATGCCCGAAGGAGCCAGGGTAGTATTATGTCGGAACCAGCATGCCCAAAGGGGCCATCATTATTATTGAGCCAGAAGCGGCTGCCCGAAGGGGTCATCATTATTATTGAGCCGGTAGCGGCTGCCCGAAGGGGCCATCATTATTATTGAGCCGGAAGCGGCCGTCCGAAGGGACTATTTTGCAATTATGCCGGAAGCGGCATGCCCGAAGGGGCCATTATCATTATTATGCCGGAAGCGGCCGTCCGAAGGGACTATTATGTTATTATGCCGGAAGCGGCATGCCCGAAGGGGCCATCATCATTATTATGCCGGAAGCGGCCGTCTGAAGGGACTATTGTGATACTATATTTATATTGTGTATTCTAGAATTTGGGTATGCTGTACTTATATTGTGTATGCTAGAGTTTGTGTAAGGCACTACATGGCACAGTTCAAAATGCTATTCCAGGTTACTCCCGGGTTGTTCTTAAACTGGTTTACTGTTACTCCTCTCCTTGTTTATGATTCAGTGATGCTTTACAAATTCAGTACATATTCCGTACTGACCCCCTTCCTTGGGGGCTGCGTTTCATGCCACGCAGGTACACCCAGATGAGTAGAAGACTTTGCTAAAGGTGTTCCAGCGGGATTGGCGAGCTCCATCTCAGTTCGGGGTGTTGCCGGGTCAAAGTACTTATGTCATTGTATTTTTTATATGTTAGAGACTTTGCAGACAGTGTCCTGTGGATAGTGCGTCGAGAAGTGCGAATCATTTATAGGTGTTAAAAGAATATGTATTTTCAGATGACTTCAGTTGATTTGAAGTACATAATTGATTGAAAGTTTTTCATAATCTGTATAAAGATAATGACTTCTATTAGGAAAAGTTTCATGTTTTAAAAGTTTTTGAAATGACAGGTTTTGGTAAAGCGAATGTTTAAGGGTTCGCTCGACTCTGAAGAGAGTCGGGTGCCCATCATGCCCTATCAAGGTTAGGGTGTGACATATGCATTGCGTATCGGAAAGGATTTACAAGGTACCAAGTTAATGATGGCTTAATGATGTCTTGGAGAAGAGTTATAACGTCCCTTAGATTGTTAACGAGGTGATAAACAAGAGGTAAGGAGGGTCCGTAAGGATTGGAGATCAAACGAGTCGACGAGAACAAGTTTCGAGAAACTGTGGATTATACGGTCCAATATACTGACTGTTATATCCCGCGTTTTGCGCGTTTGGAAAATTTGGAATAATCTTGCTTTGTAGGAAATAAAGGCTATGTTCTTATTCTAATTAATATACGTGTGATATCATGGAAAATATTGATGCGAAAATACGGAGGAAGGCCAAGGGCAAATTTGGAATTTTGGGAATTAGTTTCGGGAATTACAAATAAGACCCATAATAAATTGGGCTTAAATAAAATAAGAAAAATTGAGGCCCAAAGGGGGAGGGGTGGCCGGCCATCATCATGGCCCAAGCCCATGCCCCCTTAAAAACCCATGTGACCAATTATATTAAGGAGCCTTATCTTTAGAAAGTTCAAGAAATAAGAGAAGGAGAGAAACAAAAGAACAAGAGCAAAGATTAAAGGCCATTCGGCCAAGGGGGCAAGAATTTCACCCCTTGAAATCTTGTTCCAAAAATTATTTTCTTGTGGTATTCCTACTAATTAAAGGACCCTCTACAACGTGGTATAATTATTTCGGAAGGTAATTCATCCGTTTCATCGTTTCCGCACTTTGGTCAAGTGAAGAAGTTGAAGAGAAAAGGTAAGAATTAATTCCTTTTTATTATGTTATGAAGGTTTGTCTATGTTGTAGTATGTAGAAATGAGTAGAAGTTATGAACATATAGAAGTTTGCATGTTGGGTGTATATATATGCATGTAGCCGTATGTATGTTTTACTGGATAGGTGAGATGAGTTGAATTTTATGTAGTGTTCTAGTTGTGGTTATTGTGGATTTTGTATTGGAGATGAAAGTTGAATGAAATTGGTTGAAGTGAAAAATGGGGTGTTGGCCGTGTGGTGCATAGTGATGGAATGGAAATGAATTAATCTTGTTTAGTATGCTAGTTGTGTTGTTGTGACCCTTATAATGTAAATGAAGGTAAAATGGATTAAGTTGGCATGGAAATTGGTTGTAGGAAATTATGTCATTTTAATGTGATTTTATGATATTATGAAAATGAAGTTATTAAAGTGTAGATTATTGTTGTTGATTATGAAATTATAAATAGGAAAATGTGTTGTGATGGTTTCGAAGCATAAGTAGGAACTTTGGATGGAATATGGAATTTTTGAGCATTGGATAAATGGCTTGGAATATTCTTGGTCTATGTTTGGATAATCTTAAATTAGTATGGAAACATGAAAATATTGATATTGATTTGAGAATGCAAAGTTAGATTGGGAGTTGTTGCATTATTTGGAAAAGAAGACTATTTATGTTAGAATGCATCTCTAGCCGGTTGTTGATGTTGTTGAGATTGCTGTTGGTATGGTTGCTGCTATTTTGGCCGAGTTTAAATCTCGGGGATGTTATATGTATAGGGGAGATGCTGCCCAATTGTTTTATACAAGTATTGGTTGAGATTGTAATCTTAAAGCCTTACAATTAACATTTGGTAATTGTGACCAAATTATAGATTTTGGCGAACTTGAGATTTGATTTTGGAGACGTGTAGGAAGCAGAAAAGGTATGTAAAGCTATCCCTTTTCTTCTTTTGGCATGTCCTAGGTGTACTAGGTTTGGATTTGAGCCTCGGGGGTTATTCTGTTCATAGAAATCCGAGTCTGATTTTAGGTACTACTCATTCAATCTAATTGAATTACAATTCTTTTGTTTTGTTGGAAAACTATTCAAACATCCATAATTTGCACAAATGTGATAGAATCGCTTTGAAACTTTCATGGATGACTCCATAGAGTCTAATGTTCGTAATTTATGTTCGCCACCTCGACTTGACCTGAGGTGGGCCCTCTAGTCCCGAGACTTTCTTTGTTTGTCTTACTTAATCTATTTTTGTATGATATAAAAAGAGGACTTTTGCCTATGAATTTAAGGCTCTGTTTGACTTGATCCACAAGTTATTGGAAAGTTCCTTAATGTGAATGATACTAAATTTTCAGAAAACGGCTTATGAGGTATTTTTCGAAAGTTTTGTAAATTTAAAGGCTCATATCTTTTGTATACTAATTCCGACAGACTCGATACTTACCTTGAGCTTTCTGATCTCAATATACACATGTATATGTATTTATTTGTCGAGTCTTGGAACTTAATTGTGTATATGCATATGGTTTCCGCACTACTCTGCTCGTGCCTATACTATGACATCGTTCGCCGGTTCCCGGGCCGGTTTTGTGATCGTGCGCACTATTATATATTCTGCAGTATGATCTCTTACGGTTCCCGAGACCTCGCCATAGGGACGGGTTCCATTTATGGAGTTATCCTGTGTTGTGGCACCAGCGTCAGAGTGGTGACCACGTTCCTGAGCCTTATGCATGATTTTCTATTTGCATTATGTACATGTGTCTTCAGTACAGATTTTGATATTTTGATCCGGTATTCTCTCTCTGTACCCTTCATTTCAGTTATGGTTTGGATTTCTGTACTTTATGCTTTACATACTCAGTACATCTTTCGTACTGACCCCCTTTCTTCGGGGGCTGCGTTTCATGCCCGCAGGTACAGAGGTTCGTGATCTGCCAGTGTAGGCCACACATTCTGCTATTACAGAGTGCTCCTTTTGATCCGGAGCCCATAAATTGGTACATATATTTTGTGATGTATATGCTTCTGTATATTTGGTTATTTGGAGTACGGCGGGCTGTCCCGTCATATGATTCTGTTATGGTTTGTAGAGGCCTGTAGTCATATATGTGGGTAATGGGTCATGTATGTGTGTTCGTTTGTCTATGATCTACGTCTTAATGCGGTCCCGTCTGTTATGGTGGCCATAATGGCCCGTATGTTTGTATATGTGTATATCTGTTCGGCGATGTGTATTCCGCCGCCCCTTCTGACTATGATATGATAATTTTTGCACGTGCGACCGCTTAAGATAATATTTGCTTTCAATCTGTTTGAGATGATTAATATGAAAGTCTGAGTTAGATAAAAATATGACGAGTCAGTATGTAAGTTTGTTTGGGGTGTCGAAATAGGACATCAGTCGCGGCCCACGGAGCTGGGTCGTGACAAAAGTGATATCAGAGCGGTTTGTCCTCGGAATGTCTACAGGCCGTGTCTCGTAGAGTCTTGTTTATCGGTGTGTTGTGCACCACATCTATAAACAGGAGGCTACAGGACATTTAGGGTGTTACATTTCTTTGGATCTTAGATCGTGCGATAGAGCCAGCCGTAGGAAATAAATTCCTTTTTACTAATCCTTGATTTCAGCCGAAGAACGGTATCGACAGAAAACAGTGATCAATGATGTTGGAAGCTACACAGTACACAGGTAAGCAATGGTATGAAAGATGTCTGTTGGGGAAGTTATTTGAAGTATGATTGAAATATAAAGTTGAAAATCGAAAAGGAAAGTAAATAGGAAAGTGCCACCGGTGCCGTCTGAGTTATGTATGTGAGGTAAGTCTCGATATATTCATACTTTTACTTGAAATTATTAGCCTTGTGTGGCTATGATACGATATGATACGTACGTATATATGTTGGCCCTGTGAGGCATTATTGGTATTTCTGCGTGCTGGTGTTGGGATAGTAAGAAGTACAGAGGAACCTCTGCCGAATTTTTTCCAGAATTATAATAAGGAAAATGAGATGTAAGTTCTTAGCATGTCTTGAAAGTCGATACCGATAGGGTAAATCTATTATGTTGGATTAAAGTTTAAGAGACACCTTCCATGTCATTCGTAAGAAGTGTTACACCTCGGAAGTTTTCTCGTACTGGTATGATGAGTGTATGGTGTTTCACTAAGTCGGGAACGGCTAATTATGAAATCTCGGAAAAATAATAAAGTTGCAGAGAAATTCACTGCCAGTGGTCGTATATGGCACTATACGGACCGTATAGTGGTTTACGGACCGTATAGTGCACTCGTCCTTCAACCTGCCAAAAATCTCAACTTTCTGGAAATTGTTGAATATGGTTAAATACGACCCAGTTTACGGCCCGTAAACTGGTTTACGGACCGTAAACCAGGTCGTAAACTGCCCTGTCCACCAGCCAAACTCTCTGCTTTTGAGAGAATGCTTAAATACGTTCACTGGGACGGACCGTAAATCAAAATACGGTCCGTAAACTGCACATTACGGTCACTGTTCATCCCGACAGAAATTCATTAAACATTATCTTTGAGTTATTAAAAGGAACATTTGGCCTCATTTTATTTCATTCATCATTCATGCAACTCAGGAAACCTCCAGAACTTTCCAAACACTCCATCCACAAGAACCCAAGAGAATCAAAGGGGATATCAAGTCCAACAACACAAAATCTATGAAACCAAGTGCAAGAACACATCAAGACATCATCTAAGTCAAGAATGCCCAAGAAGGTGGAACTAGGGTTTTGGCTAAGTGAAGAATTTCAACTCAAGGGTTGTTCAACCACTATCCAAGGTAAGTTTCATGATTATTCCGTGTTGTTTGAGGTATTGGAAAGCATAGACACTTGAAATATAGAAGGACAGAGAAATGGGTCATTGTTGAGTGAATAGTGACATAAATGAATGATAGTAGAATTGAACTATGAACATTGAAGTGTCATGAATACAAATACGTTATAAATGATGTTTATATCATGAAACAAGCAATTAATGTATGAAAACACAAGGATAAGCTAGAAGTAGAAATCAGGGGAAAATTTGAGGAAAATGGTGAATTTTGCCAATTGTATGTAAATGATGAATGTTGAGTACGACTTTGACAGTAGAATTATAAATGTTGGGAGTGATATGAAACATGGGAAAAATGGTACGAACGATGGAAGCGTTGTACGACTTTTCCTAGAAATTGCGATACGTTCTTGTAGTTAGTTTATTAATGGTGATACGGATTCTCTTATAAAGGTAACGACGTGATATCGACGAAGAATAAGTGAGCGACATCTTAGTTAAGCGACCAAGGTATGTGAGCCTAGTATTTCTTTCTAATGGCATGAATCTTTGATGTAACTTCCTATTCCCTTCATGAGCTCTCACTTTCTAAGAAGTTAATAGCCTACACTTACGAATGTCCATATGAGATAAGTTATACGATATGATGATGCTAGTATAATGATGATGTTAATTATCTCTTACACTCACCTTATGTACTAGTTCCTTCAAGGTGAGGCAGAGTATTAATAGTTGTTCCATAATGGAATCGGGGGATCACGACCTTACGTCACCCCGATAGAGTAAGGTTGATCTTGAGCTTTATGCATGTATTACAATGAGATAAGTATTTTATGATGAGTATATTATTATTATGAGCATTTTATGATAAGCATGACATGAGCATTTCACACCGTGCCTAGTTGGCCGGGCAGTCACCGCCAAGGCGGGCAGCAATACGGATACACCATGACCTTCGGGCATGGGCAGACACCACTAATGGGCAGCATGAGATGGTACCCCGGACGCGGGAGGCCTGGACGCGGGCTAATATTATTGATTATCACACCGTTCCGACATGGACGGGCAGCTTGCATATGATGCATACATGTTATGAGGATGAGTATGAGTAAGATGGCACGCATGATTTCCTTTATGATTATCAGACAGATCCAGATATTTCCTGTTGTTGTTATTACTATGATGTTGATGTTTTCCTTCCTTGTTTATGCTTCTCATACTCAGTACAACATTCGTACTGACGTCCTTTCTTCGGACGCTGTGTTCATGCCCACAGGTAGACAGGGAGGAGAGCTTGGCCCAGATCCTTAGTAGCAGTCAGCTCGTTGAAAGCACTCCATTGTCCGGAGGTGCTTAGGATTACCCTTTTGGTATATATGTATAATTTTGGGCACGACGGAGTCTTGTTCCGTCCATGAATATACAGTATGTTAGTAGAGGCTCGTAGATACGCAGTGTGGGTTAGATGGTCTCACAAGACGTTTTCATATGCATGTATATTATTTTGAGGGCCGAAAGGCAATTGTATATAAAGTATTTATGTTTGTTTAATTATGATTTTCCTACAACTGGCATGTAAATTGATAAAAGAATATTAGATGGGCAAGATAAGTAGTAGAGTGAGCGGTGCTCGGTAACTAGCTCCGGGTACCCGTCGCGGCCCTAGCTGGGTCGTGACAGAAGTGGTATCAGAGCAGTTCGTCCTAGGAAGTGTCTGCGAGCTGTGTCTAGTAGAGTCTTGTTCATGGTGTGTTGCGCGCCATGCTAATAAACAAGAGGCTACAGGGCATTTAGGAAAATGACCATCCTTCTTCTCATTAAATCGTGCGATAGAGCCATGCTTAGGATTATGTTATTCCTAAAAGTGCGTTATGGTTTCAGGAAATGCCGCCAAAGGGAAAAACTACAGCTGCCCAGAAGGGCAAAGCTACGACAAAGAGGCAGGCGGAAAGAGAGCCTCCGGCAAATGTAGAGGAAAGCGAATCGCAAAGTGAGGCCGCGCCCAATGTAGGAGAGCAGGGAGGAGCCTCAGCTCCGATTCCTCCACCGGTTGTTTCGGGTCAACAAGTGTCCGAGGCCATCCATTTATTGAGACAATTGGTTGCCGCTCAGGCACAACGACAGGATGCGGGTCCAAGGGATCGTTCAGCTAGCACGAGAGCCCGTGACTTTATGGCCTTAAATCCTCCAGAATTCTTTGGGTCGAAGCCAGATGAAGATCCGCAAAATTTTATCGATGAGATGTTGAGGACTTTAGAGATCATCCATGCTTCCGAGACCGAATCCGTGGAGTTGGCTTCCTATAGACTCCGCGATGTGGCGGTGTTATGGTATAAGAATTGGGTGATAACAAGAGGAGAAAATGTTCCACCTCCCGTGTGGCAAGAGTTTGTAGATGCCTTTATTCGTCACTACTTGCCACCCGAAGTCCGCCGAGCTAGAGCGGACAAGTTCCTGAATTTAAAGCAAAGGGGTATGAGTGCCCAAGAGTATAGCATGCAATTCAACTCATTGGCTCGATATGCTCCGACTATGGTGGCCGACATGGGAGACAGAGTCTATAGATTTGTGAGTGGTCTGGGGCCACATTTGTACAGAGATTGTTTGACGGCCTCCTTGCAAGACGGGATGGATATTTCCCGGATACAGGCCTATGCTCAGAATCTCGAGGAACGACAACGACATCAAAGAAGTGATCGTGATGGTGACAGAAGACAAGGTAAGAAGGCTAGATCTATGGGAGAGAACAGTGAGTATAGAGAGGGATCGAGACAGACACACCCCAGGCACTCAGGTCAGTCCGCGACTAGTGCGCCTCCCAGATTCTCAGACGGAAGGTTCGATCGCTCTTTCCAGTCAGGGCAGGGTCAGAGTTCGAGGGCCCCAAGTTCTCAGTATCAGGGAGATGTTAGTCAGAGGAGACCTCCAGTACCGCGGTGTAGCCAGTGTGGCAAATTACATTCCGAACGGTGTCGTCAGGGTTCGGATGCTTGTTATGCTTGCGGGCAAGTTGGTCACATGATGAGAAATTGCCCCTCAGCGAGGGATAGAGTTGGGACTCAACCTACAGGTTCAGCAGCGGGTTCTTCTTCGGCACGCCCGACAGCACAGACTCCCCAGACTACAACAGGTAGAGGCAGAGGTAGAGGGGGAACATCTACTTCAGGTGCTGTTCAGCCCCGTGTGTATGCTTTAGCTGGGCGACAGGATCTCGAGTCTTCCCCAGATGTTGTCACAGGTACCCTGACTATATTTTCCCGTGACGCATATGCTCTGATTGATCCAGGTTCTACATTCTCATATATTACTCCGTATATTGCTGATTGTGTTGGGGTGACACCCGAGCCAATTAAACCTTTCGAAGTATTCACTCCGGTTGGTGATCCTGTAATAGCGAGGCAAGTATATAAGAACTGTGTAGTCATTATACGTGATCGTCAGACAAAGGATGATTTGATTGAACTTGAGATGATAGATTTTGACGTAATTATGGGTATAGACTGGTTGGCGTCATGCTATGCTAATGTTTGTTGCCGGACAAAGGTAGTTCGATTCAAATTTCCGGGAGAGCCCATACTCGAGTGGAAGGGTAATACAGTTTCCCCAAAGGGTAGGTTTATTTCCTACCTTAAGGCGAGAAAGATGATACCCAAGGGTTATGTTTGTCATCTAGTTCGGGTTCAGGACACAGAAACGGAAGTGCCAACTTTCCAGTCGGTTCCGGTAGTGAATGAATTCCCAGATGTGTTTCCCGACGAGTTACCAGGTCTTCCTCCAGAAAGGGAAATTGATTTTGCCATCGATGTATTGCCGGACACCGAGCCTATTTCTATTCCTCCCTATCGAATGGCTCCGGCAGAGTTGAAAGATCTAAAGGCACAGTTGAAAGACTTACTCGAGAAGGGTTTTATTAGACCCAGTTCATCACCGTGGGGAGCACCGGTTTTGTTCGTGCGAAAGAAAGATGGGTCGCTACGAATGTGTATCGATTATAGACAGTTGAACAGGGTGACTGTGAAGAACAGATATCCCCTTCCCAGAATCGATGACTTGTTCGATCAATTACAAGGTGCTAAGTGGTTTTCTACGATAGACCTAAGATCGGGTTATCATCAAGTGAGGATCAGAGAAGAAGACATTCCCAAGACAGCCTTCAGAACGAGGTACGGCCATTACGAGTTCCGAGTAATGTCGTTTGGGTTGACGAACGCCCCGGCGGTGTTCATGAATTTAATGAATAATGTGTTCAGGCCGTTCTTGGATCTTTTTGTGATAGTGTTTATCGACGATATCCTGGTATATTCTCGCACAGAGTCAGAACATGCAGATCATCTAAGAATTGTTCTTGGCGTTCTACGAGATCGAGAATTGTATGCAAAGTTTTCGAAGTGCGAGTTTTGGCTAAACTCGGTGGCATTTCTAGGTCATGTTATTTCAGATGATGGTATCCGAGTCGACACTTAGAAAATAGAAGCTCTGAAGACTTGGCCAAGGCCTACGACACCTACGGAGGTTCGTAGTTTTCTTGGGTTAGCAGGGTATTACAGGAGATTTGTAGAGGGCTTCTCATTTATTTCAGCCCCATTGACGAAGTTAACTCAGAAGTTTGCTAAATTCCAGTGGAATGATGCCTGTGAGCGTAGTTTTCAAGAGTTGAAAAACAGGTTGACCTCAGCACTAGTGTTAACACTTCCAGAGGGATCAAATGGCTACGTAGTATATTGTGATGCCTCCGGTGTGGGATTAGGCTGTGTATTGATGCAGTATGAGAAAGTCATTGCATATGCCTCAAGACAGTTGCGGAAGCATGAACAGAATTATCCCACTCATGATCTTGAATTAGCCGCGGTCATTCATGCATTGAAAATATGGAGACACTACTTATACGGTGTGCACGTGGACATCTATACGGATCACAAAAGCCTTCAATATATCTTCAAACAGAAGGAGTTGAACCTGCGGCAAAGGCGATGGTTAGAATTACTGAAGGATTACGATGTGAACATTCTATATCACCCAGGAAAGGCGAATGTAGTGGCAGATGCACTTAGCCGCCGATCGATGGGTAGTTTATGTGGATTTCCTTCGGAAAAGCGAGAAGTGGTTCGTGAGGTCCATCGGTTATCAAGTCTTGGCGTACGACCAATTGATTCAGGAGATGCAGGTATTAGCGTTAATAACCCCACAGTTTCATCATTGAATCTAGAAGTGAAGGAACGACAATATGAAGATCCTCAGTTAAGCCATTATCGAGATCTAGCTCACGAAAAAGAAAAGTCTCCATTCGTAGTTTCCATAGAAGGGGTCCTTAGATATCGGGGTAGGTTATGCGTACCGGATGTGGCAAACTTACGCCAACGGATTTTAGAGGAAGCACATTATTCCCGGTATTCTATTCATCCAGGTGCAACCAAGATGTACCACGACCTTAAGTTGCTATATTGGTGGGATGGCATGAAGCGAGACCTAGCAGGGTTTGTAGCCCAATGTCCAAATTGTCAGTAAGTGAAAGCCGAACATCAAAAACCAGGAGGTTTATTGCAAGCAATGGAAATTCCTACGTGGAAATGGGAAGAAATTAATATGGATTTTATGGTAGGATTACCCCGTACGCGAGGGAAGTATGATTCTATATGGGCGATCGTGGACAGGCTCACAAAAGCAGCTCATTTTCTCCCCGTCAGGACTACATATTCAGCGGAAGACTATGCTAACTTGTATCTCAAGGAGATTGTACGACTTCATGGTATTCATTTGGCCATTATCACGGATAGAGGGGCGCAGTTCACAGCCAAGTTCTGGAAGTCCTTTCAAGAAGGTCTAGGTACTCGAGTTAAGCTCAGCACGGCGTTCCACCCACAGACCGACGGGCAAGCCGAGCGCACTATTCAGACCTTAGAAGATATGCTACGAGCATGTGTGCTGGACTTCGGTGGTAGTTGGGATGAGCATTTACCTCTTATTGAATTTGCCTATAATAATAGCTATCATTCCAGCATTCAAATGGCCCCGTATGAAGCCTTATATGGAAGAAAATGCAGATCTCCAATTGGATGGTTTGAAACCGGAGAAGTACAATTGATAGGCCCCGACTTAATCCAACAAGCGGTTGAAAAGGTTAAAGTGATTCAAGACCGACTATTAACAGCTCAAAGTCGCCAAAAGTCTTATGCGGACAACCGCCGACGGGATTTAGAATTTCAAGCTAATGATTGGGTATTCTTGAAAGTTTCACCAATGAATGGAGTAATGAGGTTCGGCAAAAAGGGGAAATTGAGCCCAAGATACATTGGACCTTATCGAATCATCCGCAAGGTGGGAAGAGTAGCCTATGAGTTGGACTTGCCTTCAGAGCTCGAATCTGTACACCCAGTATTCCATGTTTCGATGCTCCGCAAGTGTATTGGAGACCCCACGAGGATTGTTCCGATTGATGATGTACAAGTGACAGAGAAGTTGACATACGAAGAAGTGCCCATTGCTATTTTGGATAGACAAGTGCGAAGGCTTCGGAATAAAAAGGTTGCTTCAGTCAATAATCGGGAAGAAATGACTTGGGAAGCGGAGGAGAAGATGAAATCTATGTACCCCCATTTGTTCCAATCCCCAGAAGAGATTCAAGATGAGACGTCGACAATATGAGGTATGAATGTTTAATTTTATGTTTTTGGTCGTGTGTGGCCATAAATGTGTTGATATTGTGACATAGCCCTGTGAGGCGATGATATTATGGGTCGTTGTGGTAAATTGGTATTGCCAAATTATAAAGGAAACTCTGGCAAAAATTTTCTAGAATCCCCGAGTGTCGAACATTCGAGGACGAATGTTCCAAAAGGGGGGAAGAATGTTACACCTCGGAAGTTTTCCCGTACTGGTATGATGAGTGTATGGTGTTTCACTAAGTCGGGAAAGGCTAAATATGAAATCTCGGAAAAATAATAAAGTTACAGAGAAATTCACTGCCAGTGGTCGTATATGGCACTATACGGACCGTATAGTGGTTTACGGACCGTATATTGCACTCGTCCTTCAACCTGCCAAAAATCTCAACTTTCTGGAAATTGTTGAATATGGTTAAATACGACCCAGTTTACGGCCCATAAACTGGTTTACGGACCGTAAACCAGGTCGTAAACTGCCCTGTCCACCAGCCAAACTCTCTGCTTTTGAGAGAATGCTTAAATACGTTCACTGGGACGGACCGTAAATCAAAATACGGTCCGTAAACTGCACATTACGGTCACTGTTCATCCCGACAGAAATTCATTAAACATTATCTTTGAGTTATTAAAAGGAACATTTGGCCTCATTTTATTTCATTCATCATTCATGCAACTCAGGAAACCTCCAGAACTTTCCAAACACTCCATCCACAAGAACCCAAGAGAATCAAAGGGGATATCAAGTCCAACAACACAAAATCTATGAAACCAAGTGCAAGAACACATCAAGACATCATCTAAGTCAAGAATTCCCAAGAAGGTGGAACTAGGGTTTTGGCTAAGTGAAGAATTTCAACTCAAGGGTTGTTCAACCACTATCCAAGGTAAGTTTCATGATTATTCCGTGTTGTTTGAGGTATTGGAAAGCATAGACACTTGAAATGTAGAAGGACAGAGAAATGGGTCATTGTTGAGTGAATAGTGACATAAATGAATGATAGTAGAATTGAACTATGAACATTGAAGTGTCATGAATACAAATACGTTATAAATGATGTTTATATCATGAAACAAGCAATTAATGTATGAAAACGCAAGGATAAGCTAGAAGTAGAAATCAGGGGAAAATTTGAGGAAAATGGTGAATTTTGCCAATTGTATGTAAATGATGAATGTTGAGTACGACTTTGACAGTAGAATTATAAATGTTGGGAGTGATATGAAACATGAGAAAAATGGTACGAACGATGGAAGCGTTGTACGACTTTTCCTAGAAATTGCGATACGTTCTTGTAGTTAGTTTATTAATGGTGATACGGATTCTCTTATGAAGGTAACGACGTGATATCGACGAAGAATAAGTGAGCGACATCTTAGCTAAGCGACCAAGGTATGTGAGGCTAGTATTTCTTTCTAATGGCATGAATCTTTGATGTAACTTCCTATTCCCTTCATGAGCTCTCACTTTCTAAGAAGTTAAAAGCCTACACTTACGAATGTCCATATGAGATAAGTTATACGATATGATGATACTAGTATAATGATGATGTTATTGATCGCTTACACTCACCTTATGTACTAGTTCCTTCAAGGTGAGGCAGAGTATTAATAGTTGTTCCATAATGGAATCGGGGGATCACGACCTTACGTCACCCCGATAGAGTAAGGTTGATCTTGAGCTTTATGCATGTATTACAATGAGATAAGTATTTTATAATGAGTATATTATTATTATGAGCATTTTATGATAAGCATGACATGAGCATTTCACACCGTGCCTAGTTGGTCGGGCAGTCACCGCCAAGGCGGGCAGCTATACGGATACACCATGACCTTCGGGCATGGGCAGACACCACTAGTGGGCGGCATGAGATGGTACCCCGGATGCGGGAGGCCTGGACGCGGGCTAATATTATTGATTATCACACCCTTCCGACATGGACGGGCAGCTTTCATATGATGCATACATGTTATGAGGATGAGTATGAGTAAGATGGCACGCATGATTTCCTTTATGATTATCAAACAGATCCTGATATTTCCTGTTGATGTTATTACTATGTTGTTGATGTTTTCCTTCTTTGTGTATGCTTCTCATACTCAGTACAACATTCGTACTGACGTCCTTTCTTCGGACGCTGTGTTCATGCCCACAGGTAGACAGGGAGGAGAGCTTGGCCCAGATCCTCAGTAGCAGTCAGCTGGTTGAAAGCACTCCATTGTCCGGAGGTGCTTAGAATTACCCTTTTGGTATATATGTATATTTTTGGGCACGACGGAGTCTTATTCCGTCCATGAATATACAGTATGTTAGTAGAGGCTCGTAGATACGCAGTGTGGGTTAGATGGTCTCACAAGACGTTTTCATATGCATGTATATTATTTTGAGGGCCGAAAGGCAATTGTATATAAAGTATTTATGTTTGTTTAATTATGATTTTCCTACAACTGGCATGTAAATTGATAAAAGAATATTAGATGGGCAAGATAAGTAGTAGAGTGAGCGGTGCTCGGTAACTAGCTCCGGGTACCCGTCGCGGCCCTAGCTGGGTCGTGACAAGAATCACCATCTTTATTTGGGAAATTTTGTTTCGAGAAAGCATATATGAACAGCAAATTCGTAATTCGTTTAAACGGACCAAAATACGGTTCGACCACACTTTGCCTTAGAAAAGCCTATGTTGAGGGGCAAAAATGTCCAGCGATTAAGTTTTACCTTATTGGAAAAATACAAAGCGTATGACAAGTAGTTGGGAATTAAATGGTTCGCTCACAACTCATATATAGATGGAGGTAATTATGTGAATTAAGTACTGAAAAGTTCTGCGATGTTTGTCGGACTCCCGTTTCCTCTGCTGGTAGTTAGAGAAGACCTTACAGTAACATTTTATCAGTTCCCGACGACTGATTGGAGTTGGAATTTGCGGAATAAAAATTTAAACTTGTGGGCTGTGTAGAATTAGATATATAGACGAAGGTAAATGTTGAGGATTTAGATAAGGGGCGACACCGTAATTATATAGTCAGAAAAGTAAAAGAATCCTCTCTAGATCGGGGTGGGACCCGCTACAAGAACGTTTTGGAAGTTGTTAAGACCCCGACTTGCCTAAAAATTACGTGATAAAGGTCGTGCGGGCAGTTGATGTGATTATACCGGCCTTAACGCACCTAAATGCATTAAAGTTTTAAGGTTAAGCGTGCTAGGGCCAGAGCAATTTTGGGATGGGTGACCCCCTGGGAAGTGTACTAAAATTTTCACAAATATAGATATAAGAGGCAAATAGGAAGTTTGGGGTAACCTAAAGGGAATTAGGGTATGTGGAATGGTTAGAAACTTTATAGGGGTCGCTTGAGCTGAGACGGATTAGATTGGTGAAAAGAAAGAAAGAGCAACGCAGTTCTGGAATTAGAGTAAGTTTGAACAAGTGATTGCAGATGTCTTGTAAAAGAAATGACAGTAATAAATATGTATGTACGGGATTCCCCTTTTATGACTATGTTGATCGATAGGTGAACCCTAACAGCTAGTGTTGTAATATATGGAAGACAATAAGTGGACAGAATTTACGAGATAAAGTGAAAGGTATGGTACAGATATTACGAGATAAACTGATATTGATTTTGCTACCGGTTGGGATTAGAAGATTCTAATACAACGATATTTGGAAAGAAAAGAGAGTAATTGAGTGGAAGATAAGGAGATCAAAATGTTAGAAAAGTGAAAAGTAAGAAACGTAATTAAGGAGAGCCTCAAAAAGAGCCGACAGGCAAAGCACGAAATTATTTGCAAAAAGGAACTGGAATGTAATAGTGTAGGGCAAAAGGAAAACCTATGGTATGGAATGGCGAATCATGTGAATATTAAATAATTCGATTATCGAGAAAGAAGAACGACAGATAAGGAACGGGTATGAAGGAAGGATGTGATTACTAAAAGATAAATTGCTACATTAACTACATTATTTGAGGACCAGCTATCAGATAAGATTTTGTACTATGTGATCGAGAGTTCTCATCGCCTCGTGATTTTATTAAGGTCTCGTGCGACGCTAATCAAGTTATAGATTGTAAAGAAAAAGGCATGGATATGGTATAAGTACAGCCCCTTAAAAAGGGGGGGGGGGGGGGAGGACGTATTACATTAGACTTAAAACGACATTACAATATCTTTAGGTGTTAAGAAAGGAAATCTATTGACTTGAGGCCAGAGCTTAAATGTATCTACATACTAAGAGAATAAAGGGAAAGAATGAAAGATGCCTTAAGAAAATGCTTCTTGCCAATATGAATTGTGATATGTTTATGTCATGATTGGAATCCCCCCCCCCCCCTATCGGGTAAACTGATGTTGTACCTAAGTACGCGGTAATATGTTTTAAAGAATAGTAATAAAGGCAAGAAAATGGCTACGAGTTAAGTTCCTAAAGAGTAATGGAGAGGATTATCAGACTCAAAGAATATTTCGGGTAATAACGATTATCGTAATAGGAATACCAGTGCTTGGTAGTTTGGAATTCTTTGAAGGAAAGAAAGGGGTTCGTTAGATACTAGAAAATAGTTCATGGACCACTAATCACATGAAACATGAGAAGATACGCCATGAAATTATGTGGATTATCGGTACGAAGTGGTGTTTAATCATATTTGTAAAGAATCCGCACGAGAGAAATTATCCCACTCATGATCTGGAATTAGCCGCGGTGATTCATGTTTTTGAAAATATGGCGGCATTATTTATATGGAGTCCACGCGGATATTTGTACGGACCATCAGAGTCTCCAGTATATTTTAAGCAAAAAGGAGCTTGGAAATGAGAAGCAATTAATATGGATTTCATTATAGGTTTACCGCGCACTCCACGCAGGTACGATTTTATTTGGGTCATTGTTGATAGATTAACGAAATCGGCCCATTTTCTTCCGGTCAGGACTACTTATTCGGCCGAGGATTATGCCAGATAGTATATTAAGGAGATAGCAAGACTTCACGGGGTCCTTGTATCTATTATCACTGACAAAGGTGCCCAGTTTACAGCGAATTTCTGGAGGTCATTCCAGGAAGGGTTGGGGGACTCAGGTGATTCGTAGCACAATATTGCATTCTCAGTCCGACGGACAGGCCGAGCGCGCTATTCAGACACTGGGAGATATACTATGGGTCTATGTTATTGACTTCAAGGATAGTGGAAGTGATTAGTTACCGTTAACTGAATTTGCTTATAATGATAGTTATCATTCCAGCATCCAGATGGCACCGTACGAAGCCCTGTATGGTAGGAAGTGCAGATCTCTGATTGGTTGGTTCGGTGGGGTGAAATAAAGTTGATCGGACCAGGTATGGTTCAGCAAGCAGATGATAAAGTGAAATCTATTCGGGAACGGTTATTGACTGCCCATAGTCGACAGAAATCATATACAGATAAACAACGCCAACCGTTAGAGTTTCAGATTGATGACTGGCTATTTCTAAAGGTGTCACTATGAAGGGTGTGATGAGATTCGGTAGAATGGGTGAGCTTAGTCCGTGGTATATTGGGCCGTATCAGATTATTCGGAAGATAGGCGAGGTCGCCTATGAGCTAGACTTACCATCTGATCCGGAGGCAGTACATCCGGTAATCCGTGTATCCATGCTCCGTAAATGTGTTGGTGATTCTTCCAGAATATTTCTAGTGGATAATATTCAGATGACGGAGGAATTGTCTTATGAGAAACAACCTGTAGCTATTCTGAATTGTTAGGTGAGGAGGTTGCGTACCAGGGACATACCCTCTGTTAAGGTCTTATGGCGAAACAATAATAAAGAAGAAATGACCTGGGAAGCGGAGGACGAAATGAAGAAGAAGTACCCTCACTTGTTCTCCATGCCTACAGGTAATCCAAATTTCTAAATTTGTTATATTAACTAGTAAGTGATTTATGTGTGCTACTCATAAGAGGAAACTCCCCTGAAATGTTTGTCAGACCCTATAAGGCTAATTTAACATTCGAGGACGAATGTTCTAAGGGGGGGGGGGGGGGAGAATGTTATATCCCGCGTTTTGCGCGTTTGGAAAATTTGGAATAATCTTGCTTTGTAGGAAATGAAGGCTATGTTCTTATTCTAATTAATATACGTGTGATATTCATGGAAAATATTGATGCGAAAATACGGAGGAAGGCCAAGGGCAAATTTGGAATTTTGGGAATTAGTTTCGGGAATTACAAATAAGACCCATAATAAATTGGGCTCAAATAAAATAAGAAAAATTGAGCCCCAAAGAGGGAGGGCTGGCCGGCCATCATCATGGCCGAAGCCCATGCCCCCTTAAAAACCCATGTGACCAATTATATTAAGGAGCCTTATCTTTAGAAAGTTCAAGAAATAAGAGAAGGAGAGAAACAAAAGAACAAGAGCAAAGATTAAAGGCCATTCGGCCAAGGGGGCAAGAATTTCACCCCTTGAAATCTTGTTCCAAAAATTATTTTCTTGTGGTATTCCTACTAATTCAAGGACCCTCTACAACGTGGTATAATTATTTCAGAAGATAATTCATCCGTTTCATCGTTTCCGCACTTTGGTCAAGTGAAGAAGTTGAAGAGAAAAGGTAAGAATTAATTCCTTTTTATTATGTTATGAAGGTTTGTCTATGTTGTAGTATGTAGAAATGAGTAGGAGTTATGAAAATATAGAAGTTTGCATGTTGGGTGTATATATATGCATGTAGCCGTATGTATGTATTAATGGATAGGTGAGATGAGTTGAATTTTATGTAGTGTTCTAGTTGTGGTTATTGTGGATTTTGTATTGGAGATGAAAGTTGAATGAAATTGGTTGAAGTGAAAAATGGGGTGTTGGCCGTGTGGTGCATAGTGATGGAATGGAAATGAATTAATCTTGTTTAGTATTCTAGTTGTGTTGTTGTGACCTTATAATGTAAATGAAGGTAAAATGGATTAAGTTGGCATGGAAATTGGTTGTAGGAAATTATGTCATTTTAATGTGATTTTATGATATTATGAAAATGAAGTTATTAAAGTGTAGATTATTGTTGTTGATTATGAAATTGTAAATAGGAAAATGTGTTGTGATGGTTTCGAAGCATAAGTAGGAACTTTGGATGGAATATGGAATTTTTGAGCATTGGATATATGGCTTGGAATATTCTTGGTCTATGCTTGGATAATCTTAAATTAGTATGGAAACATGAAAATATTGATATTGATTTGAGAATGCAAAGTTAGATTGGGAGTTGTTGCATTATTTGGAAAAGAAGACTATTTATGTTAGAATGCATCTCTAGCCGATTGTTGATGTTGTTGAGATTGCTGTTGGTATGGTGCTGCTATTTTGGCCGAGTTTAAATCTCGGGGATGTTATATGTATAGGGGAGATGCTGCCCAAATTTTTTAGACAAGTATTGGTTGAGATTTTAATCTTAAAGCCTTACAATTAACATTTGGTAATTGTGACCAAATTGTAGATTTTGGCGAACTTGAGATTTGATTTTGGAGACGTGTAGGAAGCAGAAAAGGTATGTAAAGCTATCCCTTTTCTTCTTTTGGCATGTCCTAGGTGTACTAGGTTTGGATTTGAGCCTCGAGGGTTATTCTGTTCATAGAAATCCGAGTCTGATTTTAGGTACTATTCATTCAATGTAATTGTATTACAATTCTTATGTTTTGTTGGAAAACTATTCAAACATCCATAATTTGCACAAATGTGATAGAATCGCTTTGAAACTTTCATGGATGACTCCATAGAGTCTAATGTTCGTAATTTATGTCCGCCACCTCGACTTGACCTGAGGTGGGCCCTCTAGTCCCGAGACTTTCTTCGTTTGTCTTACTTAATCTATTTTTGTATGATATAAACAAGGGGACTTTTGCCTATGAATTTAAGGCTCCGTTTGACTTGATCCACAAGTTATTTGAAAGTTCCTTAATGTGAATGATACTAAATTTTCAGAAAACGGCTTATGAGGTATTTTTCGAAAGTTTTGTAAATTTAAAGGCTCATATCTTTTGTATACTAATTCCGACAGACTCGATACTTACCTTGAGCTTTTTGATCTCAATATACACATGTATATGTATTTATTTGTCGAGTCTTGGAACTTAATTGTGTATATGCATATGTTTCCCGCACTACTCTGCTCGTGCCTATACTATGACATCGTTCGCCGGTTCCCGGGCCGGTTTTGTGATCGTGCGCACTATGATATATTCGGCAGTATGACCTGTTACGGTTCCCGAGACCTCGCCATAGGGTCGGGTACCGTTTATGGAGTTATGCTGTGATATGGCTTATGATATGTTTTGATGATATGATATGATGTGATCATATGTTGTGTTTGGAGTTGTACGGAGATTTGAAACCTTCTGGAGTATGTTGTGTTGTGGCACCAGCGTCAGAGTGGTGACCACGTTCCTGAGCCTTATGCATGACTTTCTATTTGCATTATGTACATGTGTCTTCAGTACAGATTTTGATATTTTGATCCGGTATTCTCTCTCTGTACCCTTCACTTAAGTTATGGTTTGGATTTCTGTACTTTATGCTTTACATACTCAGTACATCTTTCGTACTGACCCTCTTTCTTCGGGGGTTGCGTTTCATGCCCGCAGGTACAGAGGTTCGTGATCTGCCAGTGTAGGCCACACATTCTGCTATTACAGAGTGCTCCTTTTGATTCGGATCCCATATATTGGTACATATCTTTTGTGATGTATATTCTTCTGTATATTTGGTTATTTGGAGTACGGCGGGGCCCTGTCCCGTCATATGATTTCGTTATATTTTGTAGAGGCCTGTAGTCATATATGTGGGTAATGGGTCATGTGTGTGTGTTCATTTGTCTATGATCTACGTTTTAATGCGGACCCGTCTGTTATGGCGGCCATAATGGCCCGTATGTTTCTATATATGTGTATATCTGTTCGGCGATGTGTATTCCGCCGCCCCTTCTGACTATGATATGATAATTTTTGCATGTGCGACCGCTTAAGATAATATTTGCTTTCAATCTGTTTGAGATGATTAATATGAAAGTCTGAGTTAGATAAAAATATGACGAGTCAGTATGTAAGTCTGTTTGGGGTGTCCAAATAGGACATCAGTCGTGGCCCACAGAGCTGGGTCGTGACACTGACCGTATAAAAGATACTGGCCGTATGTTAGACCATATAATCTGCCCAGAATTTCAACCTTCACTGGACCAAATCTACGGTCACACATACGGTCCATATAAATTATACGGACCGTATGTTGGTCCGCAAAACTGAGTGAGACAGATTTTAAGTTAATATAAGGGGACCTAAGTTCATTTATTTTCATTTCATTCTTCCTCTCCACACTTCAAGAATTCTCTAGAACCCTCTCCACTCTTCATCTTCAAGAATCCAAGAAAAGCAAGGATCAACTTCATCAAACCAAGGAAATTAAGTGCAAGAAGCTCACTAAGGTACATCCAAGACAAGAAATCTATTTGGAAGTGGAACTAGGGTTTTGCTCAAGTGAAATGTTTCTACTCAAAGTTCATTCCCACACTATCTAAGGTGAGTTTTACCTCTATTCCATGTAAATAAGAGTATTTGGTTGTAGAATAACTTGAATAAAGGAAAAGAGTAGAATATGAAACTCAAAGGTGGAATTAATGGTATTCTTGAATAGTGATTTGACATAAATCATAGTTCTTGACATGTTATGGGTATAAACTTGTTGTAAATGATATTAAGAGTGTTGAAGAAGCATTATATGTGAACTAATATGGTGGGTACGCCATAGTTATGGTTATGGATGACATTGGAGGGGCATTTTAAGAATCGAATAATGTTCAACTTGAAGGAGTTTATTGATTATGATGTCTAGGGAGTTACTAATATTGTTTAGGAGTTGGCTATTATATGGAGGAAGTTGTAGAAACAAAGAAAATGCTGCCCAATTTTCATTAGCCTTTAGTCGCTTTAGTCCAGATTTAGACATGTTCGCCATGAGCTAATTTTGTACGAATCTTCTTAAATGTAGAATCTTGAGCGTTGGAGGAAAGCATTTGATTGATAAAGTTGGAGATCCGTAAGGTATGTTAAGGCTTGTCCCTTTCTTTCAATGGCATGATCCTGTGTTATGTCTCTAATTGAATATTTCCATGTCCACCCTGATTTAAAAAGCTAGAAATTCACGACTCAAAGGCATGACTCCTTTCCTGATGATCCATAAATGTTTTCCAAAATGTCTGTATGTTCCAAATCAAAGATTTGTGATTCCATAAACTCTTATGACAACAACAATGAACATGTTTTTTTTCAATGACAACGATGATGTCAAGAAGGAGAATATTTCCATGACGATTATGATGATGATGATGTCACATTTCAAAGTCCCAAGCTTGTGATTTCAATGTGAGTATGAAAATGTTGAGATATTTCTTGATTTTCTTAAATTTATTCATTGTTGATGGTCTCACCTTATAATAATTGTTCCCTCAAGGTGGGACAGAGCGATGATGATTATTCCATAATACAATCGGAGGTTACCGACCTTACGTCACTCCGATAGGGTTATAACTTTCTTTGGGCTCTCATGCATGCTACTTATACTATATGTGTATATGATATATGTATATGTATATGGGGGACATGGGAAAAAGGGCGAGGCACTATAGATGCATGGCCACCTGATCAGCTGGTATGTTATGATATCGTCCCGGACGCGGGACGATATCTTGGGTCTATTATATAGGGAGATGGGGATATCGACGGCGATGTTTTACATCGTATTGGTGCAGGGTGGATGAAATGGAGGCTCACCTCCGGAGTGCTGTGTGATAAGAAAGTGCACAAAAACTTAAAGGCAAGTTCTACAAAGTGGTGGTTAGACCGACTTTATTGTACGGGGCGGAGTGTTGGCCAGTCAAGAAATTTCATGTTTAGAAGATGAAAGTCGCGGAAATGCGAATGGTGCGGTGGATGTGTGGGCACACTAGGAGGGATAGAATTAGGAATGAAGATATCCGAGACAAGGTGGGAGTGGTATCGGTGGAGGACAAGATGCGGGAAGTGAGGCTGAGATGGTTTGGGCATGTGACGAGGAGAGACACAGATGCCCCAGTGCGGAGGTGTGAGAGGTTGGCTATGGACGGTTTCAGGAGAGGAAAATGGAGGCCGAAGAAGTATTGGGGAGAGGTAATTAGATAGGATATGGCACAGTCCAGGTCACCGAGGACATGACCTTAGATAGGAGGCTGTGGAGGACTCAGATTAGGATAGAAGGCTAGGTGGCTAATCCTTTCACCATAGTAGTTGTAGTTTTGCTCATTTGATTTCTGCATTTGATTGCTGCTTATATTTGTTGGGTTGTTGTACTTTGGTTATCTTATTTATCTATAGTAGTTAATGCTCCTTTCTTTCAGGACTGTTCTACCATGACTTTCTCGCTTTTGTTATTCCTTGCTTTCATATTGTTTTCGATATGCTTGGTCCTATCTGACCTTTTGTCTTCTTTTTCCTCTCTTGTTCTCCTCTCTTGAGCCGAGGGTCTTTCGGAAACAGCCGCCCTCCCTTTCAAGGTGGGGGTTAGGTCTGCGTACACTCTACCCTCCCCAGACCACACATGGTGGGATTATACGGTGCTTGTTGTTGTTGTTTGTTTGTTGTTGTCCCGGACGCGGGATGCCCGGACGCAGGATATATAGGTTAGATGGATCGGACCATTCGTTCGTCGGCATTATTATGTATAAGGAATCTAGATGGATCAGGCTGTTCGTTCCGCGGCAAAATGATATGCTTTTGGATCGGGCTGCACGTTCCGCAGAAATTCTATTTTGTGTATACGTATATGAGAATTGTTTTTATGAAAGGAAAGTTAAGCATGCATAGTATCCGCCTTAAGAGGCACTCAGATGTTCAGGTTAACCTTTTCCTTCATGATATGCTCCATGTTTCTTATTATATTATTGTTTATGCCTTACATACTCAGTACAATATTCGTACTGACTTCCTTTTTCTTTTATGGACGCTGTGTTCATGCCCACAGGTAGACACGGAGGTGGTCCAGATTCATAGGTGTTGATCAGCGGATTCACATGAGCACTCCACTATTTTGGAGGTGCTACTTATGATCATATTACTTTGTGTATAGATATTTGGGCACGACGGGGTCCTGTAGCGTCTCTATGTATAGTACTCTAGTAGAGGCTCGTAGATACGTAGGTGTGGGTAGTAGATGTCCCATAATGATTATGTTATGCTTTTGTATAGCATTTTTGGTAGCCATGAGGGCTTATGTATATAGACATGTGTTGTTTTAAAGATTGTATATGTTCAGGGTGAGTATGATGATTAACCTAACGAGAGGTGCTCGGTAGTCAGCTCCGGGTACCCATCATGGCCCCCTAGTCGGGTCGTGACACAGCGGCTCACAGGAGCACTCTACTACTCCGTAGGTGCCAGTTATTCATGTATTCTTTTGTGTACATATTTGGGTACGACGGGGTCCTGTCCCGTCCATATGTCTCAGTAGTTGAGTAAAGGCTCGTAGATGCGTATGCATGGGTAGTAGTGTCTCATGGATACATTAGTGTATATTTTTGTATATCATTTTTGTAGACGTGAGGGCTTATGTATATTTATGTATTGCCTTGGAGATTATTTGTGTCCAGGATGGGTATAATGATTAGCGTAATGAGTAGTGCTCAGTAGTCAGCTCGGGGTACCCGTCATGGCCCTCTAGTCAGGTCTTGACAAAAGTGGTTCAGAGCTGTTCCGTCCTAGAGTGTGTTTACGAGCCATGTCCAACAGAGTCTCATTGATGGGTGTGAAGCGTGCCACACTTATAAACAAGAGACTGCGGGGCATCTAAGAAAAATGATCGTTCTTCCTCTTATTAGATCGTGCGATAGAGTTATGTTATAAGATTTCCTTCTCCCTAATTGTGTGTTATGATTTCAGCAATGCCAGTAAAGAGAAAATCCACAGCTACCCATATTGGCAAGGCTACTACAGCACGGCGAATGGAAAGGGAGCCACCAACGGATATAGAAGAAGGTGAATCCCATACTAAGGCTCCATCACACACTGCCCACACTCCGTCTATTCTAAAAGAACAAGGAGGGGTCTCTACTCCAGCTCCTATGCCTCCAGTTCCTCCACCGGGTGCTTCGGGTCAACAAATGACCAAGGCCATTTAGTTATTGACTTAGTTGGTTGCCGCTCAGGCTCACCGGCAAAGTGCGGGTCCTGGTGATAGAGCCACTAGTGCAAGGGACAGTCATTTCTTGAGTTTAAATCCCCCAGAATTTTTTGGGTCGAAGCCGGATGAAGACCCGCAAAGTTTTATAGATGAAATGTTGAGGACGTTGAGAATCATCCATGCCTCTGATACTGAATCTGTGGAGTTGGCATCTTATAGACTCCGAAATATAGTTGTTTTTTGGTACAATAATTGGATTTCTTAAACAGGAGGATGCACCTCCCCCGATTTGGCAAGAGTTCTTGAAAGCTTTTATTTGTCATTATTTGCCACCCGAGGTCCGTCGGGCCCGAGCTGATAAATTCTTGAATCTTAAGCAAGGGAATGTGAGTGCCCAGGAGTATAGCCTTCACTTTAATTCATTGGCTGGATATGCTCCTACTATGGTGGCTGACATGGGAGATAGAGTACATCGATTTATGAGTGGCTTAGGGCCACATTTGTTCCAGATTTTTTTGACGGCTTCACTATAGGAGGGGATGGATATTTCCCGTATTCAGGCTCACGCCCAGAATTTAGAGGATCAACAGCAGCCGCGCCGAGGCGAGCGTGATGTTGATAGAGGACAGTGTAAGAGGGCCAGATCTTCTAGTAGTGAGTATAGACGGGGTCAGCAACAGTATTCCAGATATTCGAGCCAGTCCGCGATGAGTGCACCTCCTCGGTTTGTGGGCAGAAAATTTGATCGCCCTATTTATTCTTGTCCGGGTCAGAGTTCGAGAGTCTTAGGTCCTCAGTTTGGAGGTGATCTTAGCCAGCGAAGACCACCGGTGCTGCGATGTAGCCAGTGTGGTAAATTACATTCCGATCAGAGTCACCGAGGTTCAGATGCTTGGTATGCCTATGGTCAGGATGGGCATATGATGCGTGATTGTCCATCGATGAGTAGTAGAGTTGGAACTCAGCTCACAGGATCAGCAGCTGGTTCTTCATAGTCCGTGTGCCCGGTAGGGCAGACTCCCAAGACTTCAGCAGGCCGTGGTAGGGGCAGAGGGGGAGCATCCAGTTCAGGTGGCACCCAGCCCCGTATTTATGCTCTAGCCGGACGTCAGGATTTTAGGTCCTTCCCAGATGTGGTTACAGGTACACTATCCATATTTTCCCATGATGTTTATGCATTGATTGATTCGGGTTCTATCTTGTCGTATATTACTCCGTATATTGCTGATCGTGTTGGGGTGAAACCTGAGCCAATAAATCCTTTTGAGGTATCTACTCCGGTTGGTGACCCGCTAATAGCTAGACAAGTGTGTTAAAATTGTGTGATTGTGGTATGTGATCGTCAGACTAAAGTTGATTTGGTTGAACTAGAAATGTTGGATTTCGATCTAACGTAGGGTGAGATGAATGCGATGTCCCTACAAGTAAGAAAGGTTACTTGGCGATTCTAATTAAGATTCCAATGACAATTGAGGTAGAAGAAGAAAGTTCGTTGGGGAAGGCAATGTATAAGTCGTGTTTTGGAAGGATTTTGCAAGGTACCGAGCTAATGTTGATTTAATGATGTCTTGAGGAAGAGTTATAATTCCCCTTAGATTGTTAATGAAGTGTTAAACAAGTGCTAAGAAGGTTCCATAAGGATTGGAGATCAATCGAAACGACGAGAACAAGTTCGGAGAGAAGGTGGATTATATGACCATTTATGCGGTCCGTATAATATTATACGGTCCATAGAATGGTCCGTATAATCGTTACAGTGAAGGGCCATCACTGATGGAGTTATACGGACCGTATAATTCCCGTCGGGCAGCTTTTAATGTTTATAAAAAGATGACCCCAAGGTCGTATTCTCATTTCTCATTTCCTCCACTTCTCTCAAAACCTCTAGAATATTCCACACACTTCATTTACATAAATTCAAGGGAAATCAAAGATCAAATACCAAAACTAGTAGAATCAGGTGCAAGAATGTTAACTAGGGTTTTCTCCAAGTGAAGCATTTCCATCCAAAATCCATTCTTACACAATCAAAGTGAGTTTTATGTTCATTTCATGATGTTAAGAGTATTGAATGGTTGAAAGACTTGGATTATGGAAGGAAGTAGAAAATGGAGTACAAATATGAAAATAGTGAAATTCTTGAATGGTAACTTGATTTGAATCATAGTTCTTGACATGTTATGGGTATAATCTTGTTATGAATGATGTTAAGGATATTTAAGAAGCATTATGTATGAATGAATGCGACGTTGGGTGATAGCTATGGTTATGGATGACCTTGAATAGGGAATTTTGAGAATTGAACAATATCTAGCTTAACAAGTTTATTGATCATGATATTATGGATGTTGTTGTTGATTTTTGGAGTTGTTATATTATATGGAGAAAGTTGTAGAAACAAAGTAAATGCTGCCCAATTTTCATTAGCTTTTAGTCGCTTTAGCTTAAGCATAAGTATGTTATCGATTATCTAATTTTAGTACGAATTCTCTTGAATGTAGAATTGTGAGTATCGGAGGGGAGCACTTGGTCGCAAAGTTAGAGAGTCAAAAAGGTATGTAAGGCTAGTCCCTTCTTTTCTAAGGCGTGACTTCCTTCATCTTTCTATGACTCTCTTATATTCCGGAAACTATAGGTTTATGATTATTAAGAGCTTCTCATGAAATAAAGATGAGAGATGCGTTGTGAATATGACAATGATGATGATAGTCTTATGAAGCTAATGATCCCTGTATGATTCCTTGATGTTATTCATTGTTGTTAGGCTCACCTTATAATGCTAGTTCCTTTAAGGTGAGACATGATGATCATGACTATTCCATAATGGTATCGGGGGTTATTGACCTTGCGTCACCCCGATAGAGTTATAGTTTGTACTTGAGTTCTTATGAAAGCTTTATGATAAGTATATAATAACGAGATTACACCGTGCCTATATGGCCGGGCAGACAACACTATTGGGCGGCATAAGATGTTTGCCCCAGACGCGGGCTAATGATGATCACACCGTGCTTATATGGTCGGGCAGCTTATATATGCATACTCGATATGATGTTGTTTATGATGTAAGTTAGCATGCATAATTCTGTCTGAAGAGACATTTAGTTGCAGGTTGTTTCCTTACTTGATGTTTCCCTATCTATTCGACATGTTATTATTGTTCAGGCCTTACATACTCAGTACATTGTTCGTACTGACGTCTTTTCTTTTTATGGACGCTGTGTTCATGCCCACAGGTAGGTAAGGAGGCAGTACTGATTCGTAGGACTCTATCAGCAGCAACACAGGAGCACTCCACTACTCCGGAGGTGCCAGTTATTGATGTATTCTTTTGTGTACGTATTTGGGTACGACGGGGTCCTGTCCCGTCCTTATATCTCAGTACTCTAGTAAAGGCTCGTAGATATGTATGCGTGGGTAGTAGTGTCTCATTGATACATCAGTGTATATTTTTGTATATCATTTTTGCAGCCGTGAGGGCTTATGTATATTTATGTATTGCCTTGGATATTATTTGTGTCCAGGATGGGTATAATGATTAGCTTAATGAGTAGTGCTCGGTAGTTTGCTCCAGGTACCTATTATGGCCCCCCTAGTCGGGTCGTGACAAAAGTGGTATCAAAGTTGTTCCGTCATAGGGTGTGTCTATGAGCCATGTCTAACAGAGTCTCGTTGATAGGTGTGAAGCGCGCCACACTTATAAACAAGAGGTTGCGGGGCATTTAGGAAAAACTAATCGTTCGTCCTCTTATTAGATCGTGCGATAGAGCTATGTTTTAAGATTTCCTTCTCCCTGATTGTGTGTTATGATTTCAGCGATACCAGTAAAGAGAAAAGCCACAGCCGCCCAGAATGGCAAGGCTACTACAGCACGGCAAATGGAAAGGGAGCCACCAACGGATATAGAAGAAGGTGAATCCCATACTGAGGCTCCATCACACACTTCCCATACTCCGTCTATTCTAAAAGAACAAAGAGAGGTCTCTACTCCAGCTCCTATGCCTTCAGTTCCTCCACCGGGTGCTTCGAGTCAACAAATGACCGAGTCTATTAAGTTATTGACTTAGTTGGTTGCCACTCAAGCTCAACGGCAAAGGGCAGGTCCCGATGATAGAGCCACTAGTGCAAGGGCCTATGATTTCATGAGTTTAAATCCCCTAGAATTTTTCAGTCGAAGCCAAATGAAGACCCGCAAGGTTTTATAGATGAAATGTTGAGGACGTTGAGAATCATCCATGCCTCCGATACTGAATTTGTGGAGTTGGCATCTTATAGACTCCGGAATGTAGCGGTCCTTTGGTACAATAATTGGATTTCTTCAAAAGGAGAGGATGCACCCCCCCCCCCCCCCAAGTTTGGCAAGAGTTCATGAGAGCTTTTATTTGTCATTATTTGCCACCCGAGGTCCCTTGGGCCAGAGCTGATAAATTCTTGAATCTTAAGCAAGAGAACGTGAGTGCCCGAGATTATGGCCTTCACTTTAATTCATTGGCTAGATATGCTCCGACTATGGTGGCTGACATGGGAGATAGAGTACATCGATTTGTGAGTGGCTTAGGGCCACATTTGTTCCAGAATTGTTTGACGGCTTCACTACAGGAGGGGATGGATATTTCCCGTATTCAGGCTCACGTCCAGAATTTAGAGGAGCAACAGCAGCCGCGCCGAGGCGAGCGTGATGTTGATAGAGGACAGTGTAAGAGGGCCAGATCTGCTAGTAGTGAGTATAGACGGGGTCAGCATGTTATATCCTGCATTTTGTGCCTTCGGATAATTCAAGACAATTGCGAGAAGTTAAGAACAAGGCTATATTTTGGTCTTGTTTAAGACACAAGTTGTTTATAAAAAAATTTGAATCGGAAATATTAAGAAAGGCTAGGGGCAAAAAGTGAAATTCACAAGATGGCCCATAGAAAATATGGAGAAAGACCAAGGGCAAATTGGGAATTTGGAAAAAAATAAATTTTCATGAAGTACAAAACAAAACAAAAAAAATGGGCTTGGAAATTAAAGGGGGCCATTTGGGCAGTCCATAATAAATGGGCCAAAGCCCATATGGGGACAAAATAACTAAGTCCAAAAAAGATGACTTATTAGTCATCTTATTCATCTCACTACTAGAAATTTCAAGAAACCTAAAGAACAAAAGAGAAGGAGAAAAAAAAAACCCAAAGGCCATTCGGCCATAACAAATCCAACAAGAACCTTGGAAAATTTTTTATCAAAAATTATTTTTTTCTAGCTAAACAATCCTTTGAAGGGTCCTTAGCAAGGTGAAGTGGTCATTGGAGCAAGAAAAGCACATATTCTACCAAGTTACAAATCTTAGCCAAGTGAAAAATCAAGGAAAAAAGGTAAGGTTTAATCCTTTTCTTATATGTTATGGATGATTATGTATGTTGTAGTATGTGAAAATGGATTAAATTCATGGAAATATGGAAACATGTTGTGGCTGTGCATGTATGTGTGTGTGTAGGAATAATGACTTAATTATTTTATCTAGTGTTTGGTTGTTGTTGTTGTGGATGCTATGTTGAGAATGGAAGTTTGATGATTCTAGTGAGGTTGTGATGGTTGGGGAGTTGTTTTAGAAATTAATGCGATTTGAAAATAGTCTTCTTGTATTTATGGAAGATAATGTCGTTAGTGTGTAAATTGTTGGGTTGTTGTGATTGAACTTGAAAGAAGAAATTAGGTTGTTATTGTTCTTATTGAAGTTGGAAGGTCTCGGGGGAAGTAACATGTTGATTGGGTTGTTTGGAATGTTATGTGAATTGTTTGAAGTATTCTTCAATCATGTTGGAACGATTTCGGAGTAATACTTGAATGTGGTATCATTGGTATTGGCTTGATTATATGTGATTGAATTGAATACAAATGAAGTGTCGATGAATTGTGTGGCAAGGATTGTTAACGTTAGAATGTATTTTGGATAAATTGTTACGGTTGTTAGTATGATTGTTGGTATTGTTGTTGATAATTTGGTCGAGTTGAATTCTCGGATTGTTGTTGATAGAATTGGCCGAGTTAGATTCTCGGGGATGGTGTATTTACAGGGGAAATGCTGCCGAAATTTCGGCAGATCATAAGTGAATTTATTTGAGAAACTAAGGCAAGTGTATGACGCCGAATCTAATAATTGTGTGAACTCTTTTGAATGTAGACTAGCAAGCTTGGATAAATAAACGTAGCTAATAGGACGTGGAGCAGGTATGTATGGCTTACCCTTCCTTTCTTTTGGCATGATCTTTATGAAACCAACATGAAAAAGTATATGTATGATTTCAAAGAAACTCCTATTCTTAGAGCCACTAGGATGGCTAAAGTTTTGATTTTCAAATGATAAAACGTTCTATTATTTCGTTGAGTCTTTGTTATATTTTGATACGTATATATGGTTTCAAAAGCACTATTTGATTTGATCCATAACGATATTCGAAAAGTACCTAACATGATGGTTGCTTTAATTTTCCAAAAATGGCTTCTGAAAAGTTTGTAGAAGGTTCTTTACTTCAAATGCTCATAACTTTCTTATACTAAATCGGATTGACCCGAAACTTGTTTCTAAGCCTTCAGGTGTCGATAAGTATACTTGCCCATCGAGTCTTCCATAATATATTCGGAGGTTACCGACCTTACGTCACTCCGATAAGGCTATAAAATTCTTTGAGCTCTCCTGTATGTTGCTTGCATAATATATGTATATGACATATGTATATGATATATATATATGGTATATGTATATGACACACAGACATGATATATGTATATGTATACGGGGTAAGAGAAAAGGTGAGGCACTATAGACGCATAGCCACCTGATCAGTTGGTATCAGAGCCGGTGGTGGGGCAAACCCAGTGGTGGGGCAAACCTCAGCAAAAACGCTGAGTCCCGAGGGGGGGGGGGGGTGAGTGTAAGGCTTGCCTTAGGCGAATCACACATTGGTTTAGGCAAATCCCACATCGGTTCATGTCGTCCCGGACGCGGGATATAATTGGTTACATGAATGGGAGCCGATATTGCTCGGCAACATAATATGTTCTATTTTCTATGTATACGAAAAACAAATGTTCTCAAAGAAAGATAAGCATACAGGGCTCCCGACCTATGAGGCACTCGAATGTAAAGATTACTTTCCCATTTCATGACATGCTCTATATTTCCTTTATGTCATTATTCATGCTATGCATCTCTCGTATAATAATATTCATGCCTTACATACTTGGTACATTACTCGTACTGACGTCCCTTCTTGTGGACGCTGCATTTCATGCCACGCAGGTAAGCAGGTAGACGGGTTCGATTCCTAGAAGCTCCACCAGTGATACTGTTATATTCTGTATTTTGTACGTTCGGATATTTCAAGGTAGTCGTGGTAAGTTAAGGGATTGACCATCTTCCAAAATTATTTTAATGTACAAGTTGGTTATGAATATTATTTATGAACATTATTAGTATGGAAATATTGAGAGAGGCTAAGGGCAAAAAGGGAAATTCGCAAAGTGGCCCATGGTAATATTGTGGAAGGCTAGGGGTAAAACGGGAATTTCACAAAAATTCAAGAGAGTTCAAGAAGGGGGCCATTTGGCCGTGTAGTGTGTGTGTGTGTGTATGTGGGTCCCACCCCTTTTATGGGCTATGTAATTATATATGGACCAAAGCTTACATGGCAAGACTCAAGTATTCATCTTTATTTTAAAGAAAATTCAAGAAAAGTGGAAAAGGGACATGTGTCCACTTGGTATTGGAGGGAGCTATATATATATATATATATACAAGTGATGACCAAGCAAAACATAATTCATCACTTTGCAATTTTAGAAAACTCAAGAGAAAGAGAGAGCAAGAGAGATATTCGGCCATGACTACGGCCGAATTTGGTGCCAAGGAAATTGAAGGAAAAATAATAATAATAATAATAATAATAAGAATAATAATAATAATAATAATTTTATTTTAGCAATTTAACCAATTGGAAGGCCCTCTACAACGTGGAGTAGCTGTTGGAACAAGTATGAAGCTCAGTATGAAGCTCTATATGGAAGGAAGTGTAGATCCCCAATTGGGTGGTTTGAAGTAGGAGAAGTACAGCTAATAGGACCTGAATTGATTCAATAGGAAGTGGAAAAGGTCAAGGTCATCCGAGATCGATTATTGACAGCCCAAAGTGTCACGACCCAACTAGGGGCCGTGACGAGTACCCGATACTTGTACCGAGCACCCCTTGTTTATCGTTTTGCCTTTACCTCTTAGCAAGCCGTATGAACGGTGCCATATATATATTTTTTTGAACATTAACATGCTAAAACACCATATATCTAACTGTACCTGACTGACTGTACATATCTGTCTACGAGCCTCTAGACATAGTACGCTTATACATAGAAAGGGTCGAGTACTGTCGTGCCCAAGAATACATACACAAAATAGTACCACTGAAGTGAGGCTCCGGAACAACTGGAGCGCTGTAGAGTACCGCTGGTAGAGCTCCTAAGGATCAAGTCCACCTGTCTGCCGACCTGCGCGGCATGAAACGCAGCGTCCACAAGAAGGAACGTCAGTACGAATAGTGTACCGAGTATGTAAGACATGGAAGATAACACAAGCAATAACATAGTGTATAATTAATAATGTCATGGAGTCATAGGACATAGAAAATAGAACTTATACCATGTCATGTATTATCATATCGTATCATATCTTATCTTGTCTTGTCGTAGCATATCGCGTTATAATATATCGTGTCATAGTATGTCAGGCTATAGTATATCATATCATAGTTCATCATATCATAGCATAGCATGTTATAGCGTGTCGTGTCATAGCATAGCGTGTCATAGCATGTCTCACCATAGCATAGCATGTCATAGCGTATCATAGCATAGCATAGCTTGTCATATCATGTCCTGTCGTGGTAGATCATAGCATATCATGTCATAGTATAGCTTACCATAGCATATCTTATCATAGCATGTCTGGTCATGACATGGTAGGTCATATCATAGCGCCGAGCAATGTCGGCTCACCCACATAGCGCCGATATACACCGGCTCACCCATATATCCCGCGTCCGGGCACCCCGCGTCCGGGATGATAAGCCAGCTGATCAGGTAGCAATGAAACATGTTTCCTTTCCCATTCCCCCATGTATCCCTTCCCCCCATCCTAGGTTCATATACATAGCTTGCATATATGTACTTTGTATGCATATACACATCTTATATACGTACACATATTTTTGTATTCATATACATAGCTTGTATACATATACATGTCTTATATACATTTACTTATCTTATATACATATACATATTTTATATACTTATATATATCTTATATACATATACATGTTTTATATATATATATATATATATATATATATATATATATATATATATATATATATATATATACATATCTTATATAAATATACATGTTTTATATAAATATACATCATATAAGCACACAAGGGAGCCCAAGGGAAAATCATGTAGCCATCGGAGTGACATAAGGTCGGTGACCTCCGAGTACATTATGGAATACTCATGATCGCTCTTGTCTCACCTCGAAGGGACGAATATTTTAAGGTGAGATGGTCAACGGAGAATAGTATTAAAGTAAACGTAGAATGAAATCGTGGGCGTCATAGATGACAGTTCATAGGCTTGGAAGTCTTTAGAAAGTGAAGTCATAGATAGGGAATATAAATAGGATTCGAAAATTAGTTTATCATTTTCATGTTTACATAAGATACTTAGCTTAGTCATCATAGTCATAGAGTCGTTCTGGTAGTACGTATCATAGGCATATCCTCTTATCTAACATCATTGTTATCATTATCGTCATGGAAGTATCCTCGTTGGAGGAGTCATAGTACTTATCATTTGGTAACGAAATCGGGATTAAAGTTTCCCTTTAGATTCACTTCAAGTATGTCAAGCAAGACTATAAGGAAAATCCGAGAGTAACGGGCCCACCTGGGGCCGGATGAGGTAGCGTATACGATTTACATATATTACGTGTCATAGCGTTACTTGTGAGGATCTTAGGGTAATCGGGTCCCATTTATACAAGTGCTAAGGGTTTAGGAGGTTTTTCCCACAATTGGCACACTTTCTAATTCAATTCTATTGAACAAAAAGGAGAAAACTTTAGGTGCGGATTCCGGGGAACGGAGTTGTCCCCGAGGCTCGTACCCGACTTATTACAGCTAAGACATGCCATAGAAAGAAGGGTGAAGCCTTACATACCTCTTTCCGCTCCTTTTGCTATTCCAAATTCACGTCACAATTTCGTCAAAATCTGCAAATTGGTCGTTTTTACCAAAACTCTCATTAGTATACTTAGAGTTGAAATCTTAAGGAAACACTTGGCTACCGAAATTTCGGCAGCATTTCCTCTGTAAATATACCATCCTCAACATTCAACCTAGCCAAATTCTCCACCAACACAATCCGGGAATTCAAACCCGGCCAAACTATTAACATAATCAACAATCGCACTAGCAATTCACATATTTCATCCAAGATGCATGATTTCAATTTATTACCTTCTTCAAAACCTTCCGACTCCAATGAACACGATAACAACCTTATAGTATATATTCCAACGACATCATACCAATATCATTACATACTATCCATGCAAGAACATTATTCTTCAATATACATAATCTTCCAATTACCAATACTTTACCACACTTATCAAGGCTTTACTTGCTATATGCAATCTACAACACAACAACTAAAACACTAAATATAACTTGCTCATTATTCTTCAACAATTCAACACATATACACGACTACATATGCCATAAAACAACCCACACACTATTTTCCAAATTTCTCAACCAACCCACTTGTGATACAACTATTTAATAATATTTACTTTCGTAAGGAAGTTGAAATTAATGCCAACACATCAATAACAACATCTTCAACATTCTACAAGATGATTATATACATATTTTATCCAAAATTTTCTTCAAACCTCAATCGATAATTCAACAACATCAATACAACAAACTATCACCTTATTCTTGCAATTATTTCTTAATCCATGTTGATAAAGAAAGAAATTTAACGATTCATACCTTGTATTTACCAAAGTAACAAAATCTTCATTTTTTCACTTGCTCCCAAGCTCCTCCAACTCCAAAATGAAATTATATTTGTGACTATGCGTTGCCCGGACTTCGATTAGTACTTGTAGCTTGAAATTTTGCTCAAAATCTTTGATTTTGTATGAGATTTGAGAGCCCTTTGATGGCTGAACTTTCTGGAAATTTTCAGGGGTTTTTGATGAAGAAAAATGGGGTTTTGCCCCTTTTATATCAAATTGGGTCGGCGTACTGTAGCTGCAGTACTGCTGCAGTACTGTAGCGGTACTGTAGCAGTGCTGTTTCTGCGCGACAGTTCAGTTTGTAACGTCTATAATTCTCTCCTCCGAGATCCTATCAACGAGCGGTTTGTTACATTATAAACTAGACTCGACGAACCGCATTTTAGGCTTTTGAAACGCCTTAAAACTCCAACTATACATGGAGATATACCCCTCCAAAGTTGAATAAAAATCCTTCCAGCATTTCTCAAATTTTTCATCGAACTTATTTTCTTCAATTTGCTCGTCTCAAAATATTCCGAAACTCTCCAGACATGATATTTATCACTTATTATACTAATAATGATCATGTTCTTGTGTTTCAAAATACTCTTTCCCGATTACGACTTACGAGATCGTAATTCACCCTCTTTCTTCGTTGTAACGTACTTTCCATGGCTTGTGCTTTTCAAAACATTATGGGACGTCTCCGACACTCCCTTACTACGGTGAGGTAAATGTCATACTCCTGCTCTGAAAACGCGGGGTGTAACACAAAGTCATCAGAAATCTTACGCGGACAACCGCCAGCGAGACTTAGAATTTCAAGTTGATGACTGGTATTCTTAAAGGTGTGTCGCCAATGAAAGGAGTGATGATATTTGGTAAGAAAGGAAAGCTGAGTCCTCGATACATTGGACCTTATAGGGTTGCTCGCAAGGTGGGTCAAGTAGCTTATGAATTGGACTTACCCTCAGAACTGGAATCAGTCCATCCGGTTTTCCATGTCTCAATTCTCTGTAAGTGTGTTAGAGATCTTATTAGGATCGTCCCAGTAGATGATGTTTAAGTGACAGAAAAGTTGGCTTATGAAGAAGTACCCATTGCCATACTAGATAGGCAAGTACGACGACTTAGAAATAAAGAGGTAGCTTCAGTCAAGGTTTTATGGAGAAATAGCAACCGGGAAGAGATGACTTGGGAGGCGGAAGAAAATATGAAGGCCAAGCACCCATATTTATTTCAGCCCCCGGAAGAAATCCAAGATGAAACGTCAAGATTATGAGGTATACATGATTTCTTTTTATGCTTTTGGGTCGTGTGTGGCCAAACTTTATTACTATAATGTTGTGGCCCTATGAGGCATTGTTATTATGGGCTCCTTGTGACAGGTTGGTAGTGCCATATTACAGGGGAAACTCTGGCGAAGGTTTCGTAAAATTCCTGAGAACTTAACATTCAAGGACGAATGTTTCTAAAGGGGGGAAGAATGTTACACCTCCGATTTTATTTCAAGGAGATTTCGGCTTATTGGTGGTGTATACCTTCGGTACGGTAGTCCGCACCAGAGTTTTGGTCATGAGTTATTCTGTTTGGTATGTGTACAGGTGTATAAGTATGTATTCTTGATATTTCAAGGTAATTGGAAAAGAAACGAATCTAATCGGAACAAAGCGAAGTAGTTCAGGAAATTGCTGACACCAATCAGTGTCGACGGCCCAGAGGACGGACCGTCGACACGTCGACGAGCTGTCGCTTGGCACCGTCGACGAGGTTCTGCGATCAGATCTCTCCGGCGGAGAATCGATGGTGCACGTCGACACGTCGACGAACCGTCGACCCTGCTTGTCGATCCGCGGATCTGGAAACGTCCAACCCTGATTATAAATATAAGTTCCCATGTTTTATTTCATTATTTCTCCCAAGAACAGACCTTATATCTCTCTAGAAACCTCTAAAACTCTCTCTCTATTTCAACAACAGTTTATACCAAGAAATCAAGAGCAAAAGCTAAGATTTAAGAGATTCATATACTATGAAGCCTATTAGGGTTTGTGGAGAGTAAGAGTTTCTTTGGCATGCAAGTGAAGGATTCCATTCTAATGGAGTAGAGTGACTCAAGGCTTGTTCCCAAGTGTTCAAGGTGAGTTTTATGTTTATTTCTTATCATTGAGGGTATTGACGGGTTAAAAGACTTGGATTATGGAAGAACATAGCTTAAAATGTAGAATCAATGGTATTCTTGAATAATAGTTGACATGAATCATGACTCTTGATGTATTATGAATAGAATCTTGTTACAATTATATGTGAGAAAACGTATTAGTGTACTACGACCAAGATTATGGATGAATTGAAGTGAAATTGTGAAATGTGGGTAATGTAGATGAATGAAGATTGTTGGTTATAATGTTGTGAATGTTATTATAGAAGTTTGGGAGTTGATATATGGTATGAGGAAAATTGTATAAACAAAGGAAATGCTGCCCAATTTTCTCTTGCTTTAGTAAGCACGTTCATATAATCGATTAGCTAATGTTAATACCAACTCTTTTGAAGGTAGAAACGTGAGCATTGAAGGAGGACGATCAAGCGATAAAATAGCTAAACGAAAAGGAATGTGAGGCTAGTCCCTTCCTTCTAAGGCATGACTCCTATGGCATGAATTCTCCTATTTTCCCATGACTTTCTTACATTCCGGTAATTATGAGCCTATGATTATAAGGAGCTTAACATGAAGTATAGAAACGAGATATGTCATGTGTATGATAGTGATGATGATGAATTAAGTTTAAAAATCATAAAGCTAATGATTCTAACTATGATCCATTGATGTTGTTTATGGTATACACTCACCTTATGTACTAACTCCTTCAAGGTGAGGCAGAATGCTTATAAATGCTCCATAATGGAATCGGGGGTTCACGACCTTATGTCACCCCTATAAAGTATAGTTTTCTTTGAGTTTCTATGCATGCATTATGATAAGAGTATGACCAGATTATGATAAGCCTATGATAAGTACATGATGGCGATGTTACGCCGCGCCCATATGGCCGGGCAGACACCGCTAAGGCGAGCAGCGTATACACTATGTCTAGATGGCATGAGTAGACACCACTAGTGGGCGGTATGAGATGGTTATCCGGATGCGGGAGGCCTGGACGCGGGCTAATGATGATCACACCGTACCTATATGGTCGGGCAGCTTACATAGATATGCATACCTAATACGATGATGTTTATGAAGTGAGTTAGTATGTTTTATTTCTATCAAACTTGACAGTCAGTTATAGGTTGTTCTTCATTTGATATTTCCCTATTTCATTGATGTATTATTATTTTTTCTACCTTACATACTCAGTACAATGCTCGTACTGACGTCCTCTTTCTTTGGACGTTGTGTTCATGCCCACAGGTAGACAGAGAGGTGATCCAGATTCATAGGAACAGGAACCAATCTCAGGTACACCCTCAACAGGAACAGGAACAACAGGAGCAGGTGGTGCTGGAGGTGGTGCTTGATTTCCAGTATCATTTCCATTACCAGCATTTCAGTCACGACCCGACTCGGGGCCGCGACGACCACCCGGTGCTAACCCACCCGAGCACCCTCTTAGCTTACTCTTATACTTACATCTAGGTGAGCCACACAATTTTACATGCATTTCCATTGATTCGTCAACTAGTCTCATATGGACAACCGCACATTTATATCATCATAGGCATTTATGCCACATCATTGTACATGGGCCAACGTGGCCGACAAAATGATATACAAAACATAGGCCGACAAGGCCAAACACATCTACCCACACACCCATACGTCTACGAGCCTCTAAGAGTATAACATATCACATTAGCGGGACAAGACCCCGCTATGCCCATAATTATATACACAAAAGAATGAGTACCCAAAAGATATGGCTCCGAAGGAAATGGAGCTCTCTATGAAATCTCCGAATAGGCAGCTAAGGATCAAATCTGTCTCCCTGCGCACCTACGGGCATGACGTAGCATCCACAAACAAAAGGATGTTAGTACGAAGAATGTACTGAGTATGTAAAGCATGATCAACATCAATATAGGAGCATAATAGATATCATATGAAGATAGCATAGGAGGGGAGACAGTAATATCATCCTCATGTCGCTTACTTGCATACATCGTCGTTCGTATCCCATAGTAATACTCGTACCATACTTGTGCTCATATTCGTATACATGTCCTTATCCGTATTCCTATACATAGTCTTTTCACATTCATATTCATATTATATACATAGTCATTTCACATACATAGCATTTACATACCATACCCGACCTCATGGGATCGGTGTCTTATACATACTTGGCCAACCAAGGCTCAAGGTCATACATACCTGGCCCTACCAAGGCATCAGGGTTATCCGTACCCTCTGCAGAGGTGTGCGCGCGTTTCGTAATTATATACATACTTTATACATAGTCATATACATATAGTCTTACCCGACATCATAAGCTCGAGGTCTTATTATAGCCCTTCATAGGCACACATACACATATATCGTAGCTCGTAAGCATATCTAGTCTCATTTTACTCTCATCATCATTACTATCCTCATCATTATCGTTACATTTACATTATAGACTTACTCGTCAAACGAGGAACGTAGTATAAGCATAGTACAAATCAAGGGTCGTGAGCTTATGAGCTCGGAATTTCAACCATGTGAAGACAACATACTCATATGGAGGAATTTAGGAATTTGGCCAAGAACCATGCCTTATGAAAGAAGGGTTAGCCTTACATACCTTTCCGTCGAACTATTCTATGCTTGCACGCTCCCTTCCAATGCTAGCGTTTATACCTTCATTAATATCATAACAATGGCCATTAGTCATTCACATTATCCACATTATCTAGAATTCCTCAATTTGCCTCTAATTCACCCACATTCATGATTATAGCACCCATCTTCGTCCATTCGTCTAAAGTGTTTAGTTCATGATCTTAATACCATTTATAGCACATTCATATCACAACACAACAACATTCATAACTCAATTCAAACTATTTCTCAAAATGTCACTATTCATCATTCATGACCTAGTTGACCACATTTTCTACAATCCATGTATTTTAATTCTCCAATACCTCAAGCATCTTGTAAAAATCATGAATCTTACCTTAGAAGTTGTAGGAACAAGCTTTGGTTGATAATACTCTTCTTTGAGCAAAACCCTAGTTTTTCTCCATTTGGATTTCTTGACTTGGATGATCCTTGATTATTCCCTTATCCTTTATTTACTTGTCTTAATGTTATGGATGACTTATAATCCTTGAAAACTCATAAAATAAATGTAGAGGGAAGTTCTATAGAGAAGTGGTGTAATGTTGTAAATGAAATAACACAAGTCTTGATCCTCATATTTAATGAATTGAAAAATCTGTGCTGGGTGAACAGTGGTCGTCCATGGAGGTTTACGGTCCGTATTTCAGTTTACGGACCGTCCCTCGTGGTCGTTTTTAAGCTTAAGCAGAACCAGAAACTCTGGCCTGCATGCATGGTGATTTACGACCATGGTTTACGGGCCGTAAATCACTTTACGGTCCGTCCACCAGGTCGTATTATACCTCTTCCTCAGCTGGCAGAAAGTTGAAGTTTGGTATGCCAGTTTACGACCTGGCAGTTTACGGACCGTATACCAGTTTACGGTCCGTATTTGCACTTTACGACCACTGGCAGAAAGCTGAAGCTTTTGCATGGCAGTTTACGACTGCCAGTTTACGGACCGTATTGCACTTTACGGTCCGTATTTTGCAATATACGACCACTGGGCAGTTTTGCCAACTTTCAATTTTTCTCATTTCTCGACTTTTCATTCTAATCATCCACATCCCTTTACATACATCTCCCATGAAACATTATACACTCGCACTCCTCGCACACCTCATTAGTTCATTTACTTGCGTACCAATGGGAAATTTTTCCGAGGTGTAACATTTTACCCCCTTAGGAACATTCGTCCTCGAATGTTAAAGGCTTGGGGAATTCTATAAAAATTTAGCCAGAGTTTCCTCTGTAATGTGGCACTACCACCCTGTCACAACAACCCACAATAACAATGCCTCACAGGGTAATAATACAACAGCACTAGAAATTTGGCCACACCAGACCTGAATGTATAAAAGGAAAACATGCATACCTTATGATTTTGACGTCTCATCTTAGACTTCTTCCAAGGGCCGAAATAAATGTGGGTATTTGGATCGCATATTCTCTTCTGCTTCCCATGTCATTTCCTCTCGATTGTTATTTCTCCACAGAAATTTAATTGAGGCCACTTCTTTGTTTCTAAGCCTCCGTACTTGCCTATCTAATATGGCAATGGGTATTTCATCATAAGTTAACTTTTCTGTCACTTGAATATCATTCACTGGGACGATCCTCGTAGGATCTCCAACACACTTCCGAAGCATCGAGACATGAAATACTGGATGGACTGACTCCAAATCTGGAGGTAGATCTAGTTCATAGGCCACTTTGCCTATTTTGCGCACAATTTCGTATGACCCAATATACCGGGGACTGAGCTTCCCCATTTTGCCAAATCTCATCACGCCCTTCATTGGCGACACTTTCAAGAATACCCAATCTTTCACTTCGAACTCTAAGTCTCTTCGACGATTATCCGCATAGGACTTCTGACGACTTTGAGCCGCTAGCAACCGATCTTGTATGAGCTTAACTTTCTCTATTGCTTGCTGGACCACGTCTGGCCCTATCAACTTAGCTTCTCCGGTTTCAAACCACCCAATTGGGGATCTACACTTTCGCCCATATAGAGCTTCATACGGTGCCATTTGAATGCTAAAATGGTAACTGTTATTGTAAGCGAACTCGATGAGTGGCAAATGGTCATCCCAATTTCCTCCAAAATCTATCATACATGCCCGTAACATATCTTCAAGAGTCTGAATAGTACGTTCAGCTTGCCCATCGGTCTGTGGGTGAAATGTTGTGCTTAGGCGCACTTGGGTCCCTAAACCTTCTTGGAAAGACCACCAAAACTTGGCTGTAAACTGAGTCCCTCTATCGGAGATGATAGATACCGGAACGCCATGGAGTCTCACTATCTCTTTAAGATAAAGCTTGGCATAATCTTCTGCCATATAGGTCGTTCTGACCGGTAAGAAATGCGCTGACTTTGTGAGCCTATCCACGATCACCCATATAGAATCATATTTACGTCGAGAACGGGGTAACCCTGTAATGAAATCCATATTAATCATTTCCCACTTCCAAGTTGGGATTTCTATAGCTTGCAATAAGCCACCCGGCTTTTGGTGTTCTATCTTCACTTGTTGGCAATTAGGACACTGAGCTACGAATTCCGCTACGTCTTTCTTCATCCCATTCCACCAATATATAGTCTTAAGATCACGATACATTTTCGTCGCTCCAGGGTGAACGGAGTAACGGGAACAATGAGCTTCTCTCAAAATCTGATGGCGTAGACCTGCCACATCGGGAACACATAACCTGCCTCGACATCGGAGAACTCCGTCTTCCGAAATGTCAAATGATGACCACTCCTTCTGAGGGAGCGTATCTCTGTACTGCATTAGCATGGGGTCCTCTAATTTGCGCTATTTTACTTCCGCTACTAACGATGAAACTGCTGAATTCTGAATAATAGCTCCACTGCTACCGGAGTCCATCACTCGGACTCCTAGGCTAGCTAACTGCTGAAGATCACGGGCCATCTCTTTCTTTTCTGGTCGTACATCACTTAGACTTCCCATCGACCTACGTCTAAGAGCATCAGCCACAACATTTTCCTTTCCGGGGTGGTACAGGATTTCGACGTCATAGTCTTTTAGCAACTCTAGCCATCGTCGTTGCCGCAAATTCAACTCTTTCTGCTTGAAGATGTACTGGAAACTCTTATGATCTGTATAAATATCCATGTGGACACCATATAAGTAATGTCTCCATATATTTAAAGCATGGACCACCGCGGCCAATTCTAAGTCATGGGTAGGATAATTCTGCTCATGTTTCCGTAATTGTCTAGAAGCATACGCAATCACCTTACCATTTTGCATCAATACACAGCCTAGCCCGACGCCTGAAGCATCATAATAAATAACATATCCTTCCAATCCCCCTGGAAGTGTCAAGACTGGGGCTGAAGTCAGTCGGTCCTTCAACTTTTGGAAACTACGCTCGCAAGCATCTGTCCATTGAAACTTAGCTGACTTCTGAGTCAACTTGGTGAGCCGTGCAGAAATAGAAGAGAAACCCTCAACAAATCTTCTGTAATAACCGGCTAAGCCCAAAAAGCTACGGACCTCCGTAGGGGTCGTGGGCCTTGGCCAAGTCTTCACGGCCTCAATCTTTTGGCTATCCACTCGAATACCGTCAGCTGCAACAATGTGGCCCAGAAATGCCACTGAGTTCAACCAAAACTCGCATTTGGAAAACTTCGCGAATAACTCTCGAGCTCGAAGAACTCCAAGGACAATTCGAAAATGATCCACATGTTCTGCCTTGGATCTAGAATACACTAGGATGTTATCGATGAATACAATCACGAATCGATCCAGAAAAGGCTTGAATACATTGTTCATTAAGTCCATAAACACTGCCGGTGCATTAGTTAGCCCAAACGACATTACTCGGAACTCGAAATGGCCATATCTTGTTCTAAAAGCTGTCTTAGGGATATCTTTCTCCCTAACTCTTACTTGGTGATACCCGGACCTCAAATCAATCTTTGAAAACCATTTGGCACCTTGCAATTGATCAAATAAATCATCAATCCTCGGGAGGGGATACTTGTTTTTAATTGTCACTTTATTCAATTGCCGATAATCAATGCACATTCTCAAGGAGCCATCCTTCTTCCGGACGAACAATACGGGTGCTCCCCACGGGGATGAACTAGGCCGAATGAAGCCTTTTTCAAGCAACTCTTTCAATTGCTCCTTCAACTCTTTCAACTCTGCGGGTGCCATCCTATAGGGAGGAATAGATATGGGATTAGTGTCTGGCAACACATAAATCACAAAATCTATCTCTCGCTCGGGAGGAAGGCCTGGAAGCTCTTCCGGGAACACATCCGGAAATTCATTCACTACCAGAACTGACTGAAGGGTCGGTGACTCAGCTTCTACATCTTGAACTCGCACTAGGTGATAAATACACCCTTTCGTGATCATCTTCCTTGCCTTTAGATAGGAAATAAACCTACCTTTTGGTGATGCCGCATTCCCTTTCCATTCTAAGACTGGTTCTCCCGGAAACTGGAAACGAACCATCTTCATTCGGCAATCAACGTTGGCGTAACAAGAAGCCAACCAATCCATGCCCATAATAACGTCAAAATCTACCATTTCTAGCTCATGCAAATCAATCATGGTACGACGATCACAAATCACAATCACACAATTCCTATATACTCGGCTAGCTATTACCGAGTCACCCACAGGTGTAGACACCTCAAAAGGTTTGATAGACTCCGGCTCAATTATAAATCGACTCGCAATATATGGAGTAACATATGATAATGTGGAGCCCGGATCAATCAAAGAATATACATCATGAGAGAATACCGATAATATACCTATGACCACATCAGGAGAAGACTCAAGATCTTGGCATCCAGCCAAAGCATAAATACGGTGCTGAGGACCGCTAGTACTGGGAGCTCTGCCTCTACCTCTACCATGGCCGACTGGCGCAAGTGAGCCTGGCCCCGTAGGGCGTACAGATGCCGAAGATCCGGCTACCGACCCTGATGGCTGGGTCCTACCTCTACCATGTACTGAGGGGCAATCACGCATAATATGGCCTGGCCGACCACATGAATGGCAAGCGTCTGAACCTGATCGGCACTGACCCCAATGCAACTTTTCACACTGAGAACATCGTGGTACGGGTGGCCTTGGCTGGCCTGAATCACCTCTAAACTGAGACCCGGAATAACCCTGACTCGGCTCGGAACGAGTAGATCTGTCAAATCTCTACCCCGTGAACTGTGGAGGTGTACTGGTCATAGAATAGCCCGAATGGCTGGGAAACTGCTGTCTGTGTCCGCCCCTGGACTCGCTCCTCGAACCCGAAGGTCTGGCCCTCTTGTTATGGCCCCTATCCTGCTCACGTTCATTTCTCCACTGCTGTAGGTGTTCCTCTAATTCCTGAGCATGTGCCTGAATGCGTGCAATATCCATGCCATCCTGAAGGGACGTAGTCAAACATTTATCCATCAAGTGTGGCCCTAGGCCTTTCACAAACCGGTGCACCCGATCGCCCATATCCGCTACCATGGCCGAAGCATACCTAGCCAAGGAATTGAAGCGGAGACTATACTCTGTAGCACTCATGTTACCTTGCCTCATATTCAAGAATTTATCGGCCCTAGCTCGCCGAACTTCTGGAGGCATGTAGTGACGGAGAAAAGCATCAACAAACTCTTGCCATACCGGCGGAGGTGCATTGGCTCCTCGCGAAGCCATCCAAACCGTATACCACTGGATTGAGACATCCCTCAATCTGTATGACGCTAGCTCCACCGATTCGGTGTCTGAAGCATGTATCAACCGGAGCGTCCTTAGCATACCATCAATAAAGTCCTGGGGATCCTCCTCTAGTTTCGACCCAAAGAATTCCGGGGGTTTTAAAGCAATGAAGTCACGGGCCCTTGCACTAACAGTCCTGTCACCTTGCCCTGCGCTTGGCCTCTGAGTCTGGGCCGCAACCAACTGAGTCAACAAATTAATGGCCTCTCTCACATCTTGGCCTGAAGCATTCGGTGGAGGAGCTGGAGCTGGGGCTGAGGCTCCCACGTGCTCCTCAGTAATAGGCACTGTCTGGGAGGACTGAGATTGAGCCGCACTCTGGGACTCATCTTCCTCTACTACCGGTGGCGGTGCTCTTTCGGCCCACTTTTCTGCCACTGTCTTGCCCTTTTGGGCTGCTGTAGCCTTTTTCTTTTTAGGCATCTCTGAAATACACAACACACGATTTAAGAACAAGAATTTCTTACATCATAGCTCTATCGCACGATTCTTACGAAGAAAGAAGGTCATATATTCCTAAGATGTCCGCAGCTTCTCGTTTATAAGTGTGGCGCGCAACACACCCATAACCAAGACTCTACTAGACACGGCTCGTAGACACATCCTAGGACTGAACTGCTCTGATACCACTTTTTTCACGACCCGACTCGGGGCCGCGACGAGCACCCGGTGCTAACCCACCCGAGCACCCTCTTAGCTTACTCTTATACTTACATCTAGGTGAGCCACACAATTTTACATGCATTTCCATTGATTCGTCAACTAGTCCCATATGGACAACCGCACATTTATATCATCATTGGCATTTATGCCATATCAATGTACATGGGCCAACGTGGCCGACAAAATGATATACAAAACATAGGCCGACAAGGCCAAACACATCTACCCACACACACATACGTCTACGAGCCTCTAAGATTATAACATATCACATTAGCGGGACAGGACCCCGCTATGCCCATAATTATATACACAAAAGAATGAGTACCCAAAAGATATGGCTCCGAAGGAAATGGAGCTCTCTATGAAATCTCCGAATAGGCAGCTAAGGATCAAATCTGTCTCCCTGCGCACCTGCGGGCATGACGCAGCGTCCACAAACAAAAGGACGTCAGTACGAAAAATGTACTGAGTATGTAAAGCATGATCAACATCAATATAGGAGCATAATAGATATCATATGAATATAGCATAGGAGGGGAGACAGTCATATCATCCTCATGTCGCTTACTTGCATACATCGTCGTTCGTATCCCATAGTAATACTCGTACCATACTTGTGCTCATATTCGTATACATGTCCTTATCCGTATTCCTATACATAGTCTTTTCACATTCATATTCATATTATATACATAGTCATTTCACATACATAGCATTTACATAGCATACCCGACCTCATGGGATCGGTTTCTTATACATACTTGGCCAACCAAGGCTCAAGGTCATACATACCTGGCCCTACCAAGGCATCAGGGTTATCCGTACCCTCTGCAGAGGTGTGCGCGCGTTTCGTAATTGTGTACATACTTTATACATAGTCATATACATATAGTCTTACCCGGCATCATAAGCTTGGGGTCTTATTATAGCCCTTCATAGGCTCACATACACATATATCGTAGCTCGTAAGCATCTCTAGTCTCATTTTACTCTCATCAGCATTACTATCCTCATCATTATCGTTACATTTACATTATAGACTTACTCGTCATACGAGGAACGTAGTATAAGCATAGTACATATCAAGGGTCGTGAGCTTATGAGCTCGGAATGTCAACCATGTGAAGACAACATACTCATATGGAAGAATTTAGGAATTTGGCCAAGAATCATGCCTTATGAAAGAAGGGTTAGCCTTACATACCTTTCCGTCGAACTATTCTATGCTTGCACGTTCCCTTCCAATGCTAGCGTTTATACCTTCATTAATATCATAACAATGGCCATTAGTCATTCACATTATCCACATTATCTAGAATTCCTCAATTTGCCTCTAATTCACCCACATTCATGATTATAACACCCATCTTCGTCCATTCATCTAAAGTGTTTAGTTCATGATCTTAATACCATTTATAGCACATTCATATCACAACACAACAACATTCATAACTCAATTCAAACTATTTCTCAAAATATCACTATTCATCATTCATGACCTAGTTGACCACATTTTCTACAATCCATGTATTTTAATTCTCCAATACCTCAAGCATCTTGTAAAAAACATGAATCTTACCTTAGAAGTTGTAGGAACAAGCTTTGGTTGATAATACTTTTCTTTGAGCAAAACCCTAGTTTTTCTCCATTTGGATTTCTTGACTTGGATGATCCTTGATGATTCACTTATCCTTGATTTACTTGTCTTAATGTTATGGATGACTTATAATCCTTGAAAACTCATAAAATAAATGTAGAGGGAAGTTCTAGAGAGAAGTGGTGTAATGTTGTAAATGAAATAAGACAAGTCTTGATCCTCATATTTAATGAATTGAAAAATCTGTGTTGGGTGAACAGTGGTCGTCCATGGAGGTTTACGGTCCGTATTTCAGTTTACGGACCGTCCCTCGTGGTCGTTTTTAAGCTTAAGCAGAACCAGAAACTTTGGCCTGCATGCATGGTGATTTACGACCATGGTTTACGGGCCGTAAATCACTTTACGGTCCGTCCACCAGGTCGTATTATACCTCTTCTTCAGCTGGCAGAAAGTTGAAGTTTGGTATGCCAGTTTACTACCTGGCAGTTTACGGACCGTATACCAGTTTACGGTCCGTATTTGCACTTTATGACCACTGGCAGAAAGCTGAAGCTTTTGCATGGCAGTTTACGACTGCCAGTTTACGGACCGTATTGCACTTTACGGTCCGTATTTTGCAATATACGACCACTGGGCAGTTTTGCCAACTTTCAATTTTTCTCATTTCTCGACTTTTCATTCTAATCATCCACATCCCTTTACATACATCTCCCATGAAACATTATACACTCGCACTCCTCGCACACCTCATTAGTTCATTTACTTGCGTACCAACGGGAAATTTTTCCGAGGTGTAACAATTTCCGCCCTCAAAAATTTTGGTTAACTCCCACAGGATGTCCTCGGTTACCATTTTTGGATTGCGTCAGAGCCATTTCTGCAAGGCACGAATTAACGAGCGAATTAGAATTATCCTAAAAGGACTTTAAGCTTTACAGCACAATCTAGAATCAAGAAGAATAGGAAACACCTATAAATGTCTTGAGAGTTTCTCGGTCATGCAGGTGATCAGGCTGCACAAGGAAAACTCCACTAGACACTGCTCCACAGACACCTACAATAATCCTAGGACATATGTAAACCTAGGCTCTGATACCAAGCTTGTCACGACCCAAAACCCACCCTAGACGTGACCGACATCCGACATCGTGAACAACAACGGAAGAACCTAAACAACATAATAATAATACTTGAATCCGCCAGGTTCAACCTTCACATCCATCAATTTATAAAATAAAAGTAAACAAATCATGGATATATGAATTAATTCAGTGGAAGTCTTTAGTAATCGATATTTGTCAAACATAACAACATGCCTGAGATTTAATCAATAACTCAATAACTACCCACAAGAATGTATACTATGGAGCTTCTAAGATAAAGAGATAATAGTTTGACTCATTGGGACGCATCCCAAAAACTAATAATAAATGAATGAATAAATAGGGTTCCCCACGAATGAACGTGTGGGCTCACCAAATCAGCAGCAACAACAAGTCCTTCCTAAGCGCCTGAAGTTTCAAGAACCTACGCTTCTCCGTTACCTAACATACCATAAAAAACAACAATGGTATGCCTCGGGGAGTGTCTCGGGGACAACAAGTAATATGAAAATAAATTATAATAATACATAAAAAAATCAATCCAGAAAATATAGTATAAAAACAGTTATTCCACTTTGTGATTCTTAATATCATTTTTTAAACAGTTTACAAGCTATTTCAAAATCCTGGTTTCCATTATTCTTTAAATAGATCAGGCATAAATACTAGTTCCATAATAAAGATGGATATCACAATCACCCATATAGGCCCAACTCAATATAAACAACACTGCGCAATAGACCAGAATATGGATTCATGGTGGCTACTCTTCCTCCCGAATAGCAAGGCCATTAATACACCCCAGGTAGCGAACCCGGAAGTGGCCACTCTTCCCCCCGAATGGCAAGGCAATTAATACACTAGGATCCATAGTGGCTACTCTTCCTCCCGAATAGCAAGGCAAACACAACAACAAGGTCCATGGCATAGAAGCCGATTCATAATTTATCTCAAAATAACATTAAAGTTCATTATGCCATATCGAAAGAATAAGTCATTCCAATCAATGTTTTGAAAATGTATAACTCCTTTACAAAATATTTCCATGCGTCAATTCATCCATAAGAATGTCATTTCCAACTCTTAACCATCAGTATTAGGCATCTCTTATAGAGGAAAACATTCATAATATCTTATACATATATAGGGTTTGTTACAATCTAGGTTTAATGTGGGTTTGTCCCCTCACAAACATTAACCACCATTTAGATATGAATTAGGGTTCAAGAAAGATGAAAAATTACTTTTCCTTTCATTCATTAGAGAATATTGAATAAAATTTATACTTCCAACAATAGTTTCAAAAAGTGATTTTCATTCAGAATAAGTTTTCAAAAGAGAGACATACAAATCACCTTTCTAGTGAAAAATGATTTTAAAAGAGACATACCTTAATATGTTAAACAAAGTTTAACAATTCACTTTCCTAATGAAGAACACCCAAACCCTAGCTTGAATCAGTTTAGGAAGAATTATGCTGCAAACCCTAGGTTTTGGTCACAAGAATCATGTTAAGAGTCATGGGTTTGATGTTAGAATAGATTAGTAATGTTAAGGGTGTTCTTACCTTTGATTTGAAGACTTGGAGGGATGATTTTCATCCTTAGGGTTTGGAAGGATGAAAAAAATGGGAACAAAATAAGAACATACCCATTTTAAACCCATTTTTTCTACTAGAAACGGTGAAAGTACGACCTACAAGTACGTCCCATACTTTGAAGTACGTCCCGTACTTTTAGCCCTACTTTGGCTGTAAAAACCAGTGAGGAATGGAATAAGTACGTCAAAAAGGACGTCCCGTACTTTCTGGGCGTGCTTTAAAGTACATCCTGTACTTTGGGTGAAATCTCCAGCTTTTGTGCCCTTCAGTAAACCGAACATAACCTTTTGTACATAACTTTGCTCGGGCTGGGCGACCTACCATTGGAAATCTATTTCAAAGATCTACAACTTTAATTAAGGAAGGTTTTCCGAATTCACAACACATTGTCATGAAAATCGCTCAGAAGACAGACCTACCAAAATTTAGGCGAAGTTAAGAGCCCTTAAGAACTTTAATTGTTGGTTTGACTTCAAAACGACCATCTTTGACCCGAATTTCTCAAGAATGGATTCATATAGATATAATATCATGTTAACACTAGATATTTACACATTCACGCCTAACTCAGATTTACGGGATGTTACAGTACACCTGTGCCATAAAAGGCAATGACATCGAAGAGGATGAAATTGAGTTCGTGTTGTTGAAAAAATTTGGGAAAACCCTATCGAAAGGAGCATTGACCTGGTACGACCATCTGCCCGAGCATTCAATCACTTCCTTTGAAATGCTCGCGGATGCGTTCATAAAAGCCCATGCCAGAGCTAAAAAGGTGCAGGCTCGGAAGGCGGATATCTTCCGCATAGCCCAAAGGGATGATGAGTTGTTAAGAGAATTCGTGAACCGCTTCCAAAGGGAACGGATAGAACTCCCTCCAGTTCCAGAAGAATGGGCTGCACAAGCTGTCACCAAAGGGCTTAATCCTCGGAGCTCGACTGCCTCGTTCAAACTGAAAGAAAACTTATTGGAATATGAGGCTGTAACCTGGGCAGATGTTCATAATAGATACAAATCGAAGATTCGGGTAGAGGATGACCAACTAAAACTTCCCCTAGGACCTACAAATATGAGCAAAAGCTCTGAGAGGTCGAGGAAAAATTTCAAGCTGGAGACGCAACCATCGAGGGAAAGGTACCGGCCATACTCTTATTCGGAAAAACCGAGCTTCAGGTCGAAAAAATCAAGGGTTGGTCCCAGTCACTTCTTGGGTAGGGGCGATAAACGAGCCGAATTCCTGTCAAACAGTCGAGGCCTCTCATTTAGGAGTGATGCCAGAAGCTCGGCTAGCAACAAATACTTACCGAGGATATCGGAGTACAGCTGCAACATCGACACCTCGGACATCGTCTCGGCTATCAGCCATATCACGGAGGCTAGATGGCCGAGGCCATTGAGGTCAGACCCGAGCCAACGGGACCCGAGCATGATGTGTGAGTATCATGAGAGTCATGGGCATAAAACTGAAGACTGTCGATAGTTAAGGGAAGAGGTGGCTTGTTTATTGAAGAATGGCCACCTTTAAGATTTTCTGAGTAAACGAGCCGAAAAACACTACAAAGAAAGGGAGAATCAAAAAAGTTCTGAGACGATGGAACCTCAACATGTAATCAATATGATAATTGGGGGAACGAATTCTCCACGAGGGCCGGTGATGAAACGAACGAAGGTTTCCATTGTACGGGAGAAGCGCAACCGTGATTATGTACCCGATGGTTCAGTCTCCTTCAGCAATGACGATGCAAAAGGCATCATTCAACCGCACAATGATGCATTGGTAATTTCTATCCTTATTTTCAAATCACAAGTTAAACGTATTTTGATTGATCCAAGTAGTTCGGCCAACATCATCCGGTGGAGAGTGGTAGAAGAGCTAAGGCTACTCGACCAGATTGTACCGGTAGCCCGAGTACTCAGTGGGTTATATATGGCAAGTGAAATCACGAAGGGGGAGATTTCTTTGCCGGTCAACATTGACGGCACCATACAACAGACGGTATTGTATGTCATCGAGGGGGACATGAAGTATAATGCTTTGCTCAGTAGACTGTGGATTCATAGCATGAGAGCAATACCATTAACACTACACCAGTTGCTGAAGTTCCCGACCCTGGAGGGGATAAAAACTATCCGAGGTGAACAGCCTGCTGTAAGGGAGATGTTCGCGGTCGAGGAAGCGCCACTTTTTCCAAAAAAGCCGGATAAAAGAGATGATGAATTAATCGGAGGAAAGGATACCAAATAGCAATTAAAAGAAATGGGTTCGAAAGCAGAACAGAAGGAATCGGACCCCGTTGGTAAAGCGGACGATTTCGGCGTACCAAGATTATTTGTATTACCGGACGTCTTGGATGCAACCAAATCTACCGCGGAGGAGCTGGCACAAGTCATATTGTTCAAATATCTACCGGATAGAAAGGTATACCTGGGCATGGGGTTAACCTCGGAGCTCAGGAACAATTTAATTAAATTTCTTCAAGCTAATGCCGATTGTTTTGCATGGTCCTATATAGACATAACAGGTGTGCCACCGGAAGTCACGTCTCATAAGCTCAGCCTCAATAGGAGATTCCCCCCGGTGAAGCAGAAAAGGAGGCTAATGGCCGAGCCGAAACATGCCTTCATAAAAGATGAGGTAACAAAGCTTTTAAAAACAGGCTCTATCCGGGAGGTAAAATACCCAGATTGGCTAGCTAATGTAGTGGTGGTGCCAAAGAAAGATAATAAATTTAGAATGTGTGTTAACTATAAATATTTGAACAAAGCATGCCCGAAGGATTCATTTCCGATGCCTCACATTGATCGAATGATCGCTTCAACAGTCGGGCATGAGATGTTAAGTTTTCTCGATGCTTACTCCGGGTACAACCAAATCCGGATGCACCCGGAGGATCAAGAGAAAACTTCTTTTATTACCCGATACAAAACTTATTGTTATAATGTCATGCCATTCGGGTTAAAAAATGCCAGAGCAACTTACCAACGCCTAGTTAATGGAATGTTCGAAGAACAGATAGGGAAAAAATAATAGAAGTTTATATCGATGACATGGTAGTCAAATCCTTGGAAACAAAGGATCATTTAAAACATTTGCAGGAAACCTTTGATGTACTTCGCAAATACAACATGAAGCTTAATCCGGAGAAATGTGCCTTAGGTGTCCGATCAGGCAAAATTTTGGGTTTCATGTTGTCTAACAGGGGAATTAAAATTAACCCGGACAAGATCAAAGCCATCGAGGACATTGAGGTGGTGAACAATGTCAAGGGAGTGCAGAGGCTCACCAGGAGGATAGCAGCACTGAGCCGTTTCATTTCGAGGTCTTCGGACAAGAGTTATCATTTTTTTCTCATTACTGAGGAAGAAGAATGACTTCGTCTGGACACCGAAATGCCAAAAGTCTTTACTGGAATTAAAAATATACCTATCAAATCCGCCTCTGCTGCACACACCGAAGGCAGACGAAGAGTTGTTTCTATACCTTGCCGTGTCCGAGGTAGCGGTAAGCGGTGTTTTTGTCCGAGAAGAAGCAGGTACACAATTTCCCATATATTATGTAAGTAGGACTTAAGGGGATACAGAGATTCGTTATCCACACCTCGAAAGGTTGGCCTTGGCATTGGTAAGTGTATCCAGAAAGTTGAAACCCTACTTTCAATGCCATCCGATATGTGTAGTAACTACTTACCCGCTAAAAAATGTCATGCATAAACCAGAATTATCGGGTAGGCTAACCAAATGGGCCGTGGAGAGTAGTGGATATGAGATTAAATATAAACCTAGGACGACAATTAAGTCTCAAATCTTGGCCGATTTTGTGGCAGATTTTACTCCCGCCATGGATCTTGAGGTCGAGAAAGAACTTTTGCAAACGTCGAAAAAGGCTTCGAGTATTTGGTGGTAGAAAACGGTCAATTGATGAATTTGGCGGTAGAAAATGCGCAGGCCGAGATAAACACAATGAGTCTAACTTGGGATTGGCGCAACAAATACATCGAGTACTTGCAAAATGGGAAGCTTCCGAGCTACGCAAAAGAAGCATGGTCACTCAGGGCCAAAGTATCACGGTTCTTCTTAATAGATGTTCAATTGTATCGACGGTCCTTCTTCGGACCCCTAGCCTAGTGTTTGGGTCCTGGAGTAACCGATTATGTGATGAGAGATGTCCACGAGGGTACCTGCGGTAACCACTCCGATGTAGAAGCGTTGGTACGAAAAATCATTAGAGCTGGTTATTACTGGAACCGGATGGAGGATGATGCGAAGAATTTCATCCGGAAATGTGACGGGTGTCAAAGGCATGCCCTGATGATCCAGTAACCCAGGGAGTTGTTACACCCGGTTATATCACCTTGGCCGTTTATGAAGTGGGGAATGGACATCGTCAATCCTTTGCCATGGGATCCAGGTAAGGATCATTTCATTTTGTTTATGACTGATTATTTCTCAAAATGGGTTGAAACGTAGGCCTTCGAAATGATTAGGGAAAATGAGTTTATTGACTTCATATGGGACCATATTATCTATCGTTTTGGCATCCCGACCGAAATAACTTGTGATAACGGCCCCCAGTTCATTGGCAGTAAGGTCAATAATTTTCTTGAAGGGTTGAAGATCAAGAAGATTGTATCAACTCCGTATCACTCGAGTGAAAACGGACAGGCAGAATCCACGAACAAAACAATAATTCAAAATCTGAGGAAAAGACTCGAAACATCGAAACATCAATGGAGGGAAGTGCTACCAGAGGTATTATGGGCTTACAGAATGATGTTAAAATCAAGCACGGGAGAAACACCTTTCTCGTTGGTCTACGGGGTCGAAGCTCTAATTCTCGTAGAAATTGGCGAACCGAGTTTCCGATTCAAATACGCCACTAGCGGGTCCAACGAGGAGGCCATGGCCGTAAAACTCGACCTGACGGATGAACTACGCGAAAATGCGTTGGTCCGTTTAGCTGCTCAGAAACAGAGGATGGAGAGGTACTACAACCGGAGGGCCAAGTTTAGGCATTTCCAAGTTGGGGACTTAGTACTTCGAAAAATTACTTTGAACACCAAGAATCCCACTGATGAGAAGTTAGGTCCGAACTGGGAAGGTCCGTAATAACGGGCAAAGAATCGTACCAACTGGAATCCATGGACGGACAACGGTTGCGCAATAATTAGAATGTGGCTCATTTGAAGAGATACTACTGCTGAGGTATGGATGCCCACCCTTGTGATCATCTTTTATTAACCTGTCTTCCTTTTTGCAGAAGTAAAGTACCGAATGAAGTTAGGTCTGACAACACGTGTTGCACTATTTTCCTTAGTACGGTTTTGTCTCGTAGTGGGTTTTCCGACAAGGTTTTTAATGAGGCAACAAGTACAATGTGTTACTTTATGAAAACGAAGCAATGTGCCTGGGAACGAAAGGTCTACCCCCCGAGTGGGGACTTGATAGTGCTTTCCCGATCATGCAACTCGGATAAACACTAAGGGGCTATCATACCCACATCGAGGTTTACCCCAGAAAGGTTGAATGAGTTAAACTCACTAAAGCAGATGAAGAAACACTGTAAAGTGCTACCCCGGATAGGTCCTCAAAATTTTGTTTCTCATTTTTGTCTAATCCCGGACCTTCTGTATTAGGCTTCGATGTAAGGACCAAACGATCAAAAACGAATCGTGTCCACTTAGTATTTTTCTACGGCAAAAACAGAAGGAAACTGATGAAGTCTTTATTATGTACGTGCAAATACTTGGAATAAAGAAAGTTATGAAAATTTTCATCTCGGACATGTCTTTTTTTTAAATACCCTATACTAGGGACTACCGTTGAAATTCGGTTTCTTCATATTAAATACCCTAGACCAGGGACTTCCATCAAAATTTGGCAAAGGCAACAAGGTCACATTGAACCAAGCCAAAATCTTTTAACACCTTCGAATGGGGACTGCCGTCTCAAAATTTGACAAGGCAGGACTCAGGTATCCGAGCCTAATCTATTATAAATAAGCGATCGGAAAAGGTTCGAACAATATAAAAACCTCTGCCTAAAATGCCCAACGTGATTCAGAGATGTCTGAATTCACGAAGCATAAATAAGCCCCGCGGGCAACACTCGATCAAATCCTCGGTCAAAAACGTACCGAACGAAGAGAAAAGCCAACACTTAAGATAGGCACGGTTCGGAAAAAGAGGTGACCTCGAACCTTTGATTATTCCTAACGGGGTAAGCGATTAAGGCAAAGGTCATAACAAGCATTCAGATAAAAGAATGAAGAAAACAACCAAAAGGGAAATACACATTTCATATATAAAGCTAAGTCTTTACATTTGGACTCTCCACAAGTCAAAAAGAAAATTAAAAAAAGGCTCGTACAGGCCCTGATCTACCCGGTATGGTTTGAACAAGAGTTTTCGAATACCGTACGCTCAGAATCATCAGACTCAGCATCAAGAGCTTTCTTGGCCTTCTCCTCGATTTCCTTGGCTTCGAGTATCCGAGCCTGGAGGTCCCCTAATCCTTTTTGGGCCTGTTCGAGGGTAACCCTCCGGGATTTCTGTTACCCCTGGGAACTTTGGGTTGCTGAGCGGTGAATGGACTAACGTAAGTTAAGGTTTACATGATGTCCCTACGAGTAAGAAGAGGATGCTTAATGATTCTAATTAAGATTCCAAAGAAGTTAGAAGCAAGGGAGAAAAGTTCGTCAAATGAAACTCCACTGCAGTTTTGCGAAAGGGGGTTTCGACGGTCGTTCTTTGCACCGTCGGACGGGTCGACGCTTCGTCGATGGTGCCGTAGAATTAAGTTAGCGCAAAAGACCATTCGACGGAGCAGATTGACGCTCCATCGATCAGTTCGACGAACCGTCCTTCTCACTGTAGAATGAAAGGAAACGAAAGGTTGCTCACTGGAAATTGAACGACTTCGACGATCAGATCGACGCTCCGTCGATCCGATCGACGCTTCGTCGGTCGTACCGTATATCATGGTCGGGACAGATTTCATGATTTATATTAGAGGACCCAAGTTCATTTTATTTTCATTTCATTTCTACTCTCCTCTCTTCAAGAAACCTCTAGAACATTCTCTAATAGTCATCCACAAGAAATCAAAGGAAATCCATGGTCAACTACACCAAAACCATGAAATCAAGTGTATGAAACCCATTAAAAGTTCATCTAAGCCAAGAAAACTCAATAGAAGAGAATTAGGGTTTTGGTGCAAGAAGAGAAGTTACACTCAAGGGTTGTTCATCCACCATCCAAGGTGAGATTTATAGTATTTACATGTTATTTAAGGTGTTGAAAATTTGAAACACCTAGATTGTAGAAGGAGGTAGAAAATGGGTCATAAATATGGGAATAGTGACATTGTTGGGTAATGGTTTGGATTGAGTCATGATTATCGATATGTTGTGATTGTAAATATGTTATAAAGGACATCTAGACCATGGAATAAGTATTATATATGAGAAAACGCAATAATGAGATATAACTATAATAGTGGAGAAATTGAAGGGAAATGGTGAATTGTGGTAAATGTAGATGATTGATGATTGTTGTTGCGATATTGTGAATATTTTTATGGATGTTTGGGAGTTGATATAGAATATTGGAAAAGTAGTAGAAATAAAGGAAATGCTGCCCAATTTTCCCTAGAAATAGTAACACGTTCTTATAGCCGATTAACTAATGTTAATGCGAATTCTCTTGAAGGTAGAAACGTGGGCATTGAAGGAGAACAAGCAAGCGATGGATTAGTTAAACGTAAAAGGTATGTGAGGCTAGTCCTTTCTTTCTATGGCATGTGTTATAGCTCGTATTTTGTACGTCCGGATATTTCGAGGAAGTCGTGGTAAGTGAAGGGCAAGACCATTGTCCAAAATTATTTTAATGTACAAGTTGGTTATGGATATTATTTATGAATACTATTAGTATGGAAATATTGAGAAAGGTCAAGGGTAAAAAGGGAAATTCACAAAATGGCTCATGGTAATATTGCGGAAGGCTAGGGGCAAAATGGGAATTTTACAAAATATTCGGGAAGGTTCTTGGAGGGGCCATGTTGGCCGTGTGGCACATGCCATATTTTATTAACTGGGGTCTAATTATAAATATACATATATATATGGACCAAAGCTTGCATAAGAAGACAAAGGATATAGGAAGTGATGACAAAACAAGACTAACTTATCATTCACCATTCAAGAAATTTCAAGATAGAATATAGTGGTGTTCGGCCATAGCTCCAAGAAATGGCCCCATGGAAATTGATCAAGAAAAATAATTTTCTTCTAGTATTTCCACCAAATGGAAGGTCCTCATTAACATGAAGGAGTTGTTGTAGCAAGTCAAGCATTTATTGGAGTGATTTACAAACCCTAGCTAAGTAAGAAGACAAGTGGAGAAAGGTAAGGTTCAATCTTCTTTTACATGTGTTAGAGATTATTATGTATGTTGTTGTATGAAGAAATGGATGTAATTCATGGTACATGTGTTTGTTGATGTTGTGGCCGAATATAGTTGTGTGGTGTAGCACAAATGAATTGATTTTATTTAGTATTTTGATTGTTGTCGTTGTGGATTCTATGATGTAAAATGAGGATTTAATGGCTTGAAATGAAGTTGTAATCGTTGTGGTGTCGTTGTAGAAGTTAATGTGACACTAGCATGAATTCTTATATTTGTATGAATGAAGTTGTTAATGTAGGATGTTGGTGAAGTTATGAATTTGGAAGAAAAGAATGTGTAGGTTGTAAATATAATTCATGAATTTGGAAGTGAGACATGGCTTGGAAGATTGTAAGTTGGGTCGTTGTGATTGAATTTGAAAGAAGGAAATAAGTTGTTATTGTTCTTGTTGAATTTGGAAGGTGTCAGGTGAAGTAGTGTGTTGATTGAGTCGTTTTGAATGTTATGTGAATTGAATTGAATAAAAATGAAATGTCGTTAAATTGTATGACGAAGGTTGTTATTGTTAGAATGCGTCTTGAATTGATTGTTGACGTCGTTGGTATGATTGATGGTATTGTTGTTGATAGTTTGGCCGAGTTGAATTCTCGGATTTGTTGATTGATGATTTGGGCCGAGTTAGATTCTCGGGGATGGTGTATTTACAGGGGAGATGCTGCCGAAATTTCGGCAGATCATAAGTGAATTTATTTGAAAGACTAAGACAAGTGTGTGTGACGATGAATCTAATGATTATGTAAATCTTCTTGGATGTAGACTAGCGATAACGAGCTTGGAAAATTAAGCGTAGCTAATAGGACGTGGAGCAGGTATGTTAAGGCTTGTCCCTTTCTTTCAAAGGCATGATTCCGATGTTATGGCTTCATAAATGTTTCCATATCTTCCTTATTTCCAAAAGTTAGACGTTTATGATTTCAAGGCATGATTTCTTTTCCCGATAACCCGTAAATGTTTTCCAAAGTGTCCATATTTTTCCAAAATAGAGGTTTATGATTTTGTAAGCTCTTATGGCAACAACGATGGATATGTTTTACAATGACAATGATGATGTCAAGGATGAGAATATGTCTACGATGGCTATGATGAAAATGATTTTATGTTTAAAGGTTTTTTTGCAAGGGGCAATGTCCATAACTTTCTTATACTGACTCAGATTGACTCGAAACGTGGTTATGATCTTATTCTATGTTCACTTAACGATGTTATTCGTTGATAGTCTCACCTTATAATAATTGTTCCTTCATGGTGAGATAAGGCCACGATGATTATTCCATAATATAATCGGAGGTTACCGACCTTACGTCACTCCGATAGTTACATGACTTTCTTTGGGCTCTCCTGCATGCTGCTTATATATATGTATATGGGGAAGATGGGAAAAAGGGCCAGAGCGTTATATACGCGTAACCACCTGATCAGTTGGTATCGGAGCCGGTGGTGGGGCAAACCCAATGGTGGGGCAAACCTCAGCAAAAACGCTGAGTCCCAGAGTGGGGGGGGGGGGGGGGGGTGAGTATAAGGCTTGCCTTAGGAAAATCCCACATTGGTTTAGGCAAATCCCACATCGGTTAATATGCCCGGACGCGGGACACATGTGGGGGAGCCGACGTTGTTCGGCGCTATGACATGTTCTATTTTCTATGTATATGAAAAAGAAATGTTTTCAAAGGAAAGCTAAGCATGCATGGCATCCGTCCTAAGAGGCACTCAGATGTACATGTTACCCTTTTATCTCATGATATGCTCTATATCTCTATTCTGTTGTTGTTCATAATTACATCTCTTACTATGTTACTACTCATGCCTTACACTACTCGGTACATTGCTCGTACTGACCCCCTTTCTTCGGGGGGCTGCGTTTCATGCCGCGCAGGTACACCCAGATGAGCTGAAGCTATTATAGAAGACGTTCCAGCGGAGTTGGCAAGCTCCACTTGTCCCTGGAGTACTGCCGAGTCAGAGTATGTGTGTTATGATGTCTGATTAATGTTAGAGACTTTGCAGACAGAGTCGTAGGTATAGAGTGTCGGTATTGTAAACGGCTCCACCAGCCAATGTCTCATCTTATGTTATGTTATAAAGTCCATGTGATTACAGATTCCATTTGATTTGAGTATGAGGGAAAAGAAAGACTCTGAAAGCTTACTATGTATTTCATTCTTATTCGATTTAAGAGTCCAAAGATATTATGCATGTAATAAGAGTCAGTGGGTTCGCTCGGCTCTGAATATGGGGTCGGGTGCCCATCACACCCTAGTAAGTTCAGGGTGTGACAGCATGAATCCGATGGTATGATTTTTCCTTCTTTTCCATGAATCCTCTATATCCCGAAATAGAGTCTATGTTTATGAATAGCCACAAGAGATAAGAGATATATTATGAGTCCAATAATGATGATGATGAATTAAGTATAAAGCTTCTAGAGTTCATGATATGATGCTGTTGATTGTATACACTCACCTTATATACTATTTCCTTCAAGGTGAGGCAGAATGCTTATAAATGTCAATAATGGAATCGGGGGTTCACGACCTTATGTCACCTCGATAAAGTACAGCTATCTTCGAGTTATTATGCATGAATTATGATGAGTACATGTTGATGATATTACACCGCGCCTATATGGCCGGGCAGCACCGCTAAGGCGGGCAGCTTATAGATGATTACACCGTGTCTATATGGCACGGGCAACACCACTAGTGGGCGGCATGAGGTGGTACCCCGGACGCGGGAGGCCTGGACGCAGGCTAATGATTATCACACCGATCCAGTATGGACGAGCAGCTTATACATTTATGCATAAATGATATGATGATGATTATAAGTAGGACAGCATGTGTTATTTCTTTTATAAGTGACAGTCACATACAGTTGCTCCCTCATTGATGCTTCCTTTATCTCATTGACGTATTGTTATTATTTATGCCTCTCATACTCAGTACAATGTTCGTACTGACGTCCGTTTTCTTTGGACGCTGTGTTCATGACCATAGGTAGACAGGGAGGTAATCTTGATCCAGACTCATAGTAGCCAGTAGCTGACTTAAGAGCACTCCATTGTTCCGGAGGTGCTACTTGGTTCATTCTTTTGTGTATATACATATATATGTATTATGGGCACGACGGGGTCTTGTTCCGTCCCTATGTCTAGTACTCTAGTAGAGGCTCGTAGATACGCAGTGTGGGTTATATGGTCTCACGAGATTACTACCGTATATATATATATATACATATTATTTTGATGGCCGAAAGGTTTATGTATATAAAAGTGTTTATGTTTCAAATAAAAGATGATTATCTTATGATTTGAATATGAATTTGATAAAATAAGGCTTAATGAGCATGATGAGTAGCAGAACGAGTGGTGCTCGGTGGTTAGCCTCGGGTACCCATCACGGCCCCTAGGCGGGTCATGACAAAAGTGGTATCAGAGCAGTTCAGTCCTAGGAAGTGTCTACGAGCCGTGTCTCGTAGAGTCTTGTTTATGGTGTGTTGCGCGCCACACTAATAAACAAGAGCCTACAGGGCATTTAGGAAAAATGACCATCTTTCATCTTAAGAGATCGTGTGATAGAGCTGTATTATAAGGTTATCCGCTCCTTAATTGTGTGTTATAATTTCAGCAAAGCTGATGAAAGGAAAAGCTACGGCAGCCCAGAAGGGCAAGATGTTGGTGGAAGAAGGGCTTGAACGAGAGTCGTCTATAGATGTGGAGGAGGGAACCCCAGAATAAGGCCCCACCTCGGTTTCCCATACTTCGCCCACTTTTGAGGATCAGAGGGGAGCCTCAGCTTTAGCTCCAGCACCCCCCGTTCCTCCACTAGATGCCTCGAGCCAAGAGATAAGACAGACCATTCTTTTACTGACTCAATCGGTAGCCGCTCAAGCTCAGCGACAGGATATAGGCCACGATAACAGGGGTTGGAGGAAGAGAGCTAGTTTTTCAGGGTTTGATCATGAGCGTAGGGGTGCTCCGTGGCAACAATTCTCTAGGCACTCAATTCGTTCACCAAGTGGTGCTCCTCCGCAGTTTCTTAGATCCCGATTTGATGGATCTACTTATTCTAAGTCACCCCCGAGTCTCAGAGTTTCTAGTTCTCAGATTCGGAGTGGTTCTAGTCAGACGAGATCCCCGGTACCACGATGTACTCAGTGTCTCAAGTTACATTGGGGACCGTGCCGCTTGGGATCGGATGTTTGATATACTTGTGCTCGGCCAGGCTATATCATGCGCGACTGCCCATGGAGGCGTGGTAGAGATGAGGTTCGACCTATGGGGTTAGTAGCTGGCTCTTCGTCATCGGTACGCCCTCCAAGGCCAAGGCCATAGATGTTAGTAGGTGGTGATAGATACCAAAGAAGAGCGCCCAGTCCAAGTGGATCCCAACATCATATCCATGCGTTAGCTGAGCGACAGGATCTTGAGTCTTCCCCTGATATTGTCTCAGGTATATTGTCAGTATTACGATATGTGTGCATTGATGGATTCAGATCCTATGTTGTCATGTATCACCCCCGTTGTGATGATTGTGTTGAGGTGAATTTTTTTTTTTTGACCCAATCCGACAATTTGAGATGACTATATTTGCTAGTAACCTAGTGATAGCCAGAATCGTGATTTCCGAGTAGGTTGATTGACGGTGAGTGAATATAAATAATATGTGTATGTACATAGATATTGGAATTCTAGACCGAGTGTGCAGGCACAACTTATGAGACAAGCTCTACTATTTATATCCTTTAATGGTAAGTGATCTTGTGTTGTGCAGTTGCGTATTATGTGTGTTTCGATATATGCCCTATTGAGAGATTGGACATGTTTTCTGGGCTATGTGCAGGTTTGGGATTGTTATGCTTACAAAAGACACTCTGCCGAAGTTTTCCTAGAATTTGAAGGAGACAAGGTACAAACTTATGATATGTCCTGACGAGAAATGATGATGTGCAACAAGGTAATAGCAGGACGAGATTGAGTTAGGAGTATCATTGACAACTACAAGAGATGAGTAACGGTAATTATAAGATCGACAATGATATGGTAAAGAGAAATACTAGGGTAAATTAGGAAGACTGGTAGTGCTAAAGCACGACATAGAAGAGAAAGGGTAACTGTCACGACCCAGCTAGGGGCCGCGACGGGTACCCGAGGCTAGCCACCGAGCACCGCTCGTGCTACTGCTTATCTTGCTCATTTTATGGTCTTTTATCAACTTTATACTCAGATTGTAGGAAAATCATATTCGTATGAAAACATAAGGCACTTTAATGTACATATATATATATATATATATATATATATATATATATATATATATATATATATACAGTAGCGATCTCGTGAGACCATCTAACCCGCACTGCGTATCTACGAGCCTCTACTGGAGTGCTGAACATAGGGACGGGACAAGACCCCGTCGTGCCTAAAATACATATACATGACTATACATATATACACAAGAGAATCATCATAAGCACCTCCAGGACAATGGAGGGCTTCCAATCAGCTGACAGCTACTACGGATCTGGATCGAGCTCTCCTCCCTGTCTACCTGTGGGCATGAACACAGCTGTCACGACCCGACTAGGGGCCGTGACGAGTACCCGATACTTGTACCGAGCACTCCTTATCTATCATATTACCTTTACCTCTTAGCAAGCCGTGTAAACAGAGCAATATTTTTTTTTTCTGAACCTTAACATTAGCAGCGTCTCCGTAAACATAAGTAGTAAGCTTTCCGCTATCGCGTTATACCGGGACGCGAACAATTCAAAATACAATACATCTAACTGTACATAGCTAACTGTGCATATCTGTCTACGAGCCTTTAGACATAGTAAACTTATACATAGAAAGAGCCGAGTACTGGCGTGCCCGAATATACATGCACAAAATAGTACCGCTGGAGTGAGGCTCCGAAACAACTGGAGCGCTGTCAAGTACGGCTGGTAGAGCTTCTAAGGATCACGTCCACCTGTCTGCTGACCTGCGCGGCATGAAACGCAGCGTCCACAAGAAGGGACGTCGGTACATTATTCGTAAGGCATGGAAAATAATACAAGCAGTAACATAGAGTGCGATTAATAATATCATGGAGTCATAGGACATATAACGAGGCAAGAAAGTAACCTGTACATAGAAAGGCCCCTTTTCAGGCCGGCTGTCATGTAGGCTTGTCTTTTCATCTTTGAAACGTTTCTTTTCATAGGCGTAGGAATTAACATTTATATATTACTTATTCTCGTATACAGAAAACAGTACAATTCAGTAAACAGTATCTTTTACTCCCATTTACAGACGCCGAATACATCGGCTCTCCCAACCCCCCTCCCTAACGGTGTCCCAACATATTATATCATACATATCATACATTATATATACAGACGCCGCGTACGGCTCTCCCATATCCCGCGTCCGGGCATCCCGCGTCCAGGATGGAATCCAGCTGAATCAGGTGGTGATATAACAGTGGCCCTTCCCCTTTCCCCATATACATATACATGTACATTTACTTCTCTCTTATACATATACATGTCCTATATACAATTACTTATCATATATACATACACATATCTATACGCATATACCTGTATCATATAACCAGCATGCACGGGAGTCCAATTGAATGTTCTTGAATAATTTGACCAATTGATGGATCATCTATTTAACTACACAAATTAGCCCTTGACCTTACTTATCTTGCCCTCTATTTCTTTGTTTCTTGAATGTTCTTGAATAAGATGACCAATTGATGGATCATCTATTTAACTACACAAATTAGCCTTTACATGGGCCTTGGCCCATGGCCCCCTTGGCCGGCCCCTCTTGGGCCTTTTTCTACATTTTTGTTTTTTTTTTTGTTTTTCCCCAAGCCCAATTATGTTTGGCTAGTTTTTGTAAGTCATGAAAACAATTTTTTTTTTCCAATTTCCAAACTTTCCTTCATCTTTCTCCATTTTTCCACGAGTCATACCGCGAATTCCCCTTTTGCCCTTGACCTTTCTCATTATTTCCACTTCTAAATTTCTCATAAGCAACTCGTATGCTTAACAAAATAAAAATTATGGCCTTGATTGTTGTCTTCCCGCGATTGTCTTGAATTGTCCAATTGCATAAAACGCGGGATATACCATCCTCCCCCCCTTTAGAACATTCGTCCTCGAATGTTAAACTGGCCTTGTAGCGTAGCATAGTACTTCGGGGAGGTCTCCTTTGTGATAGTCATTCTTCTCTTATACCTATTCCTTATCCTTTACCTTATTCTCCTTGGCCTCTGCACAGTCCTCGTTTCACGTCATAGGTTTCCTACTTCATCGCACCAACTCGTTTTTACTTCTTTAGTGTATTTTCTTGATAGGCCGATATGGTTTAAATTCTGGCCCCAAGCCAATGAGTTTCCTCCCTTTGGACTTAAGACTCGTAATATGCTCTCCTCTCCCTTTTAAGGGGTTCCTCACATGCCAACAATCCTTTTATAAAGTCTTTGTTTCTGCCTTATTCTTCACCTTCTTTTCGACTTTTATTTTCTTTGTTTTCCGTCTACTCACTCTCTTTCCTTTCCACATATCATTATGCTGGAACTCCCAACCTCTACACATAACAAAATAGCAATTCACTTGCGACACTTGTACCATTTATCCCCGCTGTCACTCGATCTTTGGTGCCCTTACTCGATTGTTGCCCTCTTTATACCGTGGCTTCTGTTGCTGGGGCACACACGCCACCGATACCATCATATGTGGGCGTCATACGCGTTCATATACACACATATATATTTAGTATCAACTATCCCACAAGATACCTCCAGCCACTATTCAGGCCTATCCTAGTTCCCGCGCCGTAATGAACTTTCCGTCTCTCCACCGATCTAGTCTGCTTTGTCTTGCACGACTTCTTATAGACTCTAACCATCCCATATACTATAGTTTCCCTTAAGTTACTCTTATTACTCATTTGCTTGTCATGTCTCAATTTATAGATTCTCTGCATACTTCCCAGGGGGTCACCCATCATGAAATTGCTCCCACCTGAGCACGCTTAACCTTGAAACTTTGATGCATTTTAATACATGGATGCCAATATAATCATATCGACTGCCCCGCACGACCTTTGTCGCACTATTTAAGGTAAGTCGGGGTTCTAACAGTTCCCAAAATGCCCTCACGGCGGGTCCCGCTCTTATATTCACTTTCCTGACCATACGATTGCCATATTGCCCCTGTTTAATCTTCACTATTTGCTCCCATCCATACCTATAACTACCTTTTATCGGGGTTTCTAAATTCACACTGGTGGCTGGGACATCTCAGTCGCTACCTTTGGCCCCTTTTTGAATTTCTACCTGCCGTTGTCAATTAGTATTCCTGCAGAGATTACATATACATAGAAAGTTTCAAGAAAATCTCATATACCTGTAGCCGATCCATCTTGAGCCTGGCCCGGGGAGCTACCGTGTGAAGTATGTTCTTCATTCTCGTCGGCCTGCTCATCGCTCGTTCGACCCTCGTCATTTCTCGCGTCCGAATTCGAAGAGAATAGCGGTGATTCCGGGTTCACTGATGGAAAGAACAAGGGACAGGAGAAATCCGTAGCGCTCTCCGAGGTGGCCGGACTGGCACGGTCCTCCATCACGGGAGTAACTGGCGTACCCCCGGAAGCCTCCTCATCCGTCATCCCAGAAGAGTGCTCTGACGGGTCTGTGCCATCACAATCCTCCTCCCTGGAGGTAAGAAGCTCTGGGGGAGTCATCGCCGAATCCTCTGAGGGATCTGTATCATAGCCACAGTCTGCGGAGTCCCCTGCTCTGGGGGTCAGAATCTCTGGAGGAATTGTCGCTGGGTCCTCCGACGGATCCGTGTCATAACTGTCCTCCGCGGGATCCTCCGCCCTGGGAGTCAGGAAATCTGGAGGAGTTGTGGCTGGATCCTCTGACGGGTCTGACTCAATTGAATAGCCGAGGCTCCCCCTACTCGGCTCTGGAGATACTCTAGGGGCCGTACTGGTGCCCCCATCATCTGAAGCTGATCTCTTCATCGACAGTACTGAAACCATAGCATAGGATTAGGAAAGGAATGTGGAAGCCTGGTAGCATAGCTCTATCGCACGATCTTAGAATACAAGGAAGGTCATATTTCCTAAATGCCCTGTAGCCTCCTGTTTATAAGTGTGGCGCGCTACACACCCATAAACAAGGCTCTACTGGACACGACTCGTAGACAAACCCTAGGACCGAACTGCTCTGATACCACTTCTGTCACGACCCGACTAGGGGCCGTGACGAGTACCTGATACTTGTACCGAGCACTCCTTATCTATCATATTACCTTTACCTCTTAGCAAGCCGTGTAAACAGAGCCATATTTTTTTTTTCTGAACCTTAACATTAGCAGCGTCACCGTAAACATAAGTAGTAAGCTTTCCGCTATCGCGTTATACCGGGACGCGAACAATTCAAAATACAATACATCTAACTGTACTTAGCTGACTGTGCATATCTGTCTACGAGCCTTTAGACATAGTACACTTATACATAGAAAGAGCCGAGTACTGTCGTGCCCGAATATACATGCACAAAATAGTACCGCTGGAGTGAGGCTCCGAAACAACTGGAGCGCTGTCAAGTACGGCTGGTAGAGCTTCTAAGGATCACGTCCACCTGTCTGCTGACCTGCGCGGCATGAAACGCAGCGTCCACAAGAAGGGACGTCAGTACGAATAATGTACCGAGTATGTAAGGCATGGAAAATAATACAAGCAGTAACATAGAGTGCGATTAATAATATCATGGAGTCATAGGACATATAACAAGCCAAGAAAGTAACCTGTACATAGAAAGGTCCCTTTTCAGGCCGGCTGTCATGTAGGCTTGTCTTTTCATCTTTGAAACGTTTCTTTTCATAGGCGTAGGAATTAACATTTATATATTACTTATTCTCGTATACAGAAAACAGTACAATTCAGTAAACAGTATCTTTTACTCCCATTTACAGACGCCGAATACATCGGCTCTCCCAACCCCCCTCCCCAACGGTGTCCCAACATATTATATCATACATATCATACATTATATATACAGACGCCGCGTACGGCTCTCCCATATCCCGCGTCCGGGCATCCCATGTCCAGGATGGAATCCAGCTGAATCAGGTGGTGATATAACAGTGGCCTTTCCCCTTTCCCCATATACATATACATGTACATTTACTTCTCTCTTATACATATACATGTCCTATATACAATTACTTATCTTATATACATACACATATCCATACGCATATACCTGTATCATATAACCAGCATGCACGGGAGTCCAAGGAAAGTTACGCCCATCGGAGTGACATAAAGTTGGTAACCTCCGATTACATTATGGAGTACTTGTGATCGCTTTGTCTCACCTTGAAGGGACGAGTATTTTAAGGCGAGACTATCAACGGAGAATAGTATTACAGTAACCGTAGAATGAAATCGCGGGCATCATAGATGATAGTCATAGGCTTTGGAGTCTTAGAAAATAAAGTTAGAGCTAGGGAATATAAATACGATTCAAAAATAGTTTATCAATTTCATATTCACATTGAATCCTTAGCTTAAAAGTCTTAGTCGTAGAATCGTTCCGGTCGTACTTATCATAGGTACATTCTCTTGTCTAACATTGTCATGATCATTATCATCATAGAAACATTCTCGTTAGAGTAGTCATAGTACTTGTCATTTGGTAACGAGATCGGGATCAAAGGTCCCCTTTGGATTCACTTCAAGTAAGCCAGCCAAGGCTACAGGAAAATCCGAGAGTAACGGGCCCACCTCGGGCCGGATGGGGTAGCGTATACGATTTACATATGTTACGTGTCATAGCGTTACTTGTGAGGGTCTTAGGGTAATCGGGTCCCATTTATACAAGTTCTAAGGGTGTAGGAGGTTTTTCCAACAATTGGCACACTTTCTAGTTCAATTCTATTGAACAAAAAGGAGAAAACTTTAGGTGCGGGTTCCGGGGAATAAGGTTGTCCCCGAGGCTTGTGCCCGACTTATTACCCCTAAAACATGCCATAGAAAGAAGGGTGAAGCCTTACATACCTCTTTCCGCTCCTTTTGCTACTCCAAATTCACGTTGCAATCCCGTCAAAATCTGCAAATTGGTCATTTTTACCAAAACTCTCATTAGGACACTTAGAGTTAGAATCTTAAGGAAACACTTGGCTACCGAAATTTCGACAGCATTTCCTCTGTAAATACACCATCCTCAACATTTACCTAGCAAGTTTTCAATCAACAACAACCCGGGAATTGAAACCCGGCCAAACCATCAATATAAATTCAACAATCACACTAGCAATTCACACATTCAATTCAAGGTACATTCCGACACCTCAATTAGCATTCTACTTCCTTCAAGACTTTCCAAACTCCAATAGAACAACAACAACCTTATAATACATGTGTTCCAACAACATCATAGCAATGTCATTACATGTCTTCCATACTAGAACATTATTTTCAATTTACACAATGTTCAAACAACCCACTTTATACACACTTCCGCCCGAATTTCACAATACCATCAAAGACAACCACACATTACTTTCTTCCACATTTATGAACTTCACTATCATTCTACACATTCACAACATCATTCATGCAATTATAAGAATTTAAGCTAATGTCAAATTAACTTCTTCGACGCTTCCACAACGATTACAACTTCGTTTTCATTATGGAATGCATAACGACAACAATCAAAACACTACATAAAAATCGATCCGATTGTCCTACACAACATCACCATATTCGGCCACCATTATCAATAACACAACAAATACTAACTAGCACTTGCTCACCATTTCTTCATGTTTCAACACATATACACGACTATACATACAATATACACCACACGGCTACAACACAACATCAATAGTTTCCTTGAATTTCATCCACTTTCACATACTATATCATATACAAACATAAAAAACATATAAAGAAGGGATTAAACCTTACCTCTTGCCTTGTTTCTTCAATCTTTCCCACTTGACTAAAATTGTGAACTTGCAAGAATAAATGGCTTTCTTGTCTCAATAATTATACCATCTTAGAGAGGACTCTTGAATTAGTATAAATACTAGAAGAACATAATTTTTTTGGACCAAGATGGATGACTTCAATTTTTTTCTCCTTCTTCTTTCTTTGGCTGTGAGGCCTTCTCTCTTGCCCTCTATTTCTTTGTTTCTTGAATGTTCTTGAATAAGATGACCAATTGATGGATCATCTATTTAACTACACA